>NC_073390.1:48675779-49275779 GCF_028641065.1 Leucoraja erinaceus
GGACATGGGCTACCATCAATACTTCCCGCTTTGGGTCAGTTTGGCATCGCTTTAGCGGGCACTGAAGCACTTAAATTCTCCTCAATCTTATGTAGTTCCTTGCTCGTTGTCCTGCCTCTTCCTGTCTCCTCATGGCTCTCCTTTGCTAGCTGTCTTCCTCACTCATCCCCGATTCGCAGACTCTAACCTTTGTGGCTCGCTCCATCCTTTTTTCATTCTTCTCCCACACGTTCGTCGCCCCACAATTTTGCAAAGCCTCCTTCTCCCGTCCCCATGCTGCAACGCTCCACCACCTCTCAACGCCCGATCATTCTGGAAAAGGTTTTGGGCCATAACGTGCCTATTTCCCTTCGCCGTCTCTGATAGTATGCGTGCTGCAGCCCGCTGAGTATTCTCGGGCAGGCCTTTTTTGTGCTACGCTCGTAGTATTTTATTTTATGTACTCCGTGAATAAGTGTACAAATTGGTCAGAGTAAGGATGTAGTCTTCCAATGTTTGCCATTTCCGATACGATTAGTAAGCTATTATTTATCTGCCTAGGATAGAAATTGATTCTGGCCAACAGTCTTAAACACTCAAGAGCTACATGAAATGGTGGAATGTTCCATTTTTAGAGTAAAAACAAACTTCTTATATAGGTATGCCGATTAATGGGCTTGAAGGGGGCAAGAGGGGCAGAGATGCCCTTCAATACCCGTTTGAGTTTTCAAGTGAATTGGGCAGGGCAACCCTCGTGAGGCATTAGTCTGCCAATCAATGAAACTAAGAAAACTCTGTTGGAGGTGTGACCTACTGTCATGGCTAATGGCTTCATTGCAACAGTCCGAGATAGAGAAGAACTTAAGTGATCAGCTCAACAGGACAATCTGCAGTCTGATGGTGTCAACCATCGTGAACTCCCATCGAACAAATCTGATTTATTTGTGATACATGAACATTTATATTAACTTGGGTTCCTGAACTGAGGAAGGTGTTGGCTCACTGAGGTTGCTATCCAGGAAGGCTCCGATTCAACTAACTTTTCTGTGTCAATGGTCCACGCATTTTGGTCAAATAATCCTTGTTATGCTGCGCAGGGATTTAAGCAATTGGAATATTTATTTATCTGATAAGAACAGCTACTACCATCATCATTCCCTTTAGATATAAAATTGGGCAAACATGCAGGGGAGCTGTTCATTACTGTGAGAACTGCAACTTACAATACACACACACACACACACACACACACACATATATATATATATATATATATATATATATATATATTAAAAGAGTCATCTTGACCACTTCCTGGCTGTGCTGTATATTGATTTTAGAAAAAATTCTACAATATATCACTATGATTTTTTGGCCATCTTACTCACAGTCCTTCTCCGCTGAGCAGGCCCCGAGGATTTTTTCCATCGTTTAAAAATAAAAAAAGTTATGAGTGCTTAAAAAAACCTTGAGATCCTCTTGCATCAATCACCACGATGAAGGTAACGCCCCTTCCGGGGGGGTGGGGGGGTTGTGGGCAGGACTATAAACCCCGGATGCCTGGGCGTGACTCAGTCACTCTGCAAGATCACGAGGGAGAGGCCACAACTCTCATTCTAAGCTGTGAATCAACTGAACTGCGAGTCTGCAATGTACTCACAATAAATGATTTGTTAGTCCTTAATCAAGTCAAGTCAAGTATCCTTTATTGTCATTCAGACTTTTCAGTCTGAACAAAATTTCGTGCCTTGCAGTCATAACATAGAATAAAATAACAAAACACACAATAAACACAAATTTAACATCCACCACAGTGACTCCACCAGGCACCTCCTCACTGTGATGGAAGGCAAAAGTCTTAAAGTCCTTGTTTCTTTCTTCCCTCCTTGTTCTCCCTCTGCGTTGAGGCGATCCAGGCCTCCGATGTTGGGACCCCGCCGGGTGATGGTATGTCTCGCGGCTGAATCCGAGCTCCGCAAACGGGCCGGATCAAACTCCGCGGCCGTCGAAGCTGCCGCCCTCCAGTCCAGCGGACGAAGGTGTTGTTGCGGGAGCTATGGAAAAACAGGTCACCAACCTGTGACCTGTGAGCTCCCGACGATGTCGTCCACTGGGCCCGTGGCCGAGCCTCCGAAGTTGGGTCGCCGCCGCCGCAACGCCACCACAGCCCCGAAGCTGGCCAGCCTCTCGTTGGTAAGTCCTGGCTGGCTCTGCCTCCGGAGCCTCGAGGTCGGTCCCAGTTGGAGGCCGCCAGCTCCGCCATTAGGCCTCAACACAGACGGAGACGGGGGATACGACAAGAAAAGGTCGCATCCCCCGAAGGAAGAGACCAAAAACATGTCTCTCCCACTTCCCCCACACATACACAACCTAAATAAACTAAAATTAACTAAAACAGGACAAAAGAAAACAAAAAAAAAGAAAAAACAAACGGACTGCAGGCGAGCCGCAACTGCTAGGGCAGCGCCACCACTTCCTGGAAATGAAAATGAAATGAGTTGTTGGGCCTGTCCTGTCCTTGAAACTGTAATGGCAATGGAGATTAAATTAAAATGAAATGAGTTGTTTGGCCTGCCCTGTGCTTCAAACGGAAATGCATTGGAAATGACATGAAAATGCAATGAGTTGTTTGGCCTGCCCTTTGCTTGAAACTGCAATGGCAATGGAAGTTAAAAGAAAAATCAATGAGTTGTTTGACCTGTCCTGTGCATGAAACTGCAATGGCAATAGAAGTGAAATGAAAATGCAAAGAGCTGTTCGGCCTGCCCTGTGCTTGAAAAATGCAAAGAGCTGTTCGGCCTGCCCTGTGCTTGAAACTGCAATGGCAATGGAAGTGAAATGAAAATGCAATGAGCTGTTCGGCCCACCCTGTGCTTGAAACTGCAATGGCAATGGTAATGAGCTTTTTGGCCTGCCCTGTGCTTGAAACTGCAATGGCAATGGAAATGAAATGAAAATGCAATGAGCTGTTTGGCCTGCCCTGTGCTTGAAACTGCAATGGCAATGGAAGTGAAATGAAAATGCATTGAGCTGTTTGGCCTGTCCTGTGCTTGAAACTGCAATGGCAATGGAAATGAAATGAAAATGCAATGCTGTTTGGCCTGCCCTGTGCTTGAATTTGAAATGGAAATGAAATGAGTTGTTTGACCTGCCTGAAACCACAAATTTCAGCCCACAAGATCCCTATTAGCCGAGAAACCAGATAATTTTGCCCAAAATGCCTGTATTATCCCAAGAGGAGCATTTTGGCCCAGAAAAAAGTCCAGAAAACGTGCCTTTCACTAAGATTTCATTCAGATTTTATTTTTAAAAAGCCCCTTTGGCCCATGAAGCTGGTACTAGCTCAGGAGGAGTCCCTTTGGCCCATCAGTAAAGATTCCCCCTGCCCCAGTAATTTTCTCCCTCCCTTCATTGGCTCCCTGTGAGATCCAGGCCAGGATAGACTTTCCTCCTTCATTGCTGTGATCTGCAGAAAAAGATGAAAAATGTCTAAAATTGATTCCCCACCCTCTCCCCCTTCTGTTTTGGGCTGCATTTCTGACCGATTCTGAGCTGCCAGCCCATCAGGCCTGAGTGACTGAGCTGCCAGCCCACCAGGCCTGAGTGACTGATCTGCCAGCCCACCAGGCCCGAGTGACTGAGCTGCCAGCCCAAGAATCCATTCAGCCAACAATGTCCATACTAGCCATCTGGAAACCAGTCCCTTCGGCCTACAACACCCATACTAGCACCCCAGAAAGCCCCCTACCCCACTGGCCACCAATATTTGAATTGGTGGAGAGGTGGAATATTGCATTGGGGGACATGTATGAACATGGAACCCAACGGGTCCCACTTAGTCTAGTATGTACATATACATATACATCCCCAAGTCTATATAATTAGGAGCCTGTTTACAGTTTGAAGTGTTTAATAGCCTGATAGTCGTAGCAAAAAGGCTGCTTCTGAACCTGAATGGTATAGGTGTTTTCATGTTCCTATACCTTCACTCCAATAGCAGGAGGAACATGAGAGCGTGACCAGGGTGGTGTGGGTCTCTGATGATGCTGGGTGCCTATCCATCTTCTCATACGCAGTTGCCTGATGCACTCATTTGTACCAGCACTGTGTGTTTTTAAATGTAGCATTTCAGAGTTTTCAACACCTCACACAAAACTTGGGATTTTATTTGGAGCAGCAGCTTAGCTGCTGGACATTGGCAGTATTCCAAATCTCGCAGTAAGACTCGTACTCCCATGTTTAATAATGCATGTACAGAAATCCGGGATTTACTGCTGCTTAAGTGGCTAAACGTTGGTGTTTCCACCCGGGATTGACAGCAATATCCAGTGGCATCTGGCCCATTATATCTACAGAAATGCTGATAAATAAAATGTGAAATTGAGGCCCAACAAAAATCTTCCTCCAAGTCATATGTTTAGTTAGAATGATTTATTTCAAATGTTGGATTTTGCACCTGTTCTTGAAGATTTTTTTTTTTTTATACATTGCAGTTTTATAATTTGAATTCATAACTTTGGTTTTATCAGGACCATGACAAGTTGGTAATTTATGAAGTGGAGCACATTCATCTATTTCATGCTCCTCTATCCATTAAAAGATAAATGATAAATGCAGTGCTGCTTAAATCTCCAGCTATTGCTGTAATGCTCTCTTAAATTCAAGTAGAAACTCAATTTGATTGCAATTTGAATGCCAAAATACTAAACCCCCAAGAGGTCCATTTAATGCAGAGAGCTTGATAAAATCCTGGGAAGTGAAGGGGAAGAAAAAGCAGTCAAGGACACTGTCTCTGACATGTCCCAGTGCAGTGCAAAAAATGCTGCCAAATACATTAATCATCTCCATAGTGTTGGGGTGTTTCTTGGATGAGTTTAAATCATCTTGGGCTTACGAGCAGAACTTGTACTGTCTGCCTCCCAGTAATTCACCTGTGACTTGTTTGAATAATTATTTCAACTAACAGTTCAATGGGAAATTGGAGTAAGCAACCCTGCTTGCCAATTGCATCGATGGCGCACAAAAGTAGAGTTGACACTACACATCCAAATGTTTTCTAAACCATTGTCCAAATAGTGGTTTCCATCCAAAAGTGCTTGAGGCTGTTTGTAAAGAAACAGATCAATTCCATTATATAAAATGCCTTCAGTGCATCAAGTGAGACTGCCAGGTATTGAATATTCAGATCTGATATTACACACAGTGTGCCTTGTCAGCAGACTTTGCTTTGTCAGTAAAAAAAAGAGAAAAGGTGCCAGGAAATAAATATATGAATAAAAATGTAATCAAAGGGTAAGAAATGTTTGCAAAAACCTTTAAAATGCAGATACAGCCTTGAGGCATTGTTTAGATTTTATTTTCTTATCCCAAGTTCCACTAAAGCAATAAAATATTTAAAAGGTAAATATTTGATTGTCCTGTTTTTTTGGAATTTAGACTAACCTGAAAATAGAAACTGCAAATATTTGATCAGGCCAATCCATTGAAGTTGTAGATGTAACCAATGAAAGACGCCAAATGCTGCAGTAACTCAGCAGGTCATAGAAACATAGAAACATAGAAAATAGGTGCAGGAGTAGGCCATTCGGCCCTTCGAGCCTGCACCACCATTCAATATGATCATGGCTGATCATCCAACTCAGTATCCTGTACCTGCCTTCTCTCCATACCCCCTGATCCCTTTAGCCACAAGGGCCACATCTAACTCCCTCAGGCAGCATCTCAGGAGAAAATTGATAGGCGATGTTTCAGGTCTGGGCCCTTCATCAGACGGGTTAAAATACATCTTTAAAGTTTTATTAAATCAATCACTGGTTTCTTTAAAGTTAAATGCTGCTTACCTTGATACCGCTCGTGGAATGAATTCTCAAACTTAAAAATAGTCTAATCTAAGGTAACATATTAAGAATTTAAAAAAAAACAAATATAAGGAATGAAAGAGATTTTCAAAATATGACACTGTTGGTGGCAATTCTGAGAAGTGAAGGCTGCACCTGTGTGAATATCTTGAGTCTTTGACTTTTCTAATAAGGCATCCATTACTCTGATAAAATAACGAATGAATAGTGGTACGGGTCCAAGCCAGCAAATGCTGCACTTACAGCGAGACTGTAAAGACCAGGGATATAAAAGGCTGGAAATGGTCTAGCAGCCTCCATGGAGAGTGAAACCGACTTAATGATTCAGGTTGATGACCTTTCAGCAGAACCATCTGTCATTTGTGAGGATAAGACTCCAGCAGGGACACACACAGCAAGTTTCTTGGAGAGTCTTGTGAATTAATTACGGAAAGAGATGGAATAATGGCAACGAATGCATCACTAAAGTATAAAGGAGCAGCAAGTGTACGGAGAGATAAAAATGGCATAACTGCCTGATGTTTCCCAAAATAGGTTTGGATTTAATAACCCCACATACAACGAGTGATGGATGTGCAATTTAGCTGCACAAGACCAGATGTTCAGAAGCCTTGGGTATCAATTTGTATCAATTTTTACATACAATTGGCACATACATTTTTAAACACATGTCACACTAGCCACAATAAAGAATGCAGAGCCACAAGTCACTTTCATGTACCAGTAGCAGGCAGATTGTGTTGTCGATCAACATGAAACAGTGTGAACATAGGGACCATTAATTACTTGCAAATGAATTTGTGTAATCGAGCTGCAGAGCAGGGTGGGCACGGTGGCACAGCCATAGATTTGCTTCCTTACACCTCCAGACACCTGGGTTCGATCCCGACCACGGATGCTTCGTCCGTACAGAGGTTGTATGTTCTCCCAGTGACCTGTGTGGGTTTTCTCCAGGATCTCTGGTTTCCTCCCATAATCCAAAGACATACAGGTTTGTAGGTTAATTGGCTTGGTCTAATTCTGAATTGTCCCAAGTATGTCTAAGATAGCGTTAGTGCGCGAGGGGGGGGGGGGGGGGGGGGGCGTTGGTTGGCGCTGTGTGGGTGAGCCAAAGGGCCTGTTTCCATGCAGTATCACTAAACTAAAGCAGGCCCTTCGGCCCAAGTCATTCATGCTAACCAGTAGTCTCACTCGCTTACACTTGGCCCATATTCCTCCAACCCATTCCTATCCATGCACCTGTCCAAATGTCTTGTAACTGTCATAAATGTGCCAGCCTCCACCACTTCCTCTGGCAGCTTGTTTCATATACACACACCTTGTTCTGTATGAAAATGTTATCCTCTGGTCTCTTTTAAATCTTTCCCTTCTCATCTCAAAACTATGCCCTCTATTTTCAGATTCCCTTACCCATAGGAAAAGACTGAAGCTATTCATCTCCTCTATGCCCCTTGTGATTTTATAAACCTCTATAGAGGTCACCACTCAGCCATTTGTGTTCCAATGAATATAGATGCAGCCAATCCAGCCTTCCAGATGCAGTTATATCCTCATAAATCTTCCTCGCACCCTTTCCAGTTTAGTGACAATTTTCCTGCACACAATATTCCAAACATGACCCGACCAATGTACTGTACCACTGTAACATGAAACCCCATCTCCTAGTCTCAATACCATGACTGATGGAGCTAAACATGTCAAATGCTTTTTCACCATCCCATCTACCCGTGTCACCCCTTCTATGGAACGATGTACCTTCATCCCAAAATCTCTCAGGTCTGCACACGCCCCAAGGCCTTACCCTTTACCGTGCAAGTCCTGGCCTGGCTTGACTTATCACAATGCAACACTCCATGATAACACTCCATTTACAAATCCTCAACCATTTGCCCAGTTGATCATTGTCGTGCTTAATCCAGTACTCCCGTTCGGAGCTTTTAAACCTCAGCAATTCGGGCCCATCTACATCCTTGCTGGAGGAGAAATTACAGGACTTAATCATCTCAAGCCACTTTACATCATGGCTGCCGGCCAAAAAGGGCCGCCGCTCCAGCACCTTTGCCAGGTTCAGGAGACGCCCTTACCGGCCACCGCTCCCAGCCCTTCTGCTGTCAAACGTCAGACCCCTCCGGCACAAAATGGATGAACTCCAACTTATTATACAAACTAACAAAGACTACAGTGACTGCTCTGCCATCTGCCTGAGAGACCTGGCTGGATCAATCAGTACCTGACCAAGCGGTAACACTTCCAGGTTTCACATTACATCGTGCCGATAGATCATCCAAACTATCGCACAAGGCAAAAGGCGGTGGCGTTTGCATAATGATCAATGAACGCTGGTGTACAAATTCTACAGAACTCACCCTTGTATGCTCCCCGCACCTGGAATACCTCACTGTCAAATGCAGACCATCATTCCTCCCACGGGAGTTCGCATCAGTAATTATGATCTGTGTTTACATTCCACCTGAGGCTAACGCTAACACCACCACAGCCGAGTTAGCCAACTACGTCTCCTCAGTGGAAAACTCACACCCAGACACAGCAGTCATCGTCCTTGGGGACTTTAACCAGACCAATTTGTCATCTGAGCTCCCCGGCTACCATCAGCGGGTAACTTGCCCCAGCAGAAGGACCAACACGCTGGACCACTGCTTTACTACCATCAAAGAGGCTTACCGTGCATTCCCGAGGGCTCCGCTGGGCAGGTCCGACCACGCAATGCTGCTGCTAATTCCACAATACAGGCAAAAAGTTAAATCCTCCAAGACACCAACAAAACTTGTCCGGTGCTGGTCCCCTGAAGTCATCGAAAAACTCCGGGGCTGTTTCGCGTGCACAGACTGGAATGTTTTTCATGCTGCAGGTGACCTCCACGACGCCACCGTTGCAGTGACATCATACGTTAACTACTGCGTGGACCTGTGCATACCACTCAAAAAAATCAAACACTACAATAATAATAAACCGTGGTTTAACAAGGACATTAAAAAAATTAAGAAAGGAGAAAAACTCAGCACATCTGGCAGGAAACAAAGAACAATATATGGCTGCCAAATACAAACTGAGATCTGCTATAAGATGAGCCAAATCCAACTATGCCACTAAACTAGAAGAACAAATCACTACTAGTGACATACGTTTCATCTGGAAAAAAACTCCAAAACATGACGAACTGCAAAAAGAAACCCACCCCCACACCTGGCAGCGACAATCAGCTTCTTGATACACTCAACTTTTTCTATGGGAGGTTTGAGCAGGCACCGACTCCACCACCATCTCACCACGACCCCCTCCCTCCCCCCCCCTTTCACCATCTACGAGGAGGAGGTGAGGAGCATCTTCAGGGGACTTAAGAGGAATAAAGCCCCCGCCCAGATAACATCAACCCCTCCGTACTCCACCACTGCGCTGCGGAGCTGGCTGGGGTTTTTACCAACATCTTCAACACCTCCCTCTGTCAAAGCTCAGTACCCAATTGCTTCAAAGAATCCATTATCATCCCGGTTCCCAAGACCAAGACCATCTCCTGCCTCAATGACTACAGACCCATTGCCTTGACATCGGCAGTCATGAAATCATTTGAGCGCATCATACTAAATCACCTGAAAACTGTCACCGCCCCACTCATGGACCCATACCAATTTGCATACAGAGCCAACAGGTCAGTTGAGGACACCGTCAACTTAGCAACTCATCACATTCTGAACCACCTGGAGTCCGCAAACACATATGCCCGCATCCTGTTCATGGATTTCAGCTCCGCATTCAATACAATAAACCTGGCCAAACTGTTCAATAAATTACTGGACATGAACATTGACCCATGCATCTGTCACTGGATTCACAGCTTTCTCTGGAACAGGCAACAGAGGGTGAGGATCAACAATAACACATCCTCCCCTCTGTTCCTCAGTACAGGCACACCCCAAGGCTGTGTTCTCTCACCCTGGCTATTCTCCCTTTACACAAACCAGCTCACATCCCACCACAGCTCCGTCAACCTGTACAAGTACGCAGACGACTCAACCATCATAGGATTCATCACCAACAACCAAGAAACTGAATACCATGCACAGGTCAACCAAGTAGTGACCTGGTGCACAGACCATGATCTCTTACTCAATTCATCAAAAACAAAAGAACTCATCATCGACCCAAGACGCCAGCCATCCCCCAAAACTCCTGTGCTCATTAAAGGTGAATCCATCTCCATCACTGACACATTCAAACTCCTTGGAACCCACATCAGCAACAACCTCAAATGGAGGACAAACGCAGACCACATCTATGGAAAAAGCCCAGCAAAGACTTTTCCATCTCCGACAGCTCAGGAAGTTCAGAGTAAGGTCTCATCTCATGCTCCGCTTCTATAGAGCCATCATTGAAAGCATCCTCACTTCATCCATCACAGTCTGGTTCGGCAGTCTCGACTCACTCTCCGGGAAGAAATTATAGCGCATCATCAACAGAGCATCAAAAATTATTGGCTTACCCCTACCATCCCTTGAATCACTTTATCACAAACGGACACTACACAGAGCCCGCAAGATCATCTCTGATCCTACTCACCCTGCACACTATGCCTTTCAGCTACTGCCCTCTGGGAGGCGTTACAGGACAATTGCCTCCAAAACAAACCGCTTCAAAAACAGTTTCATTCCCACTGCAATTAACATTTTAAACTCTGTACGGTGAGGAATAAGAATAAGCATGGCCTTTATGTATTATGTAATGTGTCTGTCTGTATGTATATCTATGTTATATGTTTAATGTTGATGAAATGTTGGAACCTGCACCGAGCTGTACTGATAACAAATTCCACCAGCCTGGCTGTGTGGTCATTAAAATACAATACAAAAAACAATCTCATTATAATCATAGTTAATCTGCTTTCAATTGCACCAAATTCAATGTCATCCATAAACTTACTAACAATGCCTTCTACGTTTGCATCAAAACCGTCAACATAAATAAACAATAACAGACCATGCACTGATCTCTTTGGCACACACTGGTCATAGGCCTTTAGTCTGAACAACAACGCTCTTCCACCACCTTCTGTCTCCTACCTGCAAGCCAATTTTGTGTCCATTTCGCGAGCTTGCCCCAAATTTCATGTGATATAACCTTACTAGACAACCTACTGCAACCGAAGTAGCAGCTTGCTTTCACTGTCCTGCCAAAGGCCTTGATAAAGCTGATGTGGACAATGTCTACTGCATTGGTCTCATCTATCGTCTTGTTAATTTCTTCAAAAAAATCTCAGTTATAAATCATGATTTCTCACTCACAAAGCCATGCTAGCCATCCATAATCAGTCCTTGTCTTTCCAAATGCATGTACATCCTACCTCTTAGAATCCCCTGCATTAACCTATGGGCCTGTCCCACACAGGTGACTTTTAGGCAACTGCAGGAGACTATGCCGTCACCACATGGTCGCCATATGTTCGCTAGTGGTTGCCGGAGAGTTGTCTTCATGGTCATGAGGAGTTCCCCCATTCTGGGAACTAGTCGTGGCCTCATAATGGTCGCAGCAAATTTTTCAACATGTTGACAAATTGATGGTGACTAGATTGAAGCCGCCCTGGAGAGTAGCGAGAATTCCCGTCCCGTAGGTGGGTCGAACAGATAGTCCTGCTCAAAGCTTAATCCCATCAGTTGCCCAATAGGCTTGACCTGCCTTCCAAAGGTGCAAGTCAAGAGTGTTTTATTCTCATATGTCCCAGATAGAACAACAAAATACTTACTTGCTGCAACAAAACAGAATATGTAAACATAGTACACTGTAAATAATGTGATAAACGAGAGGGGGAAAAAAGTTCAGTGTGTATATATGCACATACTCACAAGTACACACACACACACACACACACATTTATATAATTAAAAATGTCTGCGCTGTATATTGATTTTAGAAAAAATGCTACACCATATATCGCTATAATTTTTGGCCACCTATAAACCACAGTCCTTTATGCTGAGCAGTCACTCTGAAATTTTCCCATCGAGTGGAAGCTGTGAATAAACTGAACTGTGAGTCTGCAATGTATTTACAATAAATGATTTGTTAGCCCTTAATGAAAATGCAATGAGCTGTTCGGCCTGCCCATGTGCTTGAAATTGCAATGGAAATGGAAGTGAAATGAAAATGCAAAAAATTTAAAAAATATATACCGCGATATATATATATATATATATATATATATATACACTACAAAAAACAAACATATTAGTGCAATGTGACTCAGCTATTATAGTTCAGAGCTTCGCGAGGGCCACAACTCTTATTCTAAGCAATGTGAATCACTGAACTGTGCTAGTTTGCAATAGTATTTATAATAAATCGAGGTTTGTCAGCCCTTATTATGAAAATGAAATCCGTAGCTTATTTTTAGTTTTAAGGGTGCTTTAAACTGCAATGGCAATGGAAACCTGAAATACAGGGAAAATCGGAAATAAGCTGTTTTTTTTTGCCCTGTGATTAAAAAGGGCTGCAATGGCAATGGACAAAGTGAAATGTTGCGAGTAGCTAATTTGGGCCCCAATTATATCCCGCAGTATTTATGGGCATTTGAGGGCACAAAATCTGCTACTGCAATGTGAACATTCTAAACCAGCGCGTTCACAGGATCCCACTAGAAATATGATTTAAATGGACTTTAATTTACCACAATTGAACACTAATACCTTCCATTTGTCCTATAAATTCATGTAAATGAGATTTAAAAATCATGTTTTATTGTGAATTATTTGTGAATATTATTTGGACACTTAGGCTATTTAAAAATGTTAATCATTTATTAAGAAATGGATAGATGTTTAGATCTAGTAATTGAAGTTTGAAATTAGCTACAATTGGGTAACTAACTAATTATGTGCTTTAATTTCAGGTCATCCAAGTAAGATTATGTTATATTTGTTTCAGAATGCTTCAATCTATGATAACTGAAAATTTCATTCAGTTCTCTTAATTTTTAAGAAAGTTATGTGCTTTTGACTGTCCACAATCACAGCTTTTTTGTTATGTCCATAGAAAATCAATAGGGAACAAGATGCTAATTTCCGAGTATGAAAATGGCCATAACCTTTTAAATACTTGAGATATGAAAGTGAATTAGGTGTCAAATTAAACTTCTTTTTATGCTTTATCTGGTGGGATAAATTGCAGACTTGATTTTTAAAATCTCAAAATTTTGTAACATTGCTAGATATAGCTCTTAGGGCTAACGGAATCAAGGGACATGGGGAGAAAGCAGGAACGGGGTACTGATTTTCGATGTTCAGCCATGATCATATTGAATGGCTCGAAGGGCCGAATGACCTACTCCTGCACCTACTTTCTACGTTTCTATAATAACATGGATAATGCTGACTGCATATTCTAATTGTGTCAATGAGCTAGCAGCAGAATGTTAGCATGCTGCCGACACCTGCCAACTTAAGAGTGGATTAATAGCAGCCTGCAACATCCTTCCTGTTTTCTGGTGCAGTCTAATTAATCCTCCATAGTCTCTTATTCAACTTAAAAAGTACATTCATAAATCTGAAGGTATTACACTGTGCACTAAATTAATATTGGGAATTACTTGCAAAGGCATCTTGAATAAGTTATTTTGCAATAGATTCATGCTTGTTGAAATCTTGCCTTTTGTGTTGAAAGTCAAGAGTCAAGAGTGTTTTATTGTCAAATGTCCCAGATAGAACAATGACATTCTTACTTATGCAGCACAACAGAATATGTAAACATAGTATGATATGATAAACGAGGGAGAAAATAAAAGTTCAGAATGTATATATACATACTCATAATATATATTATATACTAGAATAAGTGGGACCCGTTGGGTCTCAGCATCACATGGGAGGGCTGGTCCCCCAACGCAATATTCCACCTCTCCACCAATTCCAATATTGGTGGCCAGTGGGGGGGGGAGCTCTCTACTATGCACCAATAGAAGTTCAAGAGAATCGTCTTTGACATACCGAATCTTCGTGATCTTCTCAGGAAGTAGAGGCGCTTATATGCTTTTCACATAATTGCATCAGTGTGCTGGGTCCAGGAAAGACCTTTGGAAATATGCACGCCCAGGAATTTGAGGTTTTTGCTCTCTCCACCAATTCTCCACAGAGAATTGATGAAAACGCCCAGATTGTTGCCGTGAACAGTCTCCGACTGATAATAACCACCATTTCTTTAACAGGAAGAAAAAAAAGAATGAATATAGCATCTCAGGACTGACTTCAGGAAGAGTGAATCCTAGTGATTCACTTAAGAAACTCTGAAGGAACCAGGGATGTGGAAGGGGAATCCATGTGAATGAAATGCTAAAGATCACATGCAAGTTATGACTTCTCTTTGGAAGCCAACTCTTTGAGGAAAGTCCTAAGGGAGCCTACACGACGGAAAAATAGGATGATTAAAAATTAATAATATTACGCAATGTTCTCTTCTACGCATATCTGTCAGTGTTTTTATTGTGACTGTACACACTAGTATTGTGTATTGGCACGTAAAATTTTGAATGCCATTATTTTGTTTTCCAGGCACATGACATGGGCTTATTAAAGGAGCCTATTGACACCATTTAGACACAAAATGCTGAAGCAACTCAGTGGGTCAGGCAGCATCTCTGGAGAACAGGAATATGTGACGTTTCAGGTCGAGACCCTTCTTCAGACTAGAGTGTGGTGCTGACTCTAGTCTGAAGAAGGATGTCGACCTGAAGCATCACCCATCCCTTCTCTCCAGAGATGCTGTCCGTCCCACTCAGTTACTCCAGCATGTTGTGTCTCTCTTTGGTTTAAAACAGCATCTGTAGATCCTTCCTGCACATACTGACACCATTTTGTCTACAAAAAGAGCACTGATTACACTGATACGGAATATGGGGGGGGGGGGTTTAAATACCTGCCATTGGTATAAACATCGGCCCATTTTATGTTCATAAGTCATAGGAGCAGAATTAGGCCAATCGGCCCATCGAGTCTACTCCGCTATTTAATAATGACCGATCTATCTTTCTCTCTCAACCTCATTCTCCCGCCTTCTCCCCATATCCTTCCACATCCTTACTTATCAGGAACCAATCAATTTCTGCTCTAAAAATACCCAAAGACTTGGCCTCCGCAGCAGGCCGAGGCAGTGAATGCCACAGATTTACCACTGCTTTTACCTTTCCGAATCCTCTCAAAATGAATGCTAACATTGCAATTGCCTTCCTTGCTATGGGTTCAACCTGCAAATTAAGCTTTTGGGATTCCTGCACCAGAATAGTAGAATAGAATAGAATAGTTTATTTATTGTCATTGTAACATGAACCATGTACAACGAAATTTAAAAATGTCAGTCAGCCAGTCAGTGCACCATTCAAACATTTCTAAAAGCTAACGATACATACAAGGTAAAATATTAAAAGATAAACAACTAAATAAATATCATGAAAATAGCACGCATAAACACCCAACCCTCCATCCTTCTGTCGATTTCACAGTGTACCACAGTCCCTTAGTATGTATCGCCCCTGCGTTCCTTGGCGGCTACATTTAGTGCTTTTATAGCAGTGGGGTAAAAACTGTTTTTTAGTCTGTTCGTCCTTGTCCTTGTAGATCTGTACCGTCTGCCTGACGGCAACAGTTCAAACAGGGAGTGTCCGGGGTGGGAAATGTCCTTTATGATGCTCTGGGATTTTTTGGTGCAGCGGGAACTGTGTAAGTCCTCCAAGGTAAGGAGAGGGCAGCCGACAATCCTCTGGGCGTTGTCAATGGCCCTCTGGAGCACTTTCCTCTGAGCCGCTGTGCAGCTGGTGTACCACACGCATACACAGTAAGTTAGTATGCTCTCAATAGAGCACCGATAAAAGGACAGCAGCAGTCTCTGAGTGATGTTATTCTTCCTGAGCACCCTCCGATTTCTGAATCCTCTCCCCTATTCCTTGGAAAATAGTCTATGCCTTTATTCCTACTACCAAAGTGATTCTTCGTTTCTCGAGTTTATCATCTCAAATTAATAGGCCTCGAAGAAAAATTGACCAAGCCAAGAACAAGACGTGGAAGTGCATTTTTGAGTGGAAGCTGATTGCACTTTAGGTGTTAGAAGCAGTTGGACGATGATCATATGGTCCAGCAATGAAATTGCTAAAGAGGCAATGCATCAGAAACACAGAAGACTCATTTGAAAATGTGCCACAGTTCAGAAGGAAAAAATGATTCCAATACCATTCATCGTGGTTTTTCTACAATGCAGAGTATTCTGAAGCACGGTGAGAATTTTGGCTTACACCCCACAAATCACAGAAAGCTTCTGACATACAGCTCCACAGATTTAATAAGAAATAATCTCAAGCTGTATGCCCTGAAGGTTTGGTACCTTTTGAAGGGATGAGATCTCTTCTGAAGCTGCCTAATGAGCCTCACTTCTATGGCTGCCTTCTGTTCATCTACAAATAAATCAGCAAAGGCCGGAAGGAAGGGACAGGCTAGGAGGGGAGGATATTAAATAAAGACTACATCAATATCTACCAAAAGCTATCCGAAAATAGTGAGCCACCATCAAGCAGGATGTAGTAATTTGCCTTTGAATTTCCAATAATAATTTAATGTTATAGTGATATGATCACATTCTAATATAGAAATGGTTAATTTCAACATTAACAATATTGTTGCAAATTAAACTATCACTTGCATAACCTCATACAGATGCAGTTTATACCCTCCCATACTTCCACTGGAATTTGGGCCAGAACATTTTTCAAACCAGTGTACCCACCCATGGTCAGGATTGAACGTGGGCGTTTGGCCACACATTCTAATTCCCCTATTCTCCCCGCCCCCAGACTGGTACACCAGCACTGGTAAATCTTTGGCATTGTGGAACCATTCTTACTTTATTGCATTTGTAATTGCATCTGCGATAAGCAACCATTTCTACACAGCTCTATTGCTGTTATATTCCACTTGTTTGAATACCATGGGCTTTAAGTTGAAGACACACTAACCAGGATGAAACTACCCTTGGAGTCAAGTCCTTCACAGAACACTTGGCCTGTCTGTGGTGTCAAATATTTTGTGTAAGAAAGAACTGCAGATACTGGTTTAAATCGAAGGTTGACACCAAATGCTGGAGTAACTCAGCGGAACAAGCAGCATCTCTGGAGAGAAGGAATGGGTGACGTTTCGGGTCGAGACCCTTCTTCAGACTGATGAAGGGTCTCCAACCGAAACGTCACCCATTTGTTTTCTCCAGAGATGCTGCCTGTTCCGCTGAGTTACTCCAGCATTTGCTGTCTACCTTTGTGTCAAATATTTCACTGCATTTCATGCTGGTCTAAAGTCTTAACCAAAATCAACTCAGCGTTTAATTCTGAATGTAGCTTGATGTCTTTGGCTCCAAATATCACATCAAGATCTTGGACCAAATGGATTTATACCGTAAAAGAAAAATTATTTCATTAATTTTAACTAGTGTAGGCAGGAAGACTCTTTTCACATTTATCCCAAGTTTGAAAAGAGTCTTCCTACCTACGCTAGTTGAAATTAATGAAATCATTTTTCTTTAATTCTAAAAGTGCAAAACTTCCTTGAAATTAATAGTTTGGGATGATCAAGGAGCCGGATAAATCAGGTTAAAACACAACGATGTAAATGAATGAGAAAAATATAAAGATATCAAGATCATTTTCTTAATATCATCCTGAGCATTGTTCATTTTACAACTGCTTGTCTTATCTTGCAGTTACATCTCGCCAGGACACTTGGGGAATCAACATAATAACATACTGTAATTCATTACACAATAAGAATTGCAACCTGCTACCTTGGAAATTCAGTATAAATGTTCTGCTCAATATGAGGTTACAATATTAAGTATTCACAGGCCAGGTGTGGAATGAATGGATTAACTATATTGATTGCCTCCATAATTGCCTTGACAACATACCTTAACCATAACCTTCAGAAAAAGAGATTGCACCCTTGTGGCACTCCAATTGTCCATATTCTCTAATGGACCCCTCACAGAGAGACTGCATAATTAAATGGCAATTACTTGTCCACTCCGGTGCTCTATGCATTCAGTGAGAAATTAAAACTGCTCCTGTTCTCCAACCGTAACTCTCGCTACATAAATTAAGTATGCTATAAGAGTACAAATAGCAACTTGGCTGTCACTGAAGATGCATTAACCATCTCTTGGTGGCTTTACTACCACACGCTGAAGAGGTACTTATTTTCACATTTATTCCAAGGGCCTGCATAATTATTGGCAAAATATCAGCAACATCACAGGAAACCTGTCCTGGGAGACTAGAAAGAGAAGGAATGTTACCAAGGACTCAACTGCAGTCGAACCAAAACAGCATCACTCTGAATATTATGTCCAGCTATGTCAGATGGTCGAAAATATGATGAATAAACAAATCTGTCCCCTTCCCTTCTCTGCATGCAGAAGATTGGAAGTGATAATTTCACAACTCAATCCTACTTGTTACTCGTTTTGTCCAGTAACACTAATGGGTGTCACGAAGGCGCAGCTGTAGAGTTGCTGCCTCACAGCGCCAGAGATCTGGGTTTGATCCTGACAATGGATGCTGTCTGTATGGAGTTGGTATGCTCTCCCCATGACCATGTGGGTTTTCCTCGGGTGCTCCGGTTTCCTCCCACACTCCAAGGACGTATAGGTTTGTAGTTTTATTGGCTGTGGTTGGAATTGTAAATCATCTCTAGTATGTAGGATAGTCCTAGTGTGTTCGGGAATCGCTGGTCAACTTGGTGGGCCGAAGTGCCTGTTGCCACGTTGTATCTCTAAAACTAAAGCCGACATAAACGATGATGCCTGGATTTCCAAACCAGATAGTTGTCAGTTTGAGGACAGGCATTTGAGGTTGCTGTATCAGATAACACTGGCAGTTCTTTTCTCGACTGCAGTAGTAAATTAATCACTTTTCTGTGATGGGTGCTATACAAGGATGAGAAATGGAAGGGGGAAGAGTTAACATAGATTCTACAGAAGCAGAAATATGATGAATTATCATTGGACATGGCTGAGCAGATGCATAGTATTTTGTAACTGTCTCCACTGCAGAAATCCATTAATGATACCAGAAATAATGTGGAAACCAATGTCCGATGAGAGGAAAGTAGGTGGAGCGGATCATATTTGATCCAAACCATCACCCCGCATATTGTCCCAGTGCTAATCCTGCAGCACCATTGACTCACAGGACCCATTTCACTGAAACCTCCATTCCACTGCATTCTGCAAGAATGATTAAGCTATAAGTGGCAAACAAGTCTAAGGTTCTGCCTCTTGCCCCCTCCGTACCCCGGCTTCTTCTCACGACCAAGACAGCAAGCATTTGTTAATATCTATAAAGAACAAAGGTATAAAAAAAAAAATCGGTCGACATAAAGTGCTAGAGCCACTCAGCGGGTCAACTAACACGCTGAGTTACTCCAGCACTGTGTCTATCTTGAGTCTAAACCAGCATAGAAGCATAGAAAATAGGTGCATGAGTAGGACATTCGGCCCTTCGAGCCTGCACCGCCATTCAATATGATCATGGCTGATCATCCAACTCAGTATCCCGTACCTGCCTTCTCTCAATACCCCCTGATCCCTTTAGCCACAAGGGCCACATCTAACTCCCTCTTAAATATAGCCAATGAACTGGCCTCAACTACCTTCTGTGGCGGAGAATTCCACAGATTCACCACTCTCTGTGTGAAAAATGTTTTTCTCATCTCGGTCCTAAAATATTTCCCCCTTATCCTTAAACTGTGACCCCTTGTTCTGGACTTCCCCAACATCGGGAACAATCTTCCTGCATCTAGCCTATCCAACCCCTTAAGAATTTTGTAAGTTTCTATAAGATCCCCCCTCAATCTTCTAAATTCTAGCGAGTACAAGCCGAGTCTATCCAGTCTTTCTTCATATGAAAGCATCTGCAGCTTCTTCCTACATGTAAAGAATGGGGCTTGGGTTCATAAATTCTGATCCTTTGCCAAATTACTCTGACACTACGGCAAAAGATATGAAGATGTTTGATCACGTTGTAAAATAGTACAATCAAGTGTTGGATCAGGCACATGTTTAAAACAACTTGGCATTTTGATTAGCAGAATAAATTAAAGTTCACAAAGAGAAGTAGTAAACACCACAGTATTACCTCCATTCCAGCTCTAAATGTCAGCAAACACATTCAGAAATGCTGTAAAGCCTGTGATAATTTAAAGCTCTTGTTTCTAGATTCCAATATTAGATCACTAGAAACTAGGCACTAGTTTGTGTTAAATCAACACAAGTCAAATTAATGCTACAATTAAAACTGCCCGTGCTGTGAAAAGTACGAGAAACACTAGTTAATCATGTGTTTGGTTATGGTTTATCTTAAAGGGGCTGTCCCACTTGGGCAACCTAATCTGCGAGTTTAGAAGAGTGGCTTCAACCTTCAAACTCGCAGCACGGTTGACACGTGGTCGTAGGGGGTCCTATGAAGTTGCTGGAACTCTCCTTCATGCTCGAGGGAAGTTTCTCAATACTCGTGGCATGGGTCAGCATGTTGAAAAACTTTCTGCGAGTAAAATTTGGTCGGCATGGGTCTTTTTAACTCGTAGTGCACTGGAGTGGGGTCACTATTTAGTTACAAGCAGTCGAGGGCAGCTGTCGGCAATCTCATTCGCTGACCGGGCATTTTGATTGTCTCATTGGAGTTTTCAGGACCAAGGAAGACCTATCGGTAGGTAAAATGCCCGCCAAACTTTATTATACTTCTTAAAAGTGTCTCCACTCCTTCTCCCCACCCACCCCCTTCTCCACCCCCGCAACCCCCCCCCCCCCCCCCACCACCGCATATCTCCCCTTCTCTCCCCTCTCCCCCCCACGCGCTCTCTAAAGGACACCATTACTGTGCAGCCGTTTTACCTCCTTCTTCATCGCGGGTGTGAATTTTAGACAGTGCTCCCCCGCTTTCCCTGGCCCTGCCGTGTGTGTGTGTGTGTGTGTGTGTGTGTGTGTGTGTGTGTGTGTGTGTGTGTGTGTGTGTGTGTGTGTGTGTGTGTGTGTGTGTGTGTGTGTGTGTGTGTGTGTGTGTGTGTGTGTGTGTGTGTGTGTGTGTGTGTGTGCGTGCCTACATGTGCGTGATCCAGCTCGAGGCTTTCCAGGCGGATTAGGTCGCCCAAGTGGGACAGCCCCTTAAATATTACATACTGAAAGTTAGACCCACCATCGAAAACTAATGACTATAATGAGACACAAAGAGTTTTTTAAATTTTATTCTTAACTTACTAAAATTGAAGTTGCAAATGGAACAATGCCAACATCCTGGATGTTAAATGAGAACTGCACTATCCTAAAGAAAGGAACACTGGAATTTGATCCTTGAGTGTCACAATTAAATGCAAAGAAAAAGTAGAATGCATGTATTTTCTTTATTTTGGGTCCATTAATGTCAAATAATCTGGGTTTTGCGATTGAAGTCACTGCATTGTGAAAACTGTATACTAACTGTGATTTCTGTACACTGATACTTCAGGGATCATGACAGAAACCTCCTTGTGGCGATCCCCAGAAACAACGACAGGATGCACTCTGTGATGTGTCAGGCGACCGATTCTGTCAACATGTTGGACAACGCCAGAAACCAACAGCGAGCTACACGTCGCCTGACACACGAGCGGACAAAACTGATACTTCACTTTATAGAGATACAGCATGGAAACAGGCCTTTGAGCCCACTGAGTTCACACCGACCAGTGATCACCCCGTACACGAGCACTAACCTACACTTTAGGAATCATTTACAGTTTTTATCGAAACCAATTAACCTACAAACGTACATCTTTGGAGTGTGGGACGAAACCGGAGCCCTCAGAGTAAACCCACGCCATCACAGGCAGTACGTACAGACTCCCTATTGCCAGCACCCATAGTCTGGATCGAACACGGGTCTCGGGTGCTGTAAGGCAGCAACTCTACCACTGTGCCGCCCTGTACCTTAAAAAAACAAACCCTGATTTGTTGATGATGATGATTCGGCTGCCCCTCACATGCTATACATTTTGTAGCCTTGCCAATGCAATTATGGAGTTTGAATTAACATTAAGTAAAGACACAAAATGCTGGAGTAATTCAGTGGATCAGGCAGCATCCCTGGAAAACATGACGTTCCGGGTCACGACCCTCCTTCAGGGTCTCCTGGCCCGAAGTTCTTCTATCCATGTTCTCTGGGGATGCTGCCTGTTCCACTGAGTTATTCCAGCATTTTGTGAATCACAGTGAACCCAAGTAGACATTTTGTGCAGATTTTCCTGACCATTATTTAACAGACAGTCAACATTATTAAAACAGATAACGAGCATGACTTTTCTTTATTGTTCATGGGATCTTGCTAGGTGCAGATTACCTACCCTATTCCCTGGACTACATTTCCAAAGTACAGTGCTTTGGAACAATATAAGGAGAATGTCTTTATTCTTTGGAGCACAGAAGGTTAAGGGGGGACTTGATAGAGGTCTGTAAAATTATAAGAGGGAAAGACAGAGTTGACGTGGATAAGCTTTTTCAATTGAGAGTAGGGAAGATTCAAACAAGAGGACATGATTTGAGAATTAAGGGACAAAAGTTTAGGGGTAACATGAGGGGGAACTTCTTTACTCGGAGAGTGGTAGCTGTGTGGAATGAGCTTCCCGTGAAAGTGGTGGAGGCAGGTTTGATTTTATCATTTAAAAATAAATTGGATAGGTATATGGACGGGAAAGCAATGGAGGGTTATGGTCTGAGTGCAGGTAGATGGGACTAGGTGAGAGTAAGTGTTCGGCACGGACTAGAGGGGCCGAGATGGCCTGTTTCCGTGCTGTAATTGTTATATGGTTTATATGAATCAAAAGGATGGAAATTTCTCATTCTATTGTGAATTTTGTATTTTTCCAATGTTTTTTTTGTGGTGATCAGTTCTGCGATAAGACATTTTGGGAACTAAGGCAACGGTCCGTGTACATTTAATTAGGTTTTATCTCTCTTTGTAGCAACTGACCCTTATTCTTGTAAAACATAAGGCAGGAGTTACAATGTCTTGATTTATCTTGGCCTGTCTCTGCATTTCACTTCAAGCCTTGGCAGTGTCCTTGGATATTGGCATCAGCTGTAAAGAGGATCAGCGTTCAAGGTTACAGGAACAATGGTTTTCACAACTGACTGGATCGATACGCAGTTCAACCTAGTAAAAATGTCATTTCTAAAGGTTTGTATCCCACACATATTGTCACTGCTCCCAACACCAGAAATGTAATTTCCTTCGGAAAGTATAATCATATTTTCTGACGAATGGGTTTTATTGGAGAGTTGCAATGCAGTAAAATTTCAAGCAGGTACAGCAAATTTAGGAGCTGTAATTATGGAATAAATGAGAATTAATCCCCGTGGCTATTAACAATCTTGGCAAATTTTCAAATGAATAACATTTGCTATCAGGTGTAAAATATTTACAAAGAGCCAGAAGCAGAGCAGTTTCATAGTTGCGATGAACATTCTACGGAAGCCCAATCCAATCTGCAAGCAAGTCAACATGATAACTTGGAGGCTGTCATAAATTATTACATGTTTTGATGGGCTACATTGCCAGAGCTTTTGCTTCACAATTTTGCAGAATTTTGAAGCTAGCTGCCAAATGGGCTTGTTGAGTTGAATTCAACTTTTTAAATACAATGAATGGAACTACCCAATGTTTGAAAAATATGCAATGTCCTTTTTTTTCTGGGTCATAAATATAATGATTTTTATTTTTGTAAACTGAAGCTGATTATATTATATTCTGGAAATAGGATGGTTTATCTCAAAGTAGCTGTTATATTCCAGCAGTTCAGTATTTTGTTTTGTTTTGTTTTAGAATCAAAAGAGACCCAATACTTTTGGCAGTATGTGAATAGTATGTCTATTGTACTGAATCAATATATTTTTTTTTTTTTTTTTGTTAAATTTGTGTTCATTAATCATGCCAATTATAATTGATTTTAACAAAATCAAAGTGAAATTCTGCTTCTTTCAACATTGCTAAAATTGGCTTCAGCACGGACAAACACAGAACAAAGAAGGCTCACAGACGCACACTAAATGTGAAGTGGAAGTCATAGCAAAAATCACCTGGTATTTGAGAACGTATTTCTCAGCCTGCAAACAGTTCATCACAATAAAACATAGGCACACACAAACATACACACACGCACACAGATTTTGTTTTATGTAGTAAGCATTGGATTCCATCGTCTTGCAAGGAGAGTTATGCAGCACAGAAATAGACCCAACTTGTCCATGCCAACTAAATTGCTTACCTGACCTAATCCCACACCTGCATTTGGCTAATGTCCCTCTTAACCTTTACTGTCTATTCACCTGTCTAACTCTCTATTAAATGAGTGATCAGGACATTTCCAAATAAAAAAAGATAGTACTCAATAAGAAGGTTTCTCAACCATTGAGATCAAATCTTTGACATGTACAATATCTTCAAAAGTATGTTCAAAATTGGGGTATAATATAAAAGATGAAGTAATGAAGCAATTATGGTCTGTATTACAATGTATAAGATTGAGGCCTTGCATCCATACAAGGCTGTCATGTCCTTTTGAAGACACAAGCATATTATATTCATTTACTTATGAATTCCATCACTATTACTCTGCAGTTAAATATAACAGTTAATGCGCACAAAACAAGATCCTAATCCGCAAATGGTAAATTAGATCCATACTTAGGTAAATAGTTCCAATATAGAAGGTTGTGGAATAGATTTTGGCTGGAAATTAGATTCAAGACCTCCATCGAGGGAGGAATGATGCTGTGGAATTGAGGTTAAATTCTAGGTCATGGGTATTTTCTCTCAGGATAGCACTGTTACGCAGCTGGTAGAGCTGCTGCTTCAGCGCCAAATACCCGGGTTCAATCCTGACCATGGGTGCCGTCGGTGTGAAGTTTGCACATTCTCCATAACCATGAAAGTTTCCTCCAGGTTTCTTCCGATTTACTCCTATATCCCAAAGACATGCAGGCTTGTAGGTTAATTGGCCTCTGTAAATTGCCCCTTGTGTATTCGGAGTAGATGAGAAAGTGAGAATTAGTGTAAACAGTTGGGCGATGGTCGGAGTTAATTTGGTTGGCCGAAGGCCCTGTATCTCTGCTGCATCTCTAAACTAAACCAAAGCAAACCATTCCCAATGAATGTGGCTGCAGTGAGGCAGAAATATGACAACTGTTAATTGAGTGAATTGGTCACAATGGTGCATTGGGAGAAGTTTGCTGGGCTTTTGAAATTTCTGGGAAATCAGAACAATATCCAAGATCAGAAAATGCTGAAGATATTGTTAACAGCGGCACAGTGGCAACAGCAGTAGAGTTCCTGCCTCACAGTGCTTTCAGCACGAGTCGTGGGTTCGATCACGACTACGGGTACTGTCTGTGTGGAGTTTGTACGTTCTCCCCGTGACCGCGTGGATTATCTCTGAGATCTTTCATTTTCTCTCACACTATAAAGACATACAGGTTTGTAGGTTGGCTCGGTATAAAAATGTAAATTGTCCCTAGTGTGTAGAATAGTGTTA
Source organism: Leucoraja erinaceus (assembly GCF_028641065.1). Lineage (NCBI taxonomy): Eukaryota > Metazoa > Chordata > Chondrichthyes > Rajiformes > Rajidae > Leucoraja > Leucoraja erinaceus. The sequence goes on from NC_073390.1 coordinate 48,701,212, forward strand.
ATGTGCAGAGATCGCTGGTCGGTGCAGACTCAGTGGGCCGACGGGCCTGTTTCTGTGCAGTATCTCTGAACTGAACTAAATCAGAAAAGCACTCGTGACCTGGCAGAAAGAAAATAGTAGAAATTGATTTGATCTAGTTAGGCAAATGAGCTGAGAGAATTCCACCCGCAGGACCACAAGGTATACCTACTCATTATTTAATGGCAAGGCTTCATTAATATAATTTTATCTAGCTGTCCATTTAAAGTGCTTTTATAGGCTGCAAGTGGATAAATGTGAGATTTTCTTCAAATCTATAAAGAATTTCCATTTTAACCCGAATAAGTTTGTTATTTACCCAGTTGCAACCTTGTCTCATTCTCAATGGAAATCTTTGTTCTCTAAAATGACGTATTGACTGGGTCACATTGGTAAATGAGGGATGGGTGATTTAAAAGGCAAAGACATCATTCACAAATGCATAATGTTTAAGAAGCAACTGCAGATGCCGGAAGGTAGACAAAAATGCTGGTGAAACTCAGCGGGTGAGGCAGCATCTATGGAGCGAGGGACATAGGCAACGTTTTGGGTCAAGAGCCTTCTTCAGACTCATAAATGCATGCAATTTTCAATTGGGGTCACCAGCATGGAAGAAACTCAGGAGCCAGAAGCCCCAACTTTCTAGGTATTTCCTGCAGGACCATTCCTTGTCTTCTGTCTTCCACATAGAATTTTTTAACATCTGACTTTTGTGAATCTGTTGATGTCCATCACATTTGTGAGGTTATCCACTTTGGTGGTAAAAACAGGAAAGTAGACTATTATCTGAATGGTGGCCGATTAGGAAAAGGGGAGATGCAACGAGACCTGGGTGTCATGGTACACCAGTCATCGAAAGAAGGCATGCAGGTGCAGCAGGCAGTTAAGAAAGCGAATGGTATGTTAGCCTTCATAGCAAAAGGATTTGAGTATAAGAGCAGGGAGGTTCTATTGCAGTTGTACAGGACCTTGGTGAGGCCACACCTGGAGTATTGCGTACAGTTTTGGTCTCCTAATCTTAGGAAAGACATTCTTGCCATAGAGGGAGTACAGAGAAGGTTCACCAGACTGATTCCTAGGATGGCAGGACTTTCATATGCAGAAAGACTGGATAGACTCGGCTTGTACTCGCTAGAATTTAGAAGATTGAGGGGGGATCTTATAGAAACTTACAAAATTCTTAAGGGGTTGGACAGGTTAGATGCAGGAAGATTGTTCCCGATGTTGGGGAAGTCCAAAACAAGGGGTCCCAGTTTAAGGATAAGGGGGAAGTCTTTTAGGACCGAGATGAGAATATCATTTTTCACACAGAGAGTGGTGAATCTGTGGTATTCTCTGCCACAGGAGGTAGTTGAGGCCAGTTCATTGCCTATATTTAAGAGGGAGTTAGATATGGCCCTTGCGGCTAAAGGGATCAGGGGGTATGGAGAGAAGGCAGGTACAGGATACTGAGTTGGATGATCAGCCATGATCATATTGAATGGCGGTGCAGGCTCGAAGGGCCGAATGGCCTACTCCTGCACCTATTTTCTATGTTTCTATGTTTCTATTTCATTGCAGTCCATTTATCCAATAGACCACTCATCCTGTATTGACACCTCGTTCAAACGCTACAATGGAAAACAGCACAACTCACTGAGCTTCCCATTTAACCGAGATAGAGGTCGATCCCACCTGCTCATGGAACTGCTGTAAGAAACCATTTGGGGGGGGGGGGGGGGGGGGGGGGGGGGGGAGTCCCTCTGATTCCATTCAATTCAATGCCAATCATATACCACATGTTAAAATCTTCTGCTAGTCTAGTTATCTCACCAGGGTGCTTGGCAAAGTTTCAAAGGCATCAGAATTTGAACTAGGTAAGGTCCTCTTCTCTTCATTATATACTACATCACAGTGCAAATGTATTGAATTTTTCTGTACGTTAGTTACAACAGATTCAACTGCAAAAGTTCTAATTGTCAAATTAAAGAATACAAACCCAATTCAAGTGTTGTCTCAATTATGAATTTAGTACAAATTAAAATAATTAGCACTGTACACATATTCTCAGCATAAAATATGCAAGCTCATTGCCAAAATATGTATTGTTAACAATTGTGACACTCCAGCCCACTTGTCTAAATGCCCTTTACACAATTTGAAACAGAATTGAAGCCTTTCGGCAGAAAAAAAGTTTGATCAACAGTATATTAAAATTTAACGGTTGATGATAATTTTATTTGATGTCTGTAAACCTTCCACCCCAATCGTCCATCATTTTGAGGGAAATAAGCAGAGTCTGTTCTGTGTGTACCTGCTTGCATCCAGAATAAAAAACAACCTTTATCTCAGGGGAGCTAATTAGCGCAAAAGTGCTCACTAGAAATTTAGCCATCACCAGGCTGAGACTGCTACTCTCTGCTGTTGCTGTCAAGTAACCCTTTTATCAAAGAGAGAGGCGATGAGGTGCCCTGCAGCCTAATGCTTTCATTTTCAGCACTGTGATAAAGCGCTCCACTAACCAGAAGAAAAACACATTCATCCTTAAATTGCAGCAGAACCATTCATAATTTTCATTTATGGGTACATGGGGAAACTACTTTTGTGTACCTCCATTTGAAAGGCTGGGATAATGTGTTTGGATTTGTCAGCCTTTTACAGTTCTCAGTCAGGTTTCAGGGCTCAGCCCATTTAAGCACTTGAAGGAGAATAAATACAGCAGGTGCAGTGAAAGCAATTGCTGAAGCCAGAAACGTTTATCAAGTCCAAACTTGCCTTCTTACTTGTTAAAGGAATTTCATGGGGTAGATTTATACCCAAGGGAGTGAAAGAAATGGCAGTGAAGAGAATGCCTAAGTGTTGCTCTTGGCAGGAAGCTTGGTTCAGATGGTGGCACGGCTGCATTCCAAAAGGAGAAACTGTATCGGATGGCTCTACAGTTGGGCTTACAGAGAACATATTACAGCACAGCACAGGAATGGGCCCTTCAGCCCACAATGCTGGTGCTGAACATGATCTAAGTTAACCTGTTCAGTGCCACCCCGAGTATACTCGGGTCATGGCCAATCATGGGACGAAAAATGGCAGTGAATAAGTTAAACTGATCTCAACTCCCCATACATAATCCATATTCCTCCACTTCCATGTGCCTCTTAAACACCACTATTGCATCTTCCTCCACCACCACCCCTTGCAGTACATTCCAGGTCTCACCACTCTGTGTAAAAAAAACTTGCCCCTCATATCTACATTAAACTTCCCCCTTCTCACATTATAGCTATCGGGCCATAGAACAAAAGCTGCATGAATAGTTAATTGGTTAAGGAACAGGAAATACTATGCAGCAATGAAAGGTAGACAAAAATGCTGGAGAAACTCATCGGGTGAGGCAGCATCTATGGAGCGAAGGAAATAGGTGACATTTCGGGTCGGCACCTTTCTTCAGACTGATGTGGGGGTGGGGTGCAGTTGTTTATGAGACTAAGAAACATGAAATGTTACATTTTGGTGAGAAAAATGAGCAAAGGCAATGCAACAGAGGCAGTTGCCAGAGGTCCTGTAATAGATACTTTAAATTACTCGGTGTGCAAAGTGTAGATTGAGAAACTGTTCTGAACCATGAAAGGAGGGTCAAAAACCTGGGGCATACAATGAAAACCAATTGCTAAAGAACCAAAAAGTGACATGAGATTTTGTTTTAATGCATCAACTGGTTTTCGGTCTGGCTTGTACTGCCAGGAGTAATAATGGAGGTAGATTCAATGTAGTGTTCAAACTTGAGCTTGAATATCTGAAAGGAAAGTATTTACTGGACTGGGAGAGGGATCAACTGCATTGCTCTTACATAAACCCATAATGGACACAACAGTTTGAATGTCCTTGCTCTGTGATTGTGTGTATACACACGCAACAGAACTATGTCCCACAGACTCCATGATTTAACCAAACACATATTGCAACAACACTACTCTACAAGTAGTTACAGAATTAGTGGAGATTAAATGGTGTATTTAGATACAATTGCCCATTTCTGTTTTGAGTAGAAGGATATCGCACGTACTTTTTTAAATTCAGAATGAACACACTCCATTTTGTCCAACCACTGATAGAAAGAACCTTCCAACCCCCAACAAAATGAAAGCAAATGATTCAGTCATTTTCTATATTGTGTTCGAAAAGGTCTCAAAGCATACCCACTAAACATCTGATTTAACCTTGGGAAATCTAACCTTGATTATTAAAATACACTGTTCCAAAAGGGTTAATTTAACACTTCCTGATCTCAGGGTAACTCAGATTCACATTTATGTAACAAATTTATATTATTATATTAAATTGAAATTTAGAAATCTAATGGTGCTTATTTCTTATTTAAATATGATAGCTTGATGAAAATAATTTTATTTAACTTCTATATTTGTGATCAATTGCACAACATATATCAGCAAATGCTTTCTCTTTATATTCCCTCTGGTTACCCAAAGATTTAACACTAAATAATGTGGGAGGAAAGAGAAGTTTTTGATGAGACGAACTTTAAACATTTAATCAGAACGTTCAAGGCTATCAAACGGGGAAAGAAAATTGGTAATTGTAACCAAAATCTGTCAAGATTACTTGGTGGAGCTGCTGGAGACGCTGCTTTACAGCAACTGACTATGGGTGCTATCTGTACAGAGTTTATACGTTCTCCCTGTGACCATTTGGGTTTTCTATGGGATCTCCGGTTTCCTCCCACATTCCAAAGACGTGCAGGTTTGTCGGCTAATTGGCTTTGGTAAAATTGTAAATTGTCCCTGGTGTGCAGGATAGTGTTGGGTGCGGGGAGCGCTAGTTGGCGTGGACTTGGTGGGCCAAAGGGCTTGTTTCCACGATGAATCACTAAACTAAACTAAGAAGGAAAATGTAAACTTAACAGTATACTTCACATAAGAGTCACAGCAGTGAAAATGGTAAGGGCAAGTTTGAAGACTCTTAATCTGGATGCTTGGTATCTGTAGCAAATTGAATGAATTATGAGTATTGAATTAATGGATATAATCTCACAGCAATCACACAAGGCAGAGTTGCAAAATAACCAAGTCATGAAAGCTAAATTGGCTGTGTAGAAATGGATCCCTTTTGGGCTGTGGTAGGAAAAATTATACTAGGGAATGAAATATCAGGAATATTTTTTATATTTTCAGGGAAAGCACAGGATGAGACGAGGACCGAAAGCACAGGACCGAGATGAGAAGAACTTTTTTCACACAGAGAGTGGTGAATCTCTGGAACTCTCTGCCACAGAGGGTAGTTGAGGCCAGTTCATTGGCTATATTTAAGAGGGAGTTAGATGTGGCCCTTGTGGCTAAGGGGATCAGGGGGTATGGAGAGACGGCAGGTACAAGATACTGAGTTGGATGATCAGCCATGATCATATTGAATGGCGGTGCAGGCTCGAAGGGCCGAATGGCCTACTCATGCACCTAATTTCTATGTTTCTATGTTTCTATGAAACCTTCTATATAAAGCAGAGAACAGGTCTAGGGTGAATGAAACAATTAAATAAATTAGCTGTTGTCAAATTATAATTGTTAATATTTTTACACATTTTGCTGTGCATACACTGTTATCAAATAAATGCAGTTGCTATTTTAAGTTGCGTAACCTCCAAACTGCAAATTAAACTATGATTACTGTTGGGTACACCACATCATTTGCCATTGACCACTCTGAATATTATCTAACACAATCTGCCATTTTAATTGCAATTACAAAATGAGGAGGATGATCACATTATGTTTAAACTAAGCAATTCTGTTCTTTATTAATTCTGTTATTTTCCCATTTGCACTGCTGCTTTCTCAGTCAAAGTGAAGTGGTGACATGTACATCTTCTCCCAGAATATATGTTCCTTCCTATTACTCTGGATCTATATCAGGAATATACCAAACTGAAACTGACTTGCTGAGATTAATTCAAATGATTTTATCCCCCCCAGCAGAGAGGGATGTTCAGACAGTATGTATCAGAAATAGAATTACCATGATACACTGAGTTGCGTTGCCCTTCAAGCTTGTTTTACCATCTTGCAAGGCCAGAATCTGTGAACTTGACCCTTTTTTATTCATAGCCCTTTTGAGCAATTATGGGGAACATACATTTGATCTTCTAGTTCCTCAACTTTCTGTCCTTGGGTAACCAAAGTCTGGTTATCCCTCTGAGCCACGAGGCACTGTTATTATTTTCCCCTTGCTGATCATATCCCACAACTATGGCAATCCAATCCAATTCCCAAGACATTTTTGACAGGTATGCTGTACTCTCATTTAAAATTCAAATAAAAACATTCTCTTTTTTGGATGAAGAGTAGACATTGTATTGTATTGTATTGTATTCAAATTTATTGTCATTGTCTCAATTAGAGACAATGAAATGAATTTCCCTTTACAGTCAGTATCATAAAAATAAATAAATAACAAATATTAAAACATATTAAAAAAATAAAATAGAATTTAAAAAAAAGCACAAACACAGAAAGTCCACGACACAACACAACACAGTGGCACCAAGGTGAGGAATGCACCATTGTCCAGCCAGCCTCCCCTCCGATCTTCCCAGATGTTCATCCGTGGTCGGGGCCTTCCGAGCACCCGCAGTCGCCGCCCCGGGTGGCCCGATGTTCAGGCCCTCACGCCGGGCTGGTGGAACGCCGACGTCGATCCCCGACATCCTCCGCAGTCGCCGACCTCCCGATCAGCCGCCCCCGCGGGTGGCCTGAGCTGTCCGCAGGTCGAGCCGGGCAGGTGTCGCATGATGTTGATCAGCGCCGCCCGCGTAGCAGGTCCAGCAAACCGGGCTCCAGATGTCGGTGCAGCGAGCACCCCGGGCTCCAGAAGGCATCACCAGCCCCGCGATGTTTCAGCGCTGTCCCACCGCTGCTGGAGCTCTGGTCGATCCCGGCAGGAAAGGCCGCGCCAATCCAGGTAGGCCGCTGGGGGGGGGGGGGGAAGGGGAGGACGCGCCTCGAAAAATAGTCGCGTCCTCACCAGGAAGCGGCTGAAGGACGGTATCCCCCGCACCGTGCCCTCTTCCCCCACATAAAGACATTTAAAAAAATCATAAAAAACGCACATCAACATAACTAAAAAAACAAAAACAAAAAACAAAAAGATACCGGCTGAAGGTGGAGGCTGCTGGCACCAGCGCCACCGGAAGTACAATCATTCATAATTATTGGATACACAACAAATAGCTTCTCACTGTACATCATTACATGTGAATAAATTAAACTAGAGTCACAGAGTCATATATATACTTCACAACTGGGCACAGGTATATGCAAGTCTAATGTGGAATTATTCTGCAAAATTGTCAACATCTTGAAATCGTTGGATTTGTTCAAGTATAAATCAGCATACATTTTTTCTCCACATCCAACCATTAGATTGTCTGGATTCATCATCTTATCTTGTAATTCAATTGCGTCCATTAAAACATTTGCATATTCTTGGTTACACGCCAGACCAGTGAGTAATTGGAGATTGCATCTTGTACGAAAGGTAAAGGGAGACTTGGTTTGGACATTCTCACTCTCCCTGTGTGAATTTATCGACCTACTCATTGGCCAACTCTCACCTCTTTTCCTGGGGGAGTTAATACACAATTTGTCCAAGGCCTTTTCTGATCAGCAAATTCTCATATCGACCAAATGCCAGCAAAAAAATTCACCATCAGACCTCCAATTCAAGCAAAGTTTAGTTCTTAGCCAGTCATGAACCGTCACCCTTGGTTTTGCAATTTATGTCACCAGTTGAAAATAATTGATATTTTTTGCTTATTCCTATTGGCTCAGGATCGTAACTTAATGGAGAAAGGGAAAATTAAGTGCTTTATAACGGTAACAATTTAAAAACCTTTCAGCAAACCAAACAAAAATTACTAGCCAGTCAAGCTTTACATGAATTAATTTCCCAGCATAAATAATACCAAATCCAATTACACCAGGCTAAAGATAAACAAGGGCATGCCTTACAGCCACAAATACAGCATGAAATTAAATTTTTAATTTACATGAAAATGTCTTCCCATGAAACATATCCAGATAACTACATAATGCCGCACTTCCCCAGATGTAGAAAATACCGATCATTGTTTATAGATGGCAATGATAAATTCATACATTAAACTCCTTCAATAAACATTACGACAGACTTATCACCCAGTTATAAACTATAGTTTTCCATTGCAGTATTTCTCAATTTTTTCATGGAGTGACTAGGAGGAAAATTGTGAACCAGTCAGCACACATTAAAAATTGCTACATCCTGTTGATAGAATATGCTTTTCTTTTTAAATAGGAATTGCTGAAACATTTTATGTTTTTACAATATGCAGAGAAAAATCCATCCTTTATGTTAACTCCAAAATGTGTAACGTAGTTCACACACTTCTGAACTAGATTCTGAACTCCGGCTTGAGTGTCATCATGCATTGTCTTTCCGCTGAATGGTTAGCATGCAACAAAAGCCTCGGTACATGTGACAATAAACTAAGCTGAACTCCATATCTGCAATTTAGTTTCACCAATTTAAATGGAATCACATTTAGCAACGATAATCCCATTAATGTACATTACTACAGAGCATATCCAACACATCAACTGACAATGAATTTCTATCTTCCCCCCTCCACAGGATGCATTCCAAGTGATCCGAACACGCACATTTTCCAATTCCTTACATCACCGGAACTCCAATTTAACATGCAAATTGGGCTGTTTTTATTAAAGTAACATAGCTTTGAGAGAGCATGTATCATCTTGTTCTCTGGTGAATTGCAACTTAAAAATATGCAAACATTACCATAATAGCAGAGTATTACATCATTGTTGTGAATTCTAGGAACAGTGACAGCTGCTTAAGTTTCCGAGCACAAATGTCAGAGCTTATACTTGAAATCATTTTGGGAGTTGCCGTTGTCAGCATGCTGGAGGAATAGATTGGCATCATAGCAAGACAAGTAACAAGGCACTGCACAATTTTAAAACCTCATGCATGGTATTAGCATTCCATTACAGAAATCACATTTGCCTCACAGAACCAACCTTGCATAGAAATAAACCCGACGGCTTGTCTTTTACAATCCACCAAACATAACAGCATGAGTGGGATTGATTAGCACTGGGCAATGAGAACGGCAGTGGTGTCCATTTTGAAGAGGACAGGGCAACATTTCTAGATAGTCATGTTTATGAGATAGTTCAGATACCAGAGTTGCAAGTGATGCATTCCTTATTTCTCCTTGACCATTAAATGAATGCCACATGGTTACATAAAACAATTATTATTAAACAAATAGAAGTGCAGCACAAGAACACGCCCTCGGGCAACAATGTCTGTGCCAAGCTAAACTATTCTCATCCGCCTGCACATGATCCATATCCCTCCATTCCCTGTGCCATCTAAGAATCTCTTAAAAGTCACCACTGGCAGCGCGTTCCAGGCATCGACCACCCTCTGTGCAAGAAACCTTCCCCGCATATCTCCTTTAAGCTTTGCCTCTTTCACCTTAAAGCTATGCACTCTGGCCTGTGACATTTCCATCCTGGGGAAAAAAGATTCTGACTGTCAACCTTATCCATGCTTCTCATGGAGTCAAATACTTCTCTGGTCAACCTCAACCTCCAACACTCCAGACAATCAAAGTTTTGTCCAACCTCTCTATATAGCCAGCACCCTCTAATCTAGGCAGCATTCTGCACCCACTCCGAAGCCTCCAGATCTTTCCTGTAATGGGGTGACCAGACTGTATGTAATACTCCATACATGGCCTAACCAAAGTCCTATCTATCTGTGTCATGACTTCATAACTGTAACACTCAATGCCACGACCAATGAAGGCAAGCATACCACATGCCTTCTTCACTAACACGCCATCTCTACAAATATCTTAGTGCTGTCTTTTTTTTGAGATGCAAAATTAATTGGGTAAGGACATGCCTGGAACTGAGATTTATTTATCTTTATCCCCAACACAGGCATTCTGTGAATCCAAGTCCCAAAGGGTCAGAAAGAAACAATTTAACATTACTCTTGTAGCCTCGAGGCAGTATATTTGGATCTCAGCTGCTGGCTTCCATTTCACTACTGATGCAGCCTGCCTTGCTAAATATTTCCAACTTTTTCTCATGTCGTGCTTCCAGATTTCTTGCACTTTGAGTATTTTGTTGATCAGGAATTGACTGATTGCTTCTAAATTAAGCCACGAGTCGTTCTTTGATAATTATTAAACCCGTCGGATGTAATCTCTTCTCTGACAGCTCCTTCTTTTGATTAAAAGGTGGGTATGCAAATTTCTGAATGATACAAGGATTTAAAAAACAAAGTGGAGATCACACACTGCTGGAGCAAGCACAGATCCATTAGGATCCAAAACAAGAAGACAGGTTTACTTTCCACAAAAGGCCACACCGATGCAGATGAACTTGCTTAATTGGAAACATTTAAATTAGTAAATTGAGATGGAAAGAGTGAAATATAAAGGTTGGTCTGCTAGAATTTTTTTGCTGAATATTCTGTATTATAGCATGGTGATTGCAATAGCATCTTTAACATTTACTGCTCCGGTTTTGAACAATTATCACAGGATTTGTATACAGTGTTGAGCCAGTTTGATTACAGCTTGGTTTGGCATCAGCTCTGCCCAGAATGCAAGAAATTCAGAGTTGTGAATGTAGACCAAACCATCACTGAGACCAGACTCCCTACCATCCACTCAATCTACCCTTTGGGAAAGCACCCAACATTATCAAGGACCTTTTCCATTCCAGTCATTCCTCTTCCCCCTGCTCCTACTGGGCAGAAGATGCAGAAGCTTGAAGGCAAATACCTCCAGACTCAGGGATTGCTTGTTCAACTCTATTATCAGTCCTTCCATAAGATAACATGCAGCCCCTATTTTCCAACCTGCCTCTGCAACATTGGACCCTTTCTGGAACAGTTATGCTACAATGTTGAGAAACTATATTCTGCATTCAGGTATTCTCTCTCTTCACTCTACCTGTTGAACTTGTGTAGGACTTGATTGTATTCACTTTTGGTATTAACTGATTTGATTATCTGTCAAAACTGTTTAAAATATTGAATGATTTTTACATTAAACATTAACAACATTCATAAATAAATAAATTTAAAAATTATTTTTAAATTGTTTTAAGATGTTCAATATGCATTCCATTTCAAATATACAGGGCATGAAACAATTAAATGAAACATTAAAAAAAATGTACATTATTACAGTTTGCTTTTCAACTGATTTCTTCCCTCCAGATCTAATCCAGCAGCCATCGTTCCAAGTTCCCAACTACAAAGCTAGGCAAATATCCAAAGTTCACACAATTTCTGGAACTCCGTATCGAGTGTACATTGGAATACAGTTAGCTGCTCCAGATGAATAACTATCAGAATATTCACGATGTCTGTATTTATGTATGCATTAAGTGTAAACGGATTCTGTTGCTACATACACAGCAATGTACAGAACTTAGAGCATTTCTACACAAAGTGTGATATCTTCAATGTTACCACAAATCACACTACAAGATATAGATAAGGCCACGTTTAGAGTGGTGTGTTCAGTTTTGGACACCCTATTACAGGAAAGATATTGTTAAACTGGAAAGGGTGCAGAGAAGATTTATATGGCTGGTGCCAGAACTCCGGGGCCTGAGCTACAGAGAGAGGTTGAGCAGGCTAGGTCTTTATTCCTTAGAGCGCAGAAGGATGACGAGTGATCTTACAGAGATGTACAAGATCATGAGGGCAATAGATAAGATATAGCCAGTGTTGTTAACTCAGAGTCGGGGAATCAAGAACCAGAGGAAATATGTTTAAAGTGAGGAGGCAAAGATTTAATAGGAACCCAAGGGGCAACTTTTGGTTTTACATACATAGGGTGGTTGGTATATGGGACGAGATGCCAGAGGAGGTAGTTGAGGCAGGTCCTATCACAATCGTTAAAAAACATTTGGTCAAGTACATGAATAGGATAGGTTTACAGGGATATGGGCCAAATGCAGACTGGGATGCCAGGTATGGAGCATGTTGGTTGGCGTGGGCAAGTTGGGTCGATGATATGACTTTATTACAGTAAAGCTCCAACAAACCAGCATCCCGGTGACATGGATTGGGAAATTTTCCAGAATATTGGATATCACTCCTCTTCACACCCTAACGCACTTAAAACGTGTTTTCAGAGGTACACCTTGATCGAATGGTGGAGCAGACTCTTTGGGCCGAATGGTATAATTCTCACACAATTACACCAAAGCAACACAGAAACTACTTCTTAAAACACTGTCACCATTTCAAAATATATGTAACCAAAAAAATTATTTCTTCCCGAAGCCTTTAAAAATAATCCAGAATCACACGAGTATTAACACTAAGCTTAATATTTCAAAGTAAATGTCATATCACAAAGGTTGTCATTGTGATATATTCAGATATATGTGATATATTCAGAGACATGATAATACATACATAAATATGCTAAGTACATATAAATTGTCCCCCAAAATTGTAATTTCTAGGAATCTAGGATGAATGATTCATAAATTTGGAATTCTTCACCAACTTGCAATATTCAGTGGATATTTTTCCATTGCACCAATGCCAAATGATTTTAGATTAGTAACAATAACATTTCAATATGGCATCTTAAACACTGAATATTTTCCTGAAGATTCGAGTTGAATACATAAAAATTACAAATATCTAATTGGAGACTCAAGAGACTGCAGATGCTGGAATTTGGAGCAAAAAATGAACTCACCAAGAACTCAATACATCAAACAACATCGGTGGAGGCAAAAGGATGGTCGACATTTTAAGTTGCGACCCCTCGCACAATCCGGCCATGATGCAGGTTTTGACGCAAAATTCAACCAACCCTTTGCTTCCACAGGTTGCTTTGCCTGCTCACTTCAAATATTTAGTTGTCAGTTTTGACAAAAAAAATTGCATTGTAATGATCAATAACTCACAAGTATTAAGCTATTAACGTGGCTAACCAGCTGGAAATCCAGCCAAATATGCTGCTAAAAAGCCAGTAAACAAATTGACCTCTTCACCTATCGGTGAATAAATAGGTCAATCAACTATATTAAAAGCTGGTATATGTACATAGGTATATTTACTGGAGGTTTTTTTTTTTTTTTTAATGTATCTCCATTATCATGTCCAAGTATAAGATTATGCACAAATATGGAATTATCGCAGAGGGCAAAACATGTCTAAATGTTTTTCTGATACTTCAGTACAGTATGAATCTTGAGTGTTACTAGTGGCCCATCAAAAATCATTAATTATCCATTGCACAACCTTCCTTGGCATTGGCTTCAGCACAAATTTTATTGGCATCTTCTCAATGGTGGCGATGAAGTCAAGTAGTGTCTCTAATAGCAAGATAATTAAATTACAGCCTGATTTGTTTGGTCAGCTATCGCTGTATCGACATGTTTAATTACGCTCGGTACCAATGAAAAAGGAAAATACTTACAGAAGACAAATTGTTGATTGATGTCTGTGGGGGTTTGATGTTTGCCAAATGAGGATGGATGAAAACAGTTGTCTTGGCCTGTAATTAATCTGCAGAGTTTGTATGTTATGTCACAGGGTGCCCCACGTTTTTTGAATACTACAAGACAAAACAAAAGATGACATATATTCTCATTAATATTAATACATCACTGCAAAAATCTGCACATTTGAATAACTGAACCTTGTACTGACATATGATCTCAGCTATTGCATTTATTAAATGAGGATAAATAATTCAGATTAGAATTGATATTTAGTACTCAATGATTTTTATTTAGCATATATGTTTTAATTTCAATATTTCCATAAGTATGGTTTGAAATTAAACCAGAGGGGAGCTGAATGCAAAAGGCAACAATTATGTCAGTTACAAAATGAAATTTACATCAGCAAAGCTGACGGCAAAAAAAAGCAATAATACTTGAAATGTCATCGTCCTTCACTTACTAAGCCAAGAGAAGGTTCTTCTCAGGGCAGGAATCAAATAAACCCTGTTCAAAGAGGGAGGATTTAAGGAGAAAAGAGGAGAGAAATAGAAAGGTTTAAGGAGAGAATTTCAGAGCTTACATGGTGCCACAGGTAAAATGATCGAAAGGTCAGAATTTATTTTGATGTCACCATTCTTAAATGATAAGTCGGTTTCTCTCTCGCTGGATCGAATTACTTCCAGTATTTTGTGATCGAGTTCAGAATTCCACCAAGTATAGTATTTATGCAATGTTCAGACGAACCATTTCTTAAGCAGCCAACGCAATCTCATATCCTGTGTCGGTAGGAGCTACAGATGCTGGTTTGCACCAAAGGTAGACACAAAAAGGAGAAACGTCACCAGTTCCTTTTCTCCAAAGATGCTCCCTGACCAGCTGAGTTACTCCTGCACTTTGTGTCTATCTTATATCGTGTGTCCTTCCTCAGGCCATGCCCAGCAACCTCCTTTCTGCCTGATCCGCTGTGTTACTCCAGCACGTCGTGCCTTTGTTTGTAAACCAGCTTCTGCAGTTCCTTGCATCAACCTCCTTCAATGGTTTGGGTGGGCAAGGGGTAGAGAATAGCTTTGCTCAAGTTCCCAAGATTGGACTTTACATCAAAAATGGGTAAGCCAGACTCCAGGAGAACTAAATTCTAGACAAATATTACAACCACTTCCACCTCTGTGATTTTCACACTATGCTCAATAACATTATCTAAACAGTATGGGTGACACAGTGGAAGAGTTGCTGCCTTACTGTGCCAGAGACCCGGGTTCGATCCTGACTAGTGGTGCTTTCTGTACAGAGTTTGCACGTTCTCCCTGTGACCTGGTGGGTTTTCTCCGGGTGCTCCTGTTTCCTCCTACATTCAAAAGACGTGCAGGTTTGTAGGTTACTTGTCTTCTGTAAATTGTCTCTATGGTGTAGAATAGAACTAAGCATGGGTTATTAATGGTCGGCATGGACTTGGTGGGTTGAAGGGCTTATTTTCACATTGAATCTTAAGTAAACTAAGAAGCAATTCAGCAGGATTCGGAGATGCAAGGGAATTAATGCCCTGCACCAAAAAATCTAAGTACATTTGTCATCATAAAGCAGAAGAAATTGCCCCTTACTGTCTGTCGTTGGCTTTATATCAGAAACGTAAAAGTGTCCTTATTTTGAAATCAATGACTACTGGAGTATACTCCCGAGAGGAATATAATTGTACAAAGATCTATGCATGCGTATAAGAACTATTGAACTGTTTATTAATTCAAAACCCCGATGACTGCTCATTGAAAATTAATTGAGTCTGGAAGCTGCTGAATAGACTAAACAGCCACTGCAAATCAGTTATTGATTGTTGGAAATGTCCCCCTCCCTGTCACAAGTGAGCTTCGAAGAACTACCCTCCATATCACTGTAAAAACAATGTTGCACCCGTGACAATGCTGGATAATAAAATATTCAGCTTCCAAAAAATGAAAAAACATATGTATTGGCCCAAGAGGTTACTTACTGCATTCACATTGGTACAATAGTTAATAATGTAAAACCAGAGAGTAAAGATGGACACACAGTGCAGGAATAACTCCGCGGGTCAAGCAGCATCTCTGGAGAGACAAAAAGGAAGGGCGACGTTTTGGGTTGGGACTCTTATTCAGGCTGAACATAGTGGGTGGGGGTGGGGGGGTGAAGAGCTGGAGGAGAGAAAAGACAAGGACCACGCAGGGCCAGACACAAATTACCTCAGGTAGGGCCATTGTTGGCTCGGGAAGGTGCGATCTCAAGAGAAACAATGAGGACAATTATGCAACTGGTAAAATGACAGGGGCCGAGGAAGGAGACAAGGACGGAATCGGGTGTAAGATGAAGTTACTTAAAATTAGACAATTCAATGCTACCCAAGCAAAATACGAGGTGCTGCTTCTCAGATTCAGATTCAAACTGTATTGTCATTGTGCAGTGTACAGTACAGAGACAACGAAATCCAGTTAGCATCTCCCTGGAAGAGCGACATAGAATATGAGCAACAATAAATATATATACGTGCAATTCATCAAATATATTTACGTGTATATTTATATTCTCCAAGTTCCATGTGGCCTTACTCTGGCATTGGAAGAGACCCTGAACAGAAAGGTCAGTATTGCAAAACCTGAGACTGTTACTTTGCTTCATGAATGTTAAACCTCATAGGGGAAAAAAACGGAGTTGAATTTCTGAAGGATTTACAGCTATTATGTGAAATCCCCTCAAGGCAAGAGAAGGTGCTATCCCAAAAAAGAGAGAGAGAGAGAGAGAGAGAAACAGCACATCAAGCTTTTTGGCTTATTCTCCAAACCACTCATGGAGAATTTCTGCTCTCATTTCTCTGTGCATACATTTAGTTCAGACCCTCCAACTGCACGATGGAAGATTCAGTTAATGACTGGTGTCATCGTTCAGCTACGAGATACTGCATGGAAATAGGCCCTTTGGCCCACCAGGTTCACATCATCAATTCTCCCATTCACACAAGTTCTACGTTTTCCTAATTTCCCATCCATTTTGTTCACATGAGGGGCTTTTTTTTCCCCTTTTTTAATTCACAGAGGTCAATTAACCTACAGACCTGCAAGCCTTTGAGATGTCGGAGGAAACCGGAGCATCCAGAGGAAGCCCATGTATTCACAGAGAGAAAATGTAATCGGCACACAGCCAGCAACCATGGTCAGGATCAAACCCAGGTCTCTGGCGCTGTAAAACAGCAGTTCTACCAGCTGCACCGCCCTTCTTTGTCTCTTTATAAGAGAGCTGAAGCATCTTGAATCCAATCAAACTTACCTCCCACTGTCCCCATCTGTCCAATTACTTCTCCTGAATACATAGATCTAAATCAACTGATCCTTCATACTACAGAAGACCCTTGTGAAGGGGAACTAACAGCAAGTTTGCTTCAGGCATCATTTACTGTCAACGGCAGTGCACACCAATGTCCTTGCAGCCATTGACAGCTTGCAGGAGGCTTTTTCTACTATGCCTCCCGTAGAGATAATCAAAGACTATTCGGACACATGTCAATAATTACCAACCAGTAATTAAGGACATTAAAATAAAATGACACAACATAAAACTCTTAACTGTGCCATTTCCCTTGCAGGATCCACATGCTCATTCAGATTGAGTCCCCATTCCTGCACCAGTCTTCACTGTGATTAAGCTCAGTAGGAGCTATGCACTGTTTGGATACACTCTGCAGTGAATCACTGCTGTAACATGAAGCTCAATGATGATTTAATAACAAAATAAAGCTAATTACAAATATATAGATAAGAACATATGCAAGAAATGTTACAAGAACAATAACTTCCTCATATTTTGCCTTCTAATCTGTGAGTATACATGAATGAAATCAATGAGCTTTTATATCTTGCTTCATAATCAGTCATATAGAAAACAGGCCCTTCAGTCCAACTTGCCCCATCTACGCCACCCCCTCCTGCCCACATTCCTCTAAAGCTTTCCTACACATCCAACTGTGCATGTCTTTTAAATGTTGTTATTCTACCTCCCTCAACTACCTCCTCTGGCAGCTCGTTCCATATACCCACCACCCACTGTGTGAAAAAGTTGGCCCTCAAGTTCCGATTAAATCTTTCCCTTCTCAAGTTAAATTTATGTCCTCTGGTTTTTGATTCCTCTACCCCCGAGTAAAACACTGTGCATTTATACTCTGTATTCCCCCCATGGATTTTATGCACCTCTATATGAATGACCCTCGGCATCCTGTACTCCAAGGAATAAAGTCCTAGTCTGCCAAACTTTTCCCTATAGCTCAGACCTTTGAGTCCTGGCAACATCTGTTGGCGTAGGACCCAAGTTACGCTTTGTCAGTAAGAATGGACCATTTACAAAATTCACTGCAAATATTCATGCAGTTTACTCCAAACCAATTAATTTCTCCACCAAAGAGGACAGTGCAGCAGGTGCAAGGGAAAACCATGGGAAAAGCAGGCTCTGATACAAGTCACACCATCCTGATGGTGCAACTCCAGAGCAAACAAAATCATGAGAGACCTCTTCCACCCCTGCAACGGACTGTTCCAGCTGCTACGGTCAGGCAAACGCCTCCGCTGCCATGCAGTGAGAACGGAGAGGTTGAGAAGGAGTTTCTTCCCAGAGGCAATTCGGACTGTAAACGCCTATCTCACCAGGGACTAACTCTACAGAACGTTTTTCCTTCTATTATTTATTATGTAATAGAATATGTGTGTTATGATTGTGTTTATAATTTGTTTGGTTGTTTTGTTGTTTGTCCTTTGCACAAAAGTCCGCGAGCATTGCCACTTTCATTTCACTGCACATCTCGTATGTGTATGTGACAAATAAACTTGACTTGACTTGATTAAGAAAAATATCACCATCATTGCTGGGCATAAATACTGAAACTACAAACTCAACAGCACTGTGGGATTGACTCTTCAGAAGGACTACAGTGGCTCAAGGCAACTCACCCTTCAAGGGCAATTGGAGAGAGCAATAAAGACTATTATATGAGCAAAACCTCCATCCCGAATAATGTTATTATTTGGTGTGAAGAACCTGTTCATAAAGCTGCACATAAAGTTCCACATGGTCTGGAACACCTCTTGAGCATTGCACCAACCCTGTGTACCCCGGTGTAACACTGGATCACACTCTCTCCTATAAGGAACACGTCAAAAACACCAAACTGAAAGTTAACTCCCGGAATAACATCCTCCAGAAGCTGACCAACTCCAAATGGGGAGCCACAGCACACACATTAAGATCTACTGCTCTGGCCCTGTGCTACTCCTCTGCGGAGTATGCGTGTCCTGTTTGGGAGAGATCATCCCATGCCAAGAAACTAGACCCAGCATTGAATAACACCTGCCGCTCAATCACTGGCTGCTTGAAGCCCACCAACATAAACAACCTGCACCTCCTCGCTGGCATTGCCCCAGCCGATGTGAGACGGGAAGTCGCCAGCTGAGTAGAGATGACTAAGGCCACTAGCGATGAACGCCACCTCCTCTACGGACGTGTACCCCCGGCCCAACGGCTGAAGTCCAGGAGAAGCTTTCTCAGCCATGTCCAGCCCCTATTAGCATCACAGGAAGAAACCAGACTCCAACTATGGACAAAAAGGCTTGAGGACGACCCCCCTCCTACTGACATGGGTATCTCTCCTTCTGAAGCCCTCCCTCCGGGCTCAGAAGCACCATGGGTCCAGTGGAAGACGCTCAACCGCCTGAGAACAGGAACAGGGCGATCAAAAGCTGCCATGGCCAGATGGGGCTATGAAACTGGCCAAACCACATGTGAATGTGGAGAAGAGGACCATACAATGCAGCACTGCCTTGTCTGCCCCCTACTGCCCAACCAGTGCAGCCCAAAGGATCTTGCAGTGTTCAATAAAAACGCAAAGGACTGTGTAAAGGAATGGAATACTGTCATATAACCAACCAGCTTCAAAGACACGAAAAGAAGAAGATAAAGCTGCTTTAGTTTTGCTATTTGAATAACATGAATAATCGCAAATATCGACAGGACAGCCAAAATACATTTCATTATGTGATGTGCATTCAAGTTAAAAATGTTATTCAGACATCCCCCTGTGTTTTTACATAGCAACAACACAAATAACTGAAATTGAAAATTCAATGCAGCAATGAGAAGCAGCTATCAGAGATTCTCTTGCAAAGTCAAACTAAGAAAATAAATCAATTTCTATCATTTCTCCCCTGCAAGAGAAATTACTTTGAATGGCACTCATTTTCTACAATTGTTGCGAGAAGGATATTGCATTAAATCGAAAATCAATTGAGGAACAAATCCAAAAAACACCCACTGGCATAAATTGCATCACTAAGTCTACAAAATATTTGTTTGTCATTGCGACTGACAAATGGGTCAGAGCCATCATTCATGGGAAGGCATTTATCTAACTGACAAAAGCTCTGTGCTTAGCCACAGTTACAGCATAAGAGCTCATCCAGGCTTGAATTAAACGCTAATAGGGGACCCTCAATGACAAGGAGAGATTGGGGACTTCAATCATAAACCTTAACCTGCTCGGAATTAGCTCACCAAACATGTAACAGAATAATTAGACAGACATTAGTTTATGCGCTCATGTATTCCCCATAAAAAACAAACAAATATTTTTAATATCCATCCAAATAATCTATAAATACTATTGGCAGAAGTAGCTATTTCACACATTGGCAAAGAAAGAAAGCTATATGCAATTAATGATGAAATACGAGTCATTTGTAGGTGTATAAAAAGCTAAACAATATCCATTATTGGGGTCCAGAGTGCGACTTCAAGCACCACACCATTACGTGAAAAGTAAATTAATCAATAAACATTTTCACCAGATAATAAGATTTTTTTTTTACTGCAAAGTCATAAATAACAACAGCACCTTTGTCAGTAAGTATCATAAAATAATAATTGAATATGATTAGTCTAGAGCAATCCCGATTCTTTCCACTGTAGATGAAATGGAGCAAGAGTTCATTTAGAAGAACTAGAATTTAGAAGATCGAGGGGGGATCTTATAGAAACTTACAAAATTCTTAAGGGGCTGGACAGGCTAGATGCAGGAAGATTGTTCCCGATGTTGGGGAAGTCCAGAACAAGGGGTCACAGTTTAAGGATAAAGGGGACCGAGATGAGAAAATCATTTTTTACACAGAGAGTGGTGAATCAATGGAATTCTCTGCCACAGAAGGTAGTTGAGGCCAGTTCATTGGCTATATTTAAGAGGGAGTTAGATGTGGCCCCTGTGGCTAAAGGGATCAGGGGGTATGGAGAGAAGGCAGGTGCAGGATACTGAGTTGGATGATCAGCCATGATCATATTGAATGGCGGTGCAGGCTCGAAGGGCCGACTCCTGCACCTATTTTCTATGTTTCTATGTGAGTCAACAAACATGGTGGAACTGCTGCTACCTGTACTTGAACAATTTATTAATGGACCTTAATCATAATGTCAAAAATCACACATTCTCCATTTTTTATAGCTATTGACCATTCAGGAATACCAGGAACATCAGCTGAATTGCAACGTTCTGCATTCAGTGGTAATGTGCATCAGCCACAAATGAAGGTAGTCTTGGATTTACACATGGTGTGAACCTGTTGTACATTGTTTTATAAACATTATTTCATAATGCAGACAATCAGTCTCTACACTTGGGTGTGCGATCAACACCCAAGTGTCATGAAAGGCAACGCAGTAGGATACCATTTGCTCATTGTGACTAACTGGTTCGGTTAGCTATCTCATCAATCCCACACTTCTGTCATGTTGCAATAAATCTTTTCCTCAAGTATATGACCAACACTCCCCTACCCATGACCATCTCCCCACACAAAGAAATGCACTACCAATAGCTTTCCCTCCTACATCTTCAGTCAGCAAATATTACAACCTTCAACACTGCATTTGCAACCTCAAGGTAAACCTTTCTTATTCCTCCCTCTGTAGCTGCAACTGAACCTTCCCGTTTCAATTTATCTTCTTACGGTTCTGCCTCCGAATGCCATTTTAAAAATAAGTAAGTTATCTTGACAACTTTGGTCTGCACTTTGTCACAGACATTTCCAGTTCTCTCCACCCTTCCACCTCTTTACAATTTGAAACATTCTCATTATGTTTGTTGGTTCATGTGCACTCTTCCTCCATTTCATCTAAAGCGAAGCATTGGGAATGTCCTAGAATATTGATCAATATTGACTCTTAATTCTCCCCTCCAGATACTGTTAAACTAACTAGGTGTTTGTACGTTCCCCGTGTGACTGCGTGGGTTTTCCCTGGGTGCTCTGGTTTCCTTCCACATTTCAAAGGCTTACAGGTTTATAGGTTAATTTGCCACTGTAAATTGTCCATGGTGTTTGGGATAAAATTAATGTGATCGTTGGTTGACACGGACTCAGTGGGCTGAAGGACCTGCTTCCATGCTGTATTTCTAAACTAAACTAAATGCTTCCAGCATTTTTGGTTCTTGTGCTCTGAATCCTCTCGGCTCCAAGGAGAATAACCCAAAGTCAATTTTGGTTAGGCACTTGTATATGCAGGGAATGGAGGGATATGGATCACATGCAGATGAGATTAATCTACAGTGGCGTGCAAAAGTATTCAGCCCCCTTTACTCTGATACCCCTAAATAAAATCCAGTGCAACCAATTGCCTTCAGAAGTCACCTAATTAGTAAATAGAGTCCACTTGTGTGCAATCTAATCTCAGTATAAATACAGCTGTTCTGTGAAGGCCTCAGAGGTTTGTTAGAGAACATTAGTGAACAAACAGCATCATGAAGCCCAAGGAACACACCAGGCAGGTCAGGGATAAAGTTGTGGAGAAGTTTAAAGCAGGGTTAGGTTATAAAAAAAATATCCCAAGCTTTGAACATCTCACGGAGCACTGTTCAATCCATCATCCGAAAATGGAAAGAGTATGGCACAACTGCAAACCTACCAAGACATGGCCGTCCACCTAAACTGTCAGGCCGGGCAAGGAAAGCATTGATCAGAGAAGCAGCCAAGAGGCCCATGGTAACTCTGGAGGAGCTGCAGAGATCCACAGCTCAGGTGGGAGAATCTGTCCACAGGACAACTATTAGTCGTGCACTCCACAAATCGGGCCTTTATGGAAGAGTGGCAAGAAGAAAGCCATTGTTGAAAAAAAGCCATAAGAAGTCCCGTTTGCAGTTTGCCACAAGCCATGTGGGGGACACAGCAAACATGTGGAGGAAGGTGCTCTGGTCAGATGAGACCAAAATTTAAGTTTTTGGCCTAAATGCAAAACGCTATGTGTGGCAGAAAACTAACACTGCACATCACCCTGAACACACCATCCCCACTGTGAAACATGGTGGTGGCAGCATCATGCTGTGGGGATGCTTTTCTTCAGCAGGGACAGGGAAGCTGGTCAGAGTTGATGGGAAGATGGATGGAGCCAAATACAGGGCAATCTTGGAAGAAAACCTGTTGGAGTCTGCAAAAGACTTGAGACTGGGGCGGAGGTTCACCTTCCAGCAGGACAACGACCCTAAACATACAGCCAGAGCTACAATGGAATGGTTTAGATCAAAGCATATTCATGTGTTAGAATGGCCCAGTCAAAGTCCAGACCTAAATCCAATTGAGAATCTCAGGCAAGACTTGAAAATTGCTGTTCACAGAGGCTCTCCATCCAATCTGACTGAGCTTGAGCTATTTTGCAAAGAAGAATGGGCAAAAATCTCAGTCTCTAGATGTGCAAAGCTGGTAGAGACATACCCCAAAAGACTTGCAGCTGTAATTGCAGCGAAAGGTGGTTCTACAAAGTATTGACTCAGGGGGGCTGAATGCTTTTGCACGCCACACTTTTCAGCTTTTTATTTGTAAAAAAAATTGAAAACCATGTATCATTTTCCTTCCACTTCACAATTATGCGCCACTTTGTGTTGGTCTATCACATAAAATCCCAATAAAATACATTTACGTTTGTAGTTGTAACGTGACAAAATGTGGAAAAGTTCAAGGGGTATGAATACTTTTGCAAGCCACTGTATCTTGAAACCATGTTCTGTTTGGACATTGAGGGCTGAAGAGACTATTTCTATGCCGTGCTGTTCAATATCTTGCAGGCATCTCTCTGCAGACTGTAGACTCTAATTCCCAGTGCCTTTCTAGTTAAACTCTTTCACTCTTTAAACTCTGGATATTCACAGAATGACGCAATCATAATTATACACAGTATTCCAACAGAAGCCTGTTTGGTGTTTTACAGAGGTTTAACACAAGTTTCTTCCCTTTGTACTCTAGATGCAGAAAGGACCCCTGGATGTATTCATCTCAACCCAAGCATATACATTTTTATTTTAGCATCCACAACTGAGCAATGAGCAATGCAGCACCAATGGTCACCTTTTGGTATGGCTGTCTCAGGTGTGGAAAATTCCAATATGCAAGTACCAAGTGTTTGTATATACGACCATTCTACATGCCCATTCTACATGCCCCAGTTGGAGGAGGGCAACTGAGCAACTACAGAATTCCCTGACCAGCTGAAACATGGCTCCTTATCTGGCGCGCAAACTTCCTTCCTCCGTTTGGACACTACAATTTAATCTGCATCCAGGATGAACACTAAAAAGAATAAATGGACCTTCCTATAGAAAGACGAAAAGGAATTAATTTTGTCAGAGGATGGTGAATCTGTGGCGTTCATTGTACAGCAAGTTGTGGAGGCCAAGTCAATGGATATTTTTTAAGGCAGAGATAGATATTTAAATTTGTGATTAGCACGGGTGTCAGGAAGGCAGGAGAATTGAGTTGGGAGGAAAAGATCGCTCAGCCATGATTGAATGGCACAGTAGACTTGAATGATCTAATTCTGCGCCAATCACTTATGGATTGCATTTCAGATCCCATGTGGTCAGTGTAAAGATTTTTCTTCAGGTCACCTTTGGTCATTTTAGTCAGTCACATTCATTCTATATCTTTATTTCTTAATCCCCTTCTCCAATGAAAACCGTTTCTCTCTAATTACCCTATCAGTATCCTTCACGATTTTAAAAGGCTCTATAAAGTCTACTTGCATTGTCACGTCTTCCAAGGAGTTTGATACCTGCTCCTTCAGTCTATGTCCTTCAATCCTGGATTCCCTTTCGTTAATCTCCTCTGCAATCACTACAAAGTCCTTACATCCTTCCTATGAGCTTATGCTTGGCAGTGGAGCTGATATTCCACGTTCTTCAGATGAAGGGTCTTTGATCAGAAACGTTAATTGGCTTCCTTGTCCACACATGCTGCTTGGTGGGTGAGTTCTTCCAAACTTTCTTTCATACTCTAGGTGTAGCTGGGCCAATGTTTCATGAATGATCACCAAAATCTTTTTGATCTTATACTCAATGTTTCTATCCGTAAAACATCTTCGTTGTTAAACCATTTCTAGACCTGCAATGCCAACGTCAAATAACTATGCGTAAATATCGATGCTCCGATGCTCCAACATGTCCTTCAGCACCTTCATAACCTTCCCTTACGGACATGGAGAGAAGAAGGCCATTGTTCACTCCCTTTGTGTTGAATGAGATGTATTGGTATCTATTGAGGTTCATTCTTAACATAGAATATTGTACTCTGTGAATTTTTCCCTTGGATGCACATCAGTCAATTCAGTCAAAGAGGCTGAGCAGGTAAAAATCATAAGACATACGTGCAGAATTAGGCCATTTGCCTTCCTGACTGCCAACTCCACCTGCAAATTAACCTTTTGGGAATCTGACACCAGCACTCCCAAGTTGTTTTGCACCTCTGATTCTTCAACCCTCTCCCCATTTAGAAAGTAGTCTTTGCCTTTATTCCTTCTACCCAAAGTGCATAACTGTATATGTTACTATGCTGCATTCCATTTGCCACTTCTCTGCTCACTCTCCCAACCTGTCCAATCCTTCGTCGGCCACCCTGCTTCCTCAATGGCACCCTTCTTTGCATTATCCACAAACCTGGCCTCAAACTGTTAGAACATATGATAAATAAAGCACCATACTGCTACCATCGGTAGACACAAAGTGCAGAAGTAACTCAGTGGATCAGGCAGCATCTCTGGAGAAAAAGGATGGCTACCATCCTACTGAGGAACCCTTCTGAGCTTCAAGCTTTACCAGCTGTTCACAATTGAGCATTGTTAACTGATGCTCTCCAAAATCCCAAGTTGTACATATTGCCAGAGGATCATACGGAAAAATGGGGGGAAAATGCACTATTTTTTTGATAAATTGAAAGCTCTAATGAAATTCTTTGAAAAGTAACCACTTTCTTAAAATTGGAACTCACTATCCCATTCTCATCTCACTCTATATTAATGAAGCAGCAATATTGAAGGCATTCAAACCTGATGTGTGTGCACTATGGCCACTCAGTTTATAACTCACAATGTATAATGCAGACCAACACCAACTATACCTTCACCTGTCCAACAGATTTTAAAACGCAGAGAGGCCTTGCCAATTTTGTTTTCTTTGAGTTTTATAGATACAGCGTGGGAACAGGTCTTTCGGCCCACCGAGACCACACCGACCAGTAATCCCTGCACATTAACACTACCCAACACACACTCAGGACAGTTTACATTTCTATCAAGCCAATTAACCTACAAACCAGCACATCGTTGTAACATGGGAAGAAAACAAAGATCTCGGCGAAAACCCACACAGGCCACTGGGAGAACGTACAAACTCCATACAGACAGCACCTGCAGTCTGGATCGAACGCAGGTCTCTGGTGCTCCACCGCTGCACCACCATGCTGCCCATCACCCATGTGATTCTCTACATGACCAACCCTTAAAAATCCTATCAGAATAGTTTGCAGTACAACCAAAATATTTGTAGCCCAGTAACAGAAATAGCATGCAATAGAGGAATCTAGATATTGTCGCCATGCTTTTCCTCCAGAGATGCTGCCCGACCTGCTGAGTCACTGCAGCACGTTGTGTCTATCTATGGTAGTAGTGGAGTACAGTAGACAGGTAACTAGCCAAAAGAATGATGAACTGGATATAAAGACACGACTAGCATTTTGTGGAGAAGCAAACATGAAGAAAACTACTTAGAGGAAAGTCTCCTTGGAAGGTAAGAGCATCTCTGGGTACCCATCAACAAACCAAGCAAAGACAGGCCCTTTAATGAATACCACAGCGGTCCTCAATCACCATAACATGATGGAAATGCTGACTATTTCTCTCACCTTAGATGCAACCTGATCTGCTAACCTAGTCTAACATTTTATGTTTTATTTCAGTTTTCTAGAAATTGTGGATTTTGATTTCGGACCGAGAGCAAGTCCTCTACAGCACGCAATAATTCTGCTTCACCCAACTCTTCTTCACAAATCCTTCACCAGTTTGTATATTATGGCACTGTACATCTTTTTCCTTCATCCTACAGCGGTGCAGCAGTCTCTATTATTCATGATCCCAGGGGATAGAAGCTCACATCCATCCCACTAGATTGATTCCTTAGACTTTAACTGTTGAAGGAATGCATCAACTGGAAAATAATTACTCTATCAAGAAAATATCCTTGAGGACACTGGAAACTACAGAGGCTTCATTCGTAAGCAAATCTTGAGGAACTGCTGGAGTAACTGAGCAGGTTGTGCAGCCGTTGTGGAGGGAATGGATAAGTGATGTTTTTGAGTCTTCAGACTGCTGGGTGAAGGGGTGGGGGGCTGGGGGAAAGAAAGCTGGAATGGAGGTGGGGAAAGGACAAAGCCTGGCAAGTAATAGGTGGATACAGGTGAGGGGGGTTGATTATTGGATGGGTGAAGTACGTGACAATCTCTAACAATGAAAAGGCGACAAAAAGGTGCCAGATAAGGAGAGAAGGAATGAAGTGAAATGTAAAGCCTTAGGGAGGGTCGTAGGTGGAAGGCAACAGGGTAAGGGTGGGAGGTGTGAAGATGAGGGGAGTGGGGGAGAATGATGAGCTGTGCTCAGCCATTGTAACAAAATATCCTATCAAAGTTATAAAAATAAGATTTTCTCCATTGCAGCTGACAGATATTGAGAATGTGACTGATGGCAGTCAAGAATATAGCCATTATTGTGAAAGGCTTGGATGTAGAGAAGATGTTTCCACTAGTGGGAGAGACTAGGACTAGGGGTCATAGCCTCAGAATTAAATGACGTTCGTTTAGGAAGGAGATGAGGTGGAATTCGTTTAGTCAGAGGGTGGTGAATCTGTGGAATTCTTTGCCACTGAAGGCTGTGGAGACCAAGTCAATGGATATTTTTCAGGCAGAGATAGATAGATTCTTGATTAATATGGGTGTCAGGGGTTTTGGGAAGAAGGCAGGAGAATGTGGTTAGGAGGGAGAGATAGATCAGCCATGATTGAATGGGGGAGTAGACTCGATGGACCAAAAGGCCTAATTCTGCTCCTTATGACCTTATGAATAAAAATGTTACAGAAAATGAGATTATTGACAAAATGCTTCAGATATTTTCCAATTAAATGTATGTGAATTCCCAACAACCTGGGTGCTTGCAGAGCAAAACAAATTGAAGGAGGACAACATTTATTTCAATTTGGCGTCTCATTACCAAGATTCTCGCCGAGTATGGTTAGTCTCACCTCGTGATTAATTTCCACCTCGTGATTAATAATAGTTTTTTGATAACTCCCAAAAGTAAACGGAACCAAAATATTGAAAGTAAGTTAGAGTATAGATGGATATGAAGAAAACTGTTAAAGTGATTATGCTGAGGGTTAAAGCAGAATCAAATTTGCTGAGAATTTGCAACAACTACACGTTGTCCGTATAAGATGGAGGCTTTCATTTACCTAGTTCCAAAAAAAGCATGAATTTGAAATAAAATGACTCATCCAATTTGCAAGAACTGGCTTTTAATTTTCACTGACAACCAAAAATAAAGGCAATTCCCCATCGTAAGACATAAGATTATAATCTATTCACGGCCATAAGTAAAAGCTGTCTCACATGAGAAACTCGAAAAGACATTTACTGGATCAGCGGCAAAAGAATGATGTGTCTATTAAGAAAACATGAACTTAATGTCTTTCTGATGATCATTAAAATTACATTTTGAGTAAAACCCTTTTCCATTGTTTAATAAAGAAAGTAACAAAGGATAATAACTCCTGAGCACAACTCTTCCATCCTGCATTTGAAGCTATATTTCAGGCTAATTGTGAAATCAAAGTAGATCTCATTCTAACAATTTAATTAAAGCACAAGGCTCATAAATTCTTCCAAGATCCACTTGGATAAAGCTGTGGGGCTATCATATGATATCTTCATGGCCATAGAATAAAAAAGACTGGAGCGCACTGCAATCAAAGAGAGCATTAGGCCCTCAACTGATCCAGCAAATGCACTCCAGAACACATGCTGACCTGGGACAAAGTGATAATCAGTGATATTCAATTTTCTAATGTTGTCATCACACAAACAGCCAGTCTATGTCAAAGGGAACGTAATGAACTGCACCCTCTCTCAGCAGAATCAATGGAAGGTCGTCTCAATTCTTTGCTCAAGGTCAAAGTTTTAGAATGGACTTTCATTTGAGGACTGCTGATTCTGCTTCTGTTGAAGGGCCGGCTTCTAGAGTCCACTTCAACAAAAGTCAAGGAGGAAGTAGGAACAAACTATTTTTGGAGATCAGTAGAGAAAGGATAAGGACAGAGAGACGGGAATAAAAGAAAGAATAAAAGATTTACGTGATCATGCTAGTCATTGGAGCAGCTCAGGATGGTGCAACTGGAACAATGTACAAGCCTTCAGCAGCTTCAAGTTGAGGTAAACATCTCTCACCTTGGTCAGAGAGAACGAATGGAAGAATGGATGGAAAGGAAGGAAGAATGGAAGTGTGTAAAGAATGTATGAGTTGGACAGAGAATGCACACAGGATGAAGTGACAATGCACTGGGAACAAGATCAAGGCCAGAAGTGAGTGAGTGTCATTGAGACAGGTCAAACTGACAGATTTGGGTTCTGGAAGGAAACAGAAACTGTTATCTATTTAGGGCAGATCTTGTCCACATCTCCACACATCGCCTGCTGAACACTGAACTTCAAGAGCATCTGAAGAAAAAAAAATGCTGGCAGACCAGATCCCCAACTTCATCATCGGTCTCATCATCTCATATGTTATTTTCATATTGCAAGTTATTGGCCAGAGAGTCCACAATTATTAATTAATCACTGTTGAATTGTATGTTTTCTCAATACAGTATTTGTTCTCAATACTGGTTACATGACCTGAATATCCTGCTTTCATAGGGTTCACTATGGTCAGACAGCCAGCTGCCTTGAGAAACTGCTTCACTTTATTTTGAAAGTTGAAGACAGGAATCCACGTTAAGGTCGAAGATGCTCCTCTGAATACTCTGATTTTCTTTGGTCTCATTTTTAGTTTAGAGACACAACATGGAAACAGGTCCTTCGGCACACTCAACCATCGATCACCCATTCTCACAACCTCCATGTTATCTCAATTTCTCGTCCACTCCCTACACACTTGCTGCAATTTCGTAGAGGCCAATAGGCCTACAAACCCACACGTCTTTAGGATGTGGGAGAAAACCGGAGCACCCAGAGAAAACCTATGCGGTCACAAAGAGAATGTGCAAACTTCACACAGACAGCAGCCAATGTCAGTATCAAACCCGGGTCTATGGCACTGAGGCAACAGTTCTACCAACTGCACCACTGTGCAAGCTTTAATCTCATTTTAGATTCATTTAATTCTATCTCAACGCTTTATTTTCCACCAGAGGCACATTTACATGCTGTTAATATTATTAATAAAATAAAGCTTTTATTTTGAGTTTAACACTGCTGCTATTCTCAGCACAGCCTGACCAGGATGTCAAGTGCTGAGAATTGCCACACTTCTCCAATTTAAATTCTCTGCATTTACCTTTCTAATGAGCAGGTAGAACGTCACAACTGAATGGATGCTTACCTTACGAAACTTCATGAATTATTTTCAAACTGAACTTACAATAGTATTTGACAAGAACTGTACAATGTTAACCAACCTTCCGGTACAATACAAGCCGAAATGTTAAGTGTGCATTTATATAAAATTTTTTAGGGTTCAATTATCAAAACCTAGAGCACACATTGAAAGAATGACTAAACGCATATAATGTGCTGAACAGATAAGACAAGCTTCTTTAATGGAGTTTATCTGAAGCTAGACAGATTGTGATGAGCCAAGCAAACTGCAAGCGAAAATGTAATGAAAATGACAACAGCATTTCAACGCTACCATGAAGCTAGATTACTTACTGTAATATTTTTGGAACCAAAATGAGAGTCATCTATACTTGCAAGCAGGGTCATGCGTAAACCTGTAAATCTTCACTTTTGAACAGGGACGATCTGCCAGCAATTATATTTACCAAGATAATCTGTCGCAGCTGTAATAATGCACTTCAAGGACCAATAAAGATCAATTAACACATACGTGTTGGACTCATACATGTTTGCCTGAGCCCAACATTTATGCTTTAATTATTCTTTATTGCCAATGAATAATGGCACCAAACCACCTCGGAGAAAATTCTCAAAAAATTAAAAGACTTGGAAAAGTGAGATCTTGTGCAGGTCATTTATGTTCCATCCACACCTCCAATCATTCCCCTTAAATCACAATAGGCATCTGTAAAATTGACATCTGGAAAGAACTGAAGGAAATTCCCTTTACTGACCGCTGTTACACGTTGAAAACAAAGTCCTGGTGGAAAGACAATGGTGAGCTAATTTCATGACTGATAAGAAATGAACAAATCTGGAGGCTAAGAGCTAAATAAAAGGATTTCGTCATCTTGTATTGTTAATGTTCTATAACCTTTTGGTATAAGAAATATTAAGCGCTGTTTCACACCATACTTTTCCTTTTGCGCAAAATTAGTCTGATTGCCAGAAACATTATTTTAAAAAAACTGCAGATTGTCAGCCTGAAATCTTGGACTGAACTCACCTACCTAGTCCCTCTATTGATTAGATATTTTTTATAACCTCACCCCAGCCTGGGATCTTCGCTAATGTTTCCAGGGTGAGAACAAAATGTGCTAACTGGTCAAATCCAAACATAATCTTTAAAATGAAAAAAATGAGCAGTTAAAATTATCGGGTAAAAATTACCTTCTTTGGAATTACATGTTTTATTTGAATCTATGAATATATGATATTTTATTCCATGCAGCCAGCGACCTATGAAGTTATCTGAAAAATTATCATTGAAGCTAACCTTTACAGTATTAAAATTTCAGATCAATAACATTACAAAGATTCAAAACATGTTGAAAATATTTACAATAAATTTTGCAAAATCAATGTGATCTATTTTCTTGTATCCGGACTTTGGAAACCTTGTTAATTCCCAATCTCAAACACAACTTTGTGGAGAAGTGTTCCCTAGATGCCGTCTTGAACACGATAAAATGCCTTGAGTGGATATAACACCTCTTAAAAAGGCTCATACAAAATTGATCAAAATATAGATCAGCCAGCATGCGCATAAGCTCGCAATAGTTTTTCCAAGGCAACAATTGTGGAGCCCATCAACGCAAGGCATGTGAGCTACTTACTGCACTGCAGTACCAATGCTTGCTTATAACATAGAAAGAAAAAAGACAGGAGATTTAGCCAGCAGCTGTTCCATGAACAATTGAGACAAAGATCACTACAATCAGCTGGCATTGTGTAGGGTGCAAAAAATCAAAGATAAAATGAAGCGGGGAAAATATGGACAGTCAAAAACAACAGGAGAGATAAGAATGATAAAAAACGGCATACTTATAAAAGGTGGGGGGCGGGGAATATAATGAGATGTACGGGGCAAGTTTTTTTTTTACACAG
The DNA here is from genome assembly GCF_028641065.1 of Leucoraja erinaceus. Taxonomy (NCBI): domain Eukaryota; kingdom Metazoa; phylum Chordata; class Chondrichthyes; order Rajiformes; family Rajidae; genus Leucoraja; species Leucoraja erinaceus. The sequence goes on from NC_073390.1 coordinate 48,733,637, forward strand.
AGGGTGGTGGGGACCTGGAATGCGTTGTCAGGGGTGGTGGTGGAGGCAAATAAGATCATGTAGCGAGCAAGTGGGTAGAGTAAAATGGTTTTTAATGTCAAAACAACACGAACTACACGAGCACTTAGTCAGAGAAAAAAGATTTTAGCTCCTGGCGGCGTGAAGAGCACTAGCTACTGAACACACTGAAAGCCCCTGAACAAACCCTGTCACGTGACAGACCGACATATGACGAGGGTTCTGCATACAAAGTTTAACCACTAGGTGCCACGCACATAATAGCAGGCAGATAAAAATTCAAAAGTAACAGGTTATAATTATAATATACTAATTTAAGCTAAATGGCTACTACATCCCAAATGTTGAGATTTTCAGCTACATAGGTTCTACTTAGCTGACGTCATCCTACATAGATACAATCCATACATACGAGCAAGCATTTGGGATGGATCTGCCGGACTGCTGGTATTTTCTGTTAAGTGGTCAGAAATGTGGCCTCAAACATTCAAGAGAGAGCTAGATAGGGCTCTTAAAAATAGCGGAGTCGGGGGATATGGGGAGAAGGCTGGAACGGGGTACTGATTGGGGATGATCAGCCATGATCACATTGAATGGCGGTGCTGGCTTGAAGGGCCGAATGGCCTACTCCTGCACCTATTGTCTATTGAGTTATGAACTGTTAGGGTTACGAACAGTTCACAGGAACAGAACCTTGCCTTATCTTGTGAGGTCCTGTACTTGCAAATATTACTGGGTGAAAAGGTTTTTCCTCATCTCAGTCCTAAATGGCTTACCCCTTATTCTTAAACTGTGACCCCTGGTTCTGGACTCCCCCAACATCGGGAACATTTTTCCTGTATCTAGCCTGTCCAATCCCTTAAGAATTTGATATGTTTCGATAAGATATCCTCTCATCCTAAATTCCAGTGAATATAAGCCGTCGACCCATTATTTCATCACATGTCATTCCCGCCATCCCTGGAATTAACCTGGTGATCGATGCTGCACTCCGTCAATAGCAATAATGTACTCCTCAAATTAGGAGACCAAAACAGCACACAATACTCCAGGTGCGATCTCACCAGGGCCCTGTACAACTGCAGTAGGACCTCCTTGCTCCTAAACTCAAATACTCTCGCAATGAAGGAAAACATGCCATTAGCTTTCTTCACTGCCTGCTGTACCTGCATGCTTACTTTCAGTGACTGACTAGACTAAGTGGGACCGTTGGGTCCCATTCTCACACAGGAGGCATATTCCACCTCCGCACCAATTCTAATATTCCACCAATCATGCATAGCCCCCAACTGTGCAGGCGCGCATGACGGGTTCCCGTTGTGGCACCCCTGAACCCCCCTTCACCCCTCAACCCACCCCCCCAAGCGGCTCTCCAGCGGCGCAGCCATTCCCTCCCATTGGGATGCAGAACATGCAGGTATTACTGCGCAGGTGCAGCTGACAGGCACGGCAAGTGGAAGAGGGATTATTAAAGCGTAAAATGTGAATAACTCTTAAAATATAACAACAATTTAAACGTTAAAGAGGAGATTTATTCAGTCCATTGTTTCTTGTTGCATCTCTTGTTGCGTTCTGCAGGCGGGGGAGGGGGTCGGCTTCAGGCGGGGGCTGTCGGAGGCCGATGGGTGGAGCGTCCTGCAGCCTGGGGAGGGGCATGGCGGGGGGGGGGGGGGGGTTAGGACTCCACTCAGCAGCCACTGGCCACGGAACCACACTGCACAACCCACCTCCATCCAGCGACTTTCCCGACTCCACTCTGCAGTACTTGAACTCAGCCCCGCCTCCGGGGTATTATTCTCCAGTGGGTGCCGGAAGGGGCGTTACCTTCATGGTGACTGACAGGCGAGAAGACCAATCTGCAGATCGCACGATTTTTTAAACCTTCATAACTTTTGTAATCTTCCACCAATCGGAACAAAACGGTGCGCTTGGAGAGGAGAACGGTGAGTAGGGTGGCAAAGAAATCCTAACGATAGAGGATACCGTTTTTACACAATTCTTTTTTTTTTTTAAAGCAAACCGGAAGTGGTCAAGATGAGAGTTTTAGTAATAGTATAGATATCAAAAAACTTGGAGACATATACATGAATGTTATTTAAGCTTTTTTGCTGGAAATAAATTATTTCATTTTGTCTTCCGTTATTAATTGTAAAAGGACGCGTAAGATTTTCAGGAGTTATTGGGTTCTTTGTGATACAAATCTCTGAGCTCCAACTTGCATGATCTACAATCCACGGTGCAAACTTATTTTTCAAAATCACAAGCTAACAATACTTAGTATTTTTGCTGGAGTGGAAAATAATTTAATCTTTTCTATTCGTAGCATTATGATATGGTTTAAATCGAGATCTCAACAAATGAATACTAGATTTTGAAATAAGAGCATAACCTACATCACAAAATTAAGAAAGATCGGATTATTTTAAAGAATGGTTAAGTACGAAGACTCTATAAAAGTCTGAAGAAGGGTCCCGACCTGAAGCAGTTTTTTTTGGGCCATTTCCCCTACAGATTCCAGTATCTGCAGTTTCTTGTGTTTCAAGCTTCCCTTCACAAATAATAGATTACATAACAAAATAATTTATATCCACAGCATTCAATAGCACCAATGCATATTTTCTCCAAGTTTTTATCAAAAATCTTTACTAAGAATATTCTAATTCATTAGTTGTGTTTTTTTTAATATAAAGGAAGGATTGAGATGCAGTTTTACTCCAATGAAGTTAAGAAAACCTGACAAATCTCTATCACTGCTCTGTCTTATTGCAGCTGCTATCCCCTCAACCCCTTCCCCTCCCCACAATTTTTTTTTGTTTTTTTGTTTTTTTTTTGTTTATCTCATCGTATTTGTGTGGATGTGTACGTATGTGAGCGTTGTTTGTCCCCGGGTGACGAGGGTGGGTAAGGGTAGGGGTAAGGGTTTTGAGGGTCGTTTAGATACTGTTGTACAATTATGTCCTGACTATTACTGTCTGTTATCATTGTATGTATGCAAATTGCTGTTAAATTCAAAATTCAAATAAAAAAATTTAAATTAGAAAACCTGATAAATCATCCTATTGATTTCTGCAATGTTAAAATAGTCCAACATCCAGAACCACATTTACAAATGTTCAACATATACTCCAGGTCCATTTTATACATGTCAAGCAGCTAGTGCGTGTTACAACATTAAAGGCACACCATCAGAACAGATATATTCCCCAAGCTTAACAGCGATTCTTACAGACACCAAGTATCTTTTGCAAGACAGAGTTAATATTCACTTTTATACACAAGACAGAGAAAATACAATTTTGAACATTATTTCTAAGAATTCAGGAACTATAGAACAATAGCCCAAACTAAATCATCATCATCTTCATTGAAAACATCAACGGGCACGGTGTCTTACAATGTTACGTACGACAGTGATCGCAACTTCTACTGAAGTGTGGACGGCCGTTAGTTCGCTAGGAGTTCATCCATCCTTTGACAGGTCTTGCTTTTGGTCCTGCTGGGGGTCCACAGCCCCCTCCTCACCTGGCAAAGCAGGTGGGGAAGACGGTTTAGTCGCCGACTATCCGACCATGGAGCGGGTAGCACGGGATTACATGGTACGCGTGGTGGGGGAGGGGGGAACTCCCCCGACCTGATTCTGAAGTTGTGGATGAACTAATGTATCATCCATATTGTCAACCATCTTTGTGGTTTGATTCTTAAAACTACAATAGTCGATGTCCAGAAATTCCCATGCAACATTACTTCGCACCACGTCCCACTCACCTATGCGAAGTCATCCAATTCTCCCGACAGACCAAATTCAAAATCTGAGAGAAATAAGTAAAAAGCGAGTTGCTGGATAAGCTCAGTGGGTCAGGCAACATCTACAGAAGTAAAAGGACAAGCAACATTGTGGGTCAGGATACTTGATCTGAACAGCATCCTCATTCTTTGGTATCCCAAACTCAAAAACTGCAACAAAATTCACTTAACCTAGTAAAGTGCAGCATAGGTTTACAAGGTTAATTCCCGGGATGGCAGGACTGTCATACGCTGAGAGAATGGAGCAGCTGGGCTTGTACACTCTGGAGTTTAGAAGGATGAGAGGGGATCTCATTGAAACATATGAGATTGTTAAGGGCGTGGACATGCTAGAGGCAGGAAACATGTTCCCGGTGTTGGGGGAGTCCAGACCAGGGGCCACAGTTTAAGAATAAGGAGCAAGCCATTTAGAACGGAGACGAGGAGAGTGGTGAGTGTGGAATTCTCTGCCTCAGAGGGTGGTGGAGGCAGGTTGCTTTCAAGAGAGAGCTAGATAGGGCTCTTAAAAATAGCGGAGTCAGGGAATATGGGGAGAAGGCGGGAACGGGGTACTGATTGGGGATGATCAGCCATGATCACATTGAATGGCGGTGCTGGTTCGAAGGGCCAATTGGACTACACCTGCACCTATTGTCCTCACTTCTGAATTCTCAGATGAATCAGTTTTGCCTTTTCACAACAACATCCAATCTTTGTGTGTTAATAAAGCCTTTTCTTGCATTCCATTTATAATTTCCACATACATCTGTCATCTACCATGATCAGAACATTTAAAGAGTCTGGCACTTAATTCACCAAATGACCCCTCTCCCCATTTTCATGGACCTTAAAAATCAGAACATTCCTTCACATTCTAATTCCACAACAACTTAGATTAGAAATTCACATCCGCACCAGAACGGGGTTTTGAAGTTTGCCATACTTAACATGCTAAACAAAACGAGAAGCTGTTAAAAAAGAAAATGTGTTGGTTTTGCACAAAACAGTACTATACTATCTTAGTTATCACTTCATGTTTAAAATAGATTAAAGGTACAGCTTGGGAATCATCCACTGAGTCCACGCCAGCAATCGATCACCCAGTCACAATAGTTCTACGTTATCCTACATTTTAATCCACTCGCAACACAGTTAACCTACAAACTCACACGTCTGTGGGAGTAAAGCAGAGCACCCAGAGAAAACTCACGTGGTCACAGGGAAAACGTGCAAATTCCACAGAAATTCCACTAAATATGGAGTTAAATCAACTCCATATAACCATTACAGCACGGAAAACAGGCCTTCTCGGCCCTTCAAGTCCGCGCCGAACACTTATTTTCCCCAAGTCCCATCTACCTGCACTCAGACCATAACCCTCCATTTCTTCCCCGTCCATATACCTATCCAATTTATTTTTAAATGATAAAATCGAACCTGCCTCCACCACTTCCACTGGAAACTCATTCCACACAGTTACGGGGTAGAGCTGCGAAACAATAAGGGGCAGAAAACGCTGGTCGGTGTTGTGTACAGGCCACCTAACAGTAGTAGTGAAGTTGGGGATGGCATCAAACAGGAAATTAGAAATGCTTGCGACAAAGGCAAAGCAGTTATAATGGGTGACTTCAATCTACATATAGATTGGGTGAATCAAACTGGCAGGGGTGCTGAGGAAGAGGATTTCTTGGAATGTATACGGGATAGTTATCTAAACCAACATGTAGAGGAACCAACGAGAGAGCTGGCTATTTTAGACTGGGTATTGAGTAATGAGGAAGGGTTAGTTAGTAGTCTGGTTGTGCGTGGCCCCTTGGGCAAGAGTGACCATAATATGGTTGAGTTCTTCATTAGGATGGAGAGTGACATTGTTAATTCAGAAACAATGGTTTTGAACTTAAAGAAAGGTAACTTTGAGGGTATGAGACGTGAATTGGCCAAGATTGACTGGCAATTAATTCTAAAAGGGTTGACGGTGGATATGCAATGGAAGGCATTTAAAGACTGCATGGATGAACTACAAAAATTGTTCATCCCAGTTTGGCAAAAGAATAAATCAGGGAAGGTAGTGCATCCATGGATAACAAGGGAAATCAGGGATAGTATCAAAGCAAAGGATGATGCGTACAAACTAGCCAGAAAAAGCAGCACACCGGAGGACTGGGAGAAATTCAGAGACCAGCAGAGGAGGACGAAGGGCTTAATTAGAAAAGGAAAAATGGATTATGAAAGAAAACTGGCAATGAACATAAAATCTGACTGCAAAAGTTTTTATAGATATGTGAAAAGAAAGAGATTAGTTAAAACAAATGTAGGTCCCTTGCAGTCAGAAACAGGTGAGTTGATCATGGGGAACCAGGAGGTTACACAGAAAAGCTGGAGAATCGAAGGTTACACAGAAAAGCTGGAGAATCGAAGGTTACACAGAAAAGCAAGGAGAATCGAAGGTTACACATGGGGAACCAGGATATGGCGGACCAATTGAATAACTACTTTGGTTCCGTCTTCACTAAGGAAGACATAAATGATCTGCCGGAAATAGCAGGGGCCCGCGGGTCAAAGGAGGTGGAGGAATTGAGTGAAATCCAGGTTAGTCGGGAAGTGGTGTTGGGTAAATTGAATGGATTAAAGGCCGATAAATCCCCAGGGCCAGATAGGCTGCATCCCAGAGTACTTAAGGAAGTAGCTCCAGAAATAGTGGATGCATTAGTAATAATCTTTCAAAACTCCTTAGATTCTGGAGTAGTTCCAGAGGATTGGCGGGTAGCAAACGTAACCCCACTTTTTAAGAAGGGAGGGAGAGAGAAAACGGGGAATTACAGACCAGTTAGCCTAACATCGGTAGTGGGGAAACTGCTAGAGTCAGTTATTAAAGATGGGATAGCAGCACATTTAGAAAGTGGTGAAATCATTGGACAAAGTCAGCATGGATTTACGAAAGGTAAATCATGTCTGACGAATCTTATAGAATTTTTCGAGGATGTAACTAGTAGCGTGGATAGGGGAGAACCAGTGGATGTGGTGTATCTGGACTTCCAGAAGGCTTTCGACAAGGTCCCACATAAGAGATTAGTATACAAACTTAAAGCACATGGCATTGGGGGTTCAGTATTGATGTGGATAGAGAACTGGCTGGCAAACAGGAAGCAAAGAGTAGGAGTAAACGGGTCCTTTTCACAATGGCAGGCAGTGACTAGTGGGGTACCGCAAGGCTCAGTACTGGGACCCCAGCTATTTACAATATATATTAATGATCTGGATGAGGGAATTGAAGGCAATATCTCCAAGTTTGCGGATGACACTAAGCTGGGGGGCAGTGTTAGGTGTGAGGAGGATGCTAGGAGACTGCAAGGTGACTTGGATAGGCTGGGTGAGTGGGCAAATGTTTGGCAGATGCAGTTTAATGTGGATAAATGTGAGGTTATCCATTTTGGTGGCAAAAACGGGAAAGCAGATTATTATCTAAACGGTGGCCGATTGGGAAGGGGAGATGCAGCGAGACCTGGGTGTCATGGTACACCAGTCATTGAAGGTAGGCATGCAGGTGCAGCAGGCAGTAAAGAAAGCGAATGGCATGTTGGCTTTCATAGCAAGAGGATTTGAGTATAGGAGCAGGGAGGTTCTACTGCAGTTGTATAGGGTCTTGGTGAGACCACACCTGGAGTATTGCGTGCAGTTTTGGTCTCCAAATCTGAGGAAGGACATTATTGCCATAGAGGGAGTGCAGAGAAGGTTCACCAGACTGATTCCTGGGATGTCAGGACTGTCTTATGAAGAAAGACTGGATAGACTTGGTTTATACTCTCTAGAGTTTAGGAGATTGAGAGGGGATCTTATAAAAACTTACAAAATTCTTAAGGGGTTGGACAGGCTAGATGCAGGAAGATTGTTTCCGATGTTGGGGAAGTCCAGGACAAGGGGTCACAGCTTAAGGATAAGGGGGAAATCCTTTAAAACCGAGATGAGGAGAACTTTTTTCACACAGAGAGTGGTGAATCTCTGGAACTCTCTGCCACAGAGGGTAGTTGAGGCCAGTTCATTGGCTATATTTAAGAGGGAGTTAGATGTGGCCCTTGTGGCCAAGGGGATCAGAGGGTATGGAGAAAAGGCAGGTACGGGATACTGAGTTGGATGATCAGCCATGATCATATTAAATGGCGGTGCAGGCTCGAAGGGCCGAATGGCCTACTCCTGCACCTAATTTCTATGTTTCTATGTTTCTATGTTTACCACTCTCTGAGTAAAAAAGTTCCCCCTCATGTTACCCCTAAACTTCTGTCCCTTAATTCTCAAGTCATGTCCTCTTGTTTGAATTCTCCCTACACTCAATGGAAAAAGCTTATCCACGTCAACTCTGTCTATCCCTCTCATCATTTTAAAGACCTCTATCAAAGAATGCGCTCTTCACGCTCCAAAAAATAAAGATCTAACTTGTTCAACCTTTCTCTGTAACTTAGTTGCTGAAACCCAGGCAACATTCTAGTAAATCTCCTCTGTACTCTCTCTATTTTGTTGACATCCTTCCTATACTTCCTAAACTCCATTTTCCATTGCACTGCCCATATTTTATTTCCAACGTCTGTAGTCTGCTGATTCCTTTGACAACTGTCTTCACGATCACAACACTGCCATTTATTTTCCTACATCTGCTAATGTAATCATCCAACCTACATATTTATCCCAACCATATATGTAAATCATAAACACCTCTAGTCACATGACCTCCAGTCAGAATAACATCCCCCCCAACCACCAATTTTGAACACAATCTACCAAGTCTCCATGGATCCCATGGCCGTTCATCTTCTGGATCAGGCTGCTATTAGGGACAATATCCACATGAACTTAGCAATGCTTTTGACTACATCCACTGACCTAGCTTCGGTCACCTCCTCAAAAAATTTGGTTTGCAAGATTATGACCTTTCCTGTACAAAGCTACTCCAATTAATAATACTTTATTGTCATTGTAAATACATACAACAATATTTCAGGCACACCGCCCGAGCGGAGCTCCAACATAATAAATAAATAATAACGACAATGGAAACAACAAAACGGACCACTTACGCTCTCAATAAAATCTGCACAAAATTGACACTTCATTTAAAAAAAACCTGCAAGGTTCATGTAAAATAAAGGTGGTGGCACCTCACCAATGGAGTATCCCATTTCATCAAGACTTTCAGAATGCTGAGGAGATCACCAATTTATCTCAGCAGAGAATACAAAGAACTGACAGCCAGCCAGGGTGAGCACCATTATTTTTTTTCTCCTAATGAAAGATTGAGTGTAAGATTTATATGCAGAATTAAAATTGGAGCTAACTCAAGGTTTTTAGAGAACAAGTCATTCAACAGAAAGATAAAGCATTGTAATACAATTTTGCCCATTTACTTTGTGCCATGAGCAGAATTCTTTTTCAGAACAATGAACTCCAGCTCCATGTTAAAATTAATTCAAATTGAGATGCAAATATTCAGAATACTGAATAGAGGGAAAGACTGGTGAATCTGCTTTCATAGATGGCAAACTAAAAGGAATTTGACATGGACAGGAACCCTTCAGGAATATAACCGTGTTTCATTTATCCTTTCTATTATTCCCTATAATATAATGCACGCTTCAAAATTTGATAGCGGTTTTGGAGCCCCAGGAGACATTACTTACTTTGAAAATTGGACAGATCCCAAGAAGATTTCATAAAACTCAGTAAAACTGCTCACAAGAACATATTCAATGTAGAATAAAATGAATTTATGACAACTATCCCCCGTTTCAAAGTAAAGCAATCGAAGAATTCACTTCTCTTGTCTTTCACTTCATTTTATCAAAATTCAGGAATTAAAATATCTTGCCTGGAGCTATTACATCGAAGTAATATAATGAGTACCATAGTTATCATGCTAAACATTTCTCCTTGATAGTAAGAAGTGCATTAATGTGGAAGCAATAGAACTGGATTAGCAAGTACTGTACAAAACGCTAGTTAAGAATCAATTATTTGCATAATCAATCAATGTCAAATGAAATGTCAAAAGAACTGCAGATGCTGGTTTGAATCGAAGATAGACACAAAATGCTGGAGTAACTCAGCGGGACAGGCAGCATCTCTGGAGAGATGGAATGGGTGACGTTTCGGGTTGAGACCCTTCTTCAGACCTTTTGCTCTGGTACCAAATTTATTGATGATGAGACTAAATCCTGAGATGGCTGGTTGAGAAATCATATACAAGATGAGTTTGTACACAACTTTAATGTCTATTCTGGGAGACACAAAACTCTGCAGATGCTGAAATCTGGAGCAATCAAACAAATTCCCTAGAGGAACAGCTGATAGAAAAAAAGGGGGGAAAACAAGGATTCAAAAAGAGACGGGTGAGAAGATGGGAGGATGCTGCTTGATGAAATTATGAATTTCAATATGATGTATAAATTGAATACAAACTGAATGCTGGCCATATCTCTACCCAGTTGAGATATGGGTGTGAATGCATCATATCCTTTCCTTCCGATGCTTTTTCTTCTGGATCCATCTGTCTTTAGCCAAGGATATAGATTAGCCCCCAACATCTTTTACAAGCCCAAATACTCCAACAACCACCATGACGACAGATCCTCTCATCGTGCAAGGACACCATTCATTTCTCCTAGTTTCTTTGCCTCGGTCACATTCATTCTGGTGCCTTAGAAATGTCCTCTTCCAGAGGAGATACCAACACGGTCAGCCTTTGTGTTCCTATTTATCACCTTCCAGCTGCTATCTGCATCATTCTCCCATCCCCTCACCTGTCTCAATCAGCCTTTTCTTCTCCTTGTTTCCCCCCCCTTTTTTTTTCTATCAGCTGAGTTCCTCCAGGGAATTGTTTGATTGCTCCAGATTCCAGCATCTGCTGAGTTTTGTGTCTCCCGGAATAGACTCACATGAAATATCAGCAATAGCCCTATTTCCTTAGTTTGTAAATTGAAAAGAGTTGATCATGACTGATCTTGGAGGGCCGTCTGTAGCCACATGCGGTGGCAGGCCTGGTTCGTCTGCAAGCAGAAAATAACCTGTTCAATGAACTTTTTCTAACTTTGTTGATGCCAGAAACATGGTGCCTCTTGTGTACTCTCTTGGTAAGATCTGCTGCACGAAATTACTGGGTTATATGCAAAACAAAGCATTTCACTGTATATAGGTAGATGTGACATTAACATGTCATTGAATCATGGAAATACTTGTGCTCAGGATAAATCAGTTTGCAAGGGCAGGCCTGAAATGAAGTTTGCACTCGCAAAGATAAAGCTTGACGCTATGATTCAGAAACAGGACACTCAGCCCACCCAGCATTTAGGCTGCATTCCAGTCTCCTTTTACCCTTGTTCATTGTAAGGATTGAAACCAAAAGAAACTCGTAATCTCGGCAATCTAATATACTCATCTGACCTCTTCTTAAAATCTATCCACACTATTTTCTTCAGCTGCTCCCTCTGGTCACAACCTGCATTCTCACAATTCTATGTGTAAAGTTGAGTAAAAAATAAAAACTAAATGGATTTTGAATTTCCTTCGGGATTTAGATTCATAGAATCAGAATCATACAACATAGAATCAGACCCTTCAGCAAACGCAGTAAGTGCTAACCATTAACACCCTTCTTTTCTTCGGTATTCACCAAGGAGAAGGATATTGAATTATGTGAGGTAAGGGAAACAAGTAGAGTAGCTATGGAAACTATGAGGATCAAAGAAGAGGAAGTACTGACACTTTTGAGAAATATAAAAGTGGATAAGTCTCCAGGTCCGGACAGGATATTCCCTAGGACATTGAGGGAAGTTAGTGTAGAAATAGCAGGGGCTATGGCAGAAATATTTCAAATGTCATTAGAAACGGGAATAGTGCTGGAGGATTGGCGTACTGCGCATGTTGTTCCATTGTTTAAAAAGGGGTCTAAGAGTAAACCTAGCAATTATAGACCTGTTAGTTTGACGTCAGTGGTGGGCAAATTAATGGAAAGAATACTTAGAGATAATATATATAAGCATCTGGATAAACAGGGTCTGATTAGGAACAGTCAACATGGATTTGTGCCTGGAAGGTCTTGTTTAACTAATCTTCTTGAATTTTTTGAAGATGTTACACGGGAAATTGATGAGGGTAACGCAGTGGATGTTGTGTATATGGACTTCAGTAAGGCCTTTGACAAGGTTCCTCATGGAAGGTTGGTTAAGAAGGTTCAATGGTTGGGTATTAATGGTGGAGTAGCAAGATGGATTCAACAGTGGCTGAATGGGAGATGCCAGAGAGTAATGGTGGATGGTTGTTTGTCAGGTTGGAGGCCAGTGACTAGTAGGGTGCCACAGGGATCTGTGTTGGGTCCACTGTTGTTTGTCATGTACATCAATGATCTGGATGATGGTGTGGTAAATTGGATTAGTAAGTATGCAGATGATACTAAGATAGGTGGGGTTGCGGGTAATGAAGTAGAGTTTCAAAGTCTACAGAGAGATTTATGCCAGTTGGAAGAGTGGGCTGAAAGATGGCAGATGGAGTTTAATGCTGATAAGTGTGGGGTGCTACATCTTGGCAGGACAAATCAAAATAGGACGTACATGGTAAATGGTAGGGAATTGAAGAATGCAGGTGAACAGAGGGATCTGGGAATAACTGTGCACAGTTCCCTGAAAGTGGAATCTCATGTAGATAGGGTGGTAAAGAAAGCTTTTGGTGTGCTGGCCTTTATAAATCAGAGCATTGAGTATAGAAGTTGGGATGTAATGTTAAAATTGTACATGGCATTGGTGAGGCCAATTCTGGAGTATGGTGTACAATTTTGGTCGCCTAATTATAGGAAGGATGTCAACAAAATAGAGAGAGTACAGAGGAAATTTACTAGAATGTTGCCTGGGTTTCAGCAACTAAGTTACAGAGAAAGGTTGAACAAGTTAGGGCTTTATTCTTTGGAGCGCAGAAGGTTAAGGGGGGACTTGATAGAGGTTTTTAAAATGATGAGAGGGATAGACAGAGTTGACGTGGAAAAGCTTTTCCCACTGAGAGTAGGGAAGATTCAAACAAGGGGACATGACATGAGAATTAAGGGACTGAAGTTTAGGGGTAACATGAGGGGGAACTTCTTTACTCAGAGAGTGGGAGCTGTGTGGAATGAGCTTCCAGTGAAGGTGGTGGAGGCAGGTTCGTTTTTATCATTTAAAAATAAATTGGATAGTTATATGGATGGGAAGGGAATGGAGGGTTATGGTCTGAGCGCAGGTATATGGGACTAGGGGAGATTATGTGTTCGGCACGGACTAGAAGGGTCGAGATGGCCTGTTTCCGTGCTGTAATTGTTATATGGTTATATGGTTACATCAATTCAATTTTATTCTCCCCATTTTCCCATCAACTTTTCCCAAATTCTACTCTCGCCCACCTTGGAGTGACCAATTAACTAACCCGCATGTCTTTGGGAATTATAGTGAAAGAGTTATGTGCTGAATTAAAATTGGAACTATGTCAAGGTTTTTAGAGAATAACTGAAAGATAAGGCATTGCAATACAATATTGCCCATTTATTTGCTCCACGAGTAGGATTATTTTCCTGACACAATGAACTCAAGCTCTATTGATAAAATTAATTGACATTGGAATGCAAATATTCAGAATGTTGAATAAATGGATAGACTGGTGAATCTGCTTTCATAGATGGCAAACTGAGAGGGATTTGACATGGACAGGAACCCTTCAGGAATATGAGCGTTTCATTTACTGGAGCATCTGGGATAAACCATGCAGTCATGGGGAGCGCACATACACTCCATGCAAACAGCAGCAAAGGTCAGGATTGAACCTAGGTTGCTGGAACTGAGGCAGCTGTTCCACAAGCTGTTCCACTTATATATGATGGCCCGTTAGTTGTGCTGTTTTCAACAATGTATACACACGACATCCCTATCAAAACAAATCATTTTAAACAAAAAAAGGTGCAGTCTCTTCATAATTTCCTAATATCCAGGCACTTCTAATAAGCCCTTAAGTGCTTACTAAATTTATTTTGATATGGCTTTGCAAATCTGTGGTACGATTTTGAATGATTACAGTATTTGCACTCACGAGATCCCTTTGTCCACCGAAACTTGCACCTTCAAAGTAACTTCTCTGTCCTTGCTTGCAAAATGTACCACATCACACGCAGATTTTAAAATTCATGAACCAATTATTTAACTGTCCAAAGTTATAAAGTTATTATCCTTCTGTAATTGGTTGCAAAACTCACTCCGCATAAGCAATTGTGAAACCCACCATCTCCCCCCCAAATTCATCATCTACAAATACAGAAATTGTATATTTTATATTCCGGACACTAAATGGTTAATTTAAATTATGAATAGTGTTTAATCAATTGATACAATGATCAATTTTTTATTTGTAACTTAATAAGATTTGTATCTTAAATATTGACAGCAAACTCATTAGAATTACTTTATTTCCATGCTTCGAAGTCAACTATTCTCTTTATGGGTTCTTTAAAAGTTAAGGATAAACTGCAATGAACCAATTTATTCCAATGGATTCTGCTTTCCCTGTACAGTTGCTGCAACATTAAACAAGGAGCTCTAAAAAGATCAATGACTGAAGCTGCAATAAAAAGTCATTCTAACATTGCATTCAGCTATATAGCTGTCCACCCTAATTTGCCAAGAAATGGATTCCTATTTATGATCCAAAGGCTTTTATTTTTGTGGTTGTGAGGAGCCGAATATCTCAGCATTCGGTACCATTATCCCACAAATCTGACAACCCACATCTGGAGCATAGAATGTGTGGTTGAACAAAAATCTAGACTTTTCTGTCTGTGTTTTTCTGCCTTGCTGCATAGATTAGCAAGCTTCTCCAAAATATTCTTCGGGAATCAGTAATGTGATGAGAACCCAAGGTATTTAGTTCCTGTCTGAAAAACCTCAGAAAAACCTCGAAAAAACGGTTCATGAGCCATATAAATTAATAATTTCAACCCGAGCCCCTTTTACAAATTAATATTCTCTGAGACTACAAAAAGCCCCAATTTTACAAATTCTAATCTCAAATAAATATTTCAAAATGCAGTGGATTTTATAACCATGAAATGATTGGTTAATTTAAATCTCAGTGTAACATTAATGTCTAGCTTAATAGAGTACAATCCAATCTTAGTTTTGTGCTCAGTTAATAAAAAGATACTGATTTGTGTCTTTCTTCCAACTTTATTTGCCAGCTTGTGTAATGAAATCTTTGTATCTGGCTGGATGCCAGTGATGCTCTTGAATGGATAGTCTAGTTTAGTGTAGTTTAGAAATACAGCGCTGAAACAAGACCTTTGGTCCACCGAGTCTGCACTGGCCGGCAACCCCCGCACACTAACACTTTCTTACATACCCTAGGGACAATTTACAACTATACCAAGCCAATAACCTACAAACTTGTAAGTCTTTGGAGTGTGGGCGGAAACCGGAGCACCTGGAGAAAACCCATGCGGTCATAGGGAGAACTTACAAATTCCCTGCAGACAGCACCCATATTCAGGATTGAACACGTGTCTCTGGTGCTACGAGGCAGCAACTCTGTCATTGTGCCACCATGCCGCCCATCATAGATGCAGAAATATACTGCATTGAGATTGCTTTGTCTTTGTGTGCAGCCTCCTTCTAGTTCGCCAGTGAACTGTGCCACTTTGATGCTGATTGCAATTGAACAAATATTTTGTATGGACACTCCAGGTAAAATCTACATTTTATGCTAAAGCATAAACAGACATCATAGTAAAGCCCTCTGGAAGTGTCTGAGCTTCACATGTAATAGGGTGCGGTCCTAAAACAAACTTGGGGTGCAGAGTAGCGCAGCAGTTGTGTTGCTACGTGACAGCACCAGTTCGATCCACAATACGTGCTGTCTGTACAGAGTTTGTACGTTCTCCCTGTTTCTTCCCATATTCCAAAGACATGTGGGGATGCATGTTAATTGGCTTCTGTTAAATGCCACTAGAGTGCAGGATGTAAAACTGGGATAACATACATCTAGTGTACGGGTTTAGATTTAGAGATACGGTGCGGAAACAGACCCTTTCGACCCACGCCGACCAGCGATCCCCGCACATTCTCCTATACCCACTAGGGACATTTTTTACATTTACCAAGCCAATTAACCTACAAATCTCTACGTCTTTTTAGTGTTGGAGAAAACCTAAGATCTCGGAGAAAACCCACGCAGGTCATGGGGAGAACGTACAAACTCCGTACAGATAGCGCCCAATTCCGGATCGAACCCGGGTCTCCGGCACTGCATTCACTGTAAGGCAGCAATTCTACCTCTGCAGGGGATCGATGATTGATGGACTTGATGAGCCGAAGGGCTGGTTTCCTTACCGTATCTCTAAAGCTATTGCTAAATAAAAATGTTCAGCTTCCTTAGATGCATGCAACTTTAACCAGTTTAGATAGTCCGTACTTTAAAATGGGTTTATGTCAGGAAGTATATGCTTTGCAAACAGCAGCAAAATTATAGCATTTGTCCAATTTGAACCACATGCATCCATTTCTGTTTATGTGGATAGAAACATAGAAAATAGATGCAGGAGGAGGCCATTCGCCCTTCGAGCCAGCACCGCCATTCATTATGATCATGGCTGATCGTCCCCTATCAATAACCCATGCCTGCCTTCTCCCCATATCCCTTGACTCCACTAGCCCGAGAGCTCTACCTAACTCTCTCTTAAATCCATCCAGTGATTTGGTCTCCACTGCCCTCTGTGGCAGGGAATTCCATAAATTCACAACTTTCTGGGTGAAAAAGGATCATAAACTCAAGGAGGTGACTTTTTTTTAAACTTCAGAAATTGGTCATATTGAATCTGGCTCACTACTGCCCGTTTTCCTTTTTTATTATCACCCAAGTGGCAGAGGGCGTTTACTAAAGTGTCATTGATAATCTGGTAAGCAGTGCCCAATTTGGTGATATACCAGAAAGACCCATCCCAAAACTTCATCACAGCCTCGGGTCCATCCTCAAATTCCACAGATGGGCCTAGAGTGACTGCCCTGGAGATCAAGGCAACATTTGACGGAGTGCAGCACCCAGCAATCCTAGTCAAACTAAACTCAATGGGCATCAAATAAGAAAAGATTCCAAAGACTGAAGTCATATGTCATACAAAAGGAAGAAGGTTATAGTTGTGGATAATCATCACAGCCTTGAGATCTCACGAGCATGCGACTGCATGCGCGACCTAACGTGGTCGCTTGAGCCGTACGGTCTCGCGGGGCCAGTCCCACTTTGATCGCCGGAGCCGTATGGAGTTGTGCGGAGCTGGTCCCGACAAAAAACTGACACTGTTCAACGATTCCGCGCCGCAACGGCCTGCCGGCCCGCAGCCGCATTGAGGCCGTACGCACCACCTCGATGGGCGTACGCAGCTTCTCGAAACGCGGACTTCGCTCGAACTTCACGTCAACTCGTACGGGATCACTTGACCTCCGCGCGGCCCCCGCTTCCGATTTGGTCGCGCTCGCTGCACGCTGCCGCATGCTCGTGGGACAGGCCCTTTAGGCTGAACCATCATCTTTTCTTTCATCATTGACCTTCCTTCAATGAGGAGATCAGGGGTGGTGACATTCACTACTGAAAATGATACAGTCAATGCAAGGAAAGAGGAACAGATTCAACGGTGTGCAGAACACATCCCGTAGGCCAACATCCCCACCAATATGTATATGGTCAGACAATTTCAGCATGGTCTGGAGCACAATGTTAAGAAGCTCTATATCCTAAACACAACCACGGGAGAAGTGAGAGAAGGGGTAGGAGATTCTGCAAGTCAAACATTGGCCTCATTACATCCCATGAAACAACAAAGGATCAACTCATCCTCCATCCCGAGGGACTGCTTAAGCATGAAGTGCCATTGATAAATAGGTGAAAAGTTCAAAGATTGCATCAAGAACAAGAGCACTCAGATTTGCAAATGTCAGAAAATTAGCCAGTATGCTATGCTTTGAACAAAACATCATTACCTTACAGAACATTAGGTTTGCAGCATAAATGGTTGGATAATTGGACAATTAATACATTAGAATGCCCCCTTTTCCAGACAATTAACATAACCAATAAGTAACAAAACAGGAACCCATAAAAAGGCTGTTAATTAAATTTATTGCAACCAAGTTAAAGGTCCCTTCTCCCCGTGCATTAGTAAATGCGCATTTGACGATGAAATGCAGAAGGTACAATAAAAATTAAACCATTACTGAAAAATAATGTGCAAACATCCAATCAAAGATTTATCCAAAATTGCTCCACAATTGGGGCCACTGTGTTACAACTTCATTGCAAGGCCCCCTCCTGATTGAGCATTTATAAGCTTCTTCTCCATTTATTCCTCAGGTTACGACAGCTTCAAGGATATTAGACATTTTGCTTTAACAACGGTTGGGTCATTTTCAGTACAGGTTACACAAGGGTTCAATTTCCAAGATCTATCCATACGCCAATTTCTCTTTAAGTCATAATAAGCTTCAGTTTCTAAAGCTACCCCCATATTTTAAATCGCACGACTATACTTACCATAACTCTTTCATTCCATTCAATATTCATTTTAACACTACCCATTATTAAATTAATGGAATATATCCAGTCTTTAATGTATACCATGAAACATGTCACTATTATAACGAGGTTCACAAATGCGTTAAAAATATATGGGAGAATTTACATTATGTAAGCTTGACCAGCGCGGGTCATTCATTACCTGTGGAGCCCTTGTATTTGAGGAATCTCCCCCAAGTTATTTCTTGCCCAGAATAAACATCACCAAACTCCTCATTACTCCAACAAAAAAAATAGCTATCATCTGGACTGCACTTGACTGGTGGTGACTGACTTTCCATAATGGAATGACTACAGTTGTAAACGTATATTCAAGAGTCAAGAGTGTTTTATTGTCATATGTCCCAAATAGAACAATGATATTCTTACTTGCAGCAGCACAACAGAATATGTACACATAGTACACTGTAAACAATATAATAAACGAGAAAAAAAGTTCAGTGTGTGTGTATATATACGTATATATATATACACACACACACACACATATATATATTACACACACACACACAAAACAATAATAGTACAATAATAGTCTATGTAGTTCAGAGCTTATTTGGGGGTTTAGTGTTTAATAGCCGAATGGCTGTAGGGAAGAAGCTGTTTCTGAACCTGAGCGTTACAGTTTTGAGGCTCTTGTACCTTCTTCCCAATGCAGGGGTGAAATAAGTGTGTGGTTTAGGTCTCTGATGATGCTGGCTGCCTTTGAGGTAGCGACTCCGGTAAATCCCTTCGATAGTGGGTAGGCCAGGGCCAGTGATGGACTGGGCAGTGTTCACAACTTTTTGCAGTCTTCTTCACTCCTGGGCATTCAAGTTGCTGAACCAGGTTGTGATGCAACTGGTCAATATGCTCGCTACTGTACACCCGCAGAGGTTCAAGAGAATCCTCTCTGACATACCAAATCTCCGTAATCTTCCCAGGAAGTAGAAGTGCTGATGTGCTTTCTTTATAATTGCATCAATGTGCTGGGTCCTGGAAAGATCTTTGGAAATATTCATGCCCAGGCATTTAGAAACATAGAAACATAGAAATTAGGTGCAGGAGTAGGCCATTCGGCCCTTTGAATTTTGAAGTTTTTGACTCTCTCCACCATCGTCCCGTTGATGTAAACAGGACTGCGGGCCGTCATCCTTCCAAAGTCCACAATCAGTTAATTAGTTTTACTGATATTGAGAGTCAGGTTGGTGTGCTGGCATCATTTGGTCAATCGATCAATCTTACTTCTATGATTCTGACTCATCACCATCTGTAATTTGTCCAACAACGGTGGTGCCATCAGCAAACTTGAAGATGGAGTTCACACTGTGTCCAGCTATACAGTCATGAGTATAGAGTGAGTAGAGCAAGGGACTGAGCATGCCGCTCCCATACTGATTATTATTGCCAATTCGAACAGACTGTGGTCTGTGGATGAGGAAGTCAAAAATCTAATTGGAGAGACCCATTTCTGTGAGCTTGGTAACCAGCTTGGAGGGTATGATGGTATTGAAAGCCGAGTTGTAGTCTATAAACAACAGCCTGACGCATGTGTTTTTATTGTCCAAGTGGCCCAGAGTGGAGAGCAGTGAGATTGTATCCTCCATTGACCTGTTGTGGCAGTAGGCAAACTGTACTGGGTCGAGGTTCTTGTTGAGGTAGGAGTTGATATGCGCCATAACCATCCTCTCAAAGCACTTAATTATCACGCTCGTTAGTGCCACCGGTGGATAGTCACTGAGGCACGTCACCTAACTCTTCTTGGACACCAGTATTATTGATGCCATCTTAAAGCAGGTGGGAACCTCAGACCTCGGCAATGAGAGGTTGAAAATGTCCGTTAAAAACTCCAGCCAGTTGGTCAGCACAGATTTTGCGAACTCGACTGGGTATACCATCAGGTTTAAACGCTTTCCGAGGGTTCACCCCAATGAAGCATCTTCTGACATCAGCCTCTGTGACTGTAATACCATCAGGGCGCATGGGAGCTCGGGAAGGTACATCAGTGTTCTCCCTATCAAATTGTGTGTAGAAAACATTGAACCCATCAGGGATTCTATCCGTGACCAAAACCGTTGATTTATTGCCTCTGAATGGATTTCTACTTAATTTATATGGCAAACTATACAACATTTATTTAAAAAGACATTTGGACAGGTACATGGATAAGAAAGGTTTAGAGGGATATGGACCAAACGCAGGCAGATGGAACTAGTGTAGATGGGGCATCTTGGGTTGGCATGTGCAAGTTAGGCTGAATGGCCTGTTTCCATGCTGTATGGCTCCAAAATCCTGCTTGCCTTCATCAGTGCTCTAGTTTTATCTCGTCTCCTTCTCTCAACAAGCCATCCACAAGATCCTACAACTCAGGAGAAGAAAAAAAAACTCTTCATGCTGAGAAGGGCATTAAATTTCATGGCAATGTGCGAGACTAATTCTCATGCTCAGAAGCAGAACCAATGGCTCCCAATTCGAACAAATTTAATAAGATAATTCAACTAACATGCATATCGACAATATTATCAGAAGCAAATTGCATAAGAGGATAAGGGGGGAGGTTTCAAACTATCAAACGTGAATAATTGCATTAATTATTATAAATGTATAAGCAAGAGTGTACTAAAAAGCAAAGCAATTGTTCATTAATACATTAAGCACTTCTATACATTTGGAAAAGATGTAACATCATCTGTATTTAAAAACAGATAACTAAAATGAACCACTAAAAGTCAAATACAGAAAATTCTTTCCAAGCCTATTTTTCCATTCAATAGTGCCCCATCCCAAATGTCTCAAGAAAGTCCCATTAATCTCACCGATGGAGAAAGCTGCATTTTTATTCACAAGCTAATAATTGTCCATATATACCAACATCACCCTCCTAGGTTTGAGTTTAAGTTCAGTTTATTGTCACGTGTACTGAGGTACAGTGAAATGCTTTTGTTGCCTGCTAACCAGTCTGCAGAAGGACAATACTTGATTACAATCGAGCCTGCCACAGTGTATAATACTGCGAGTTGGATGATCAGCCATGATCATATTGAATGGCGGTGTAGGCTCGAAGGGCCGAATGGCCTCCTACTGCACCCATTTTCTATGTTTCTAATACAGTGTTCCATAAATAATAATGGGAATAAAATGAATAAAGTTTAATGCAAGATAAAGTCCAATCAAAGACAGTCCAAGGGTCTCCATGGAGGTAGATAGTAGCTCAGGACTAAATAATAATAATAATAATAATAATAAATTTTATTTATGGGCGCCTTTCAAGAGTCTCAAGGACACCTTACAAAAAATTAGCAGGTAGAGGAAAAACATGTAAGGGGAATGAAATAAATAGTAGAGACATGACTAGTACACAAAGTAAAGACAGAATACAATTCAAAACACAATATGAGGCAATTCATGCACAGATGAAAACGGAGGGGGACGTGGGGCTAAGGATAGGCAGAGGTGAAGAGATGGGTCTTGAGGCGGGACTGGAAGATGGTGAGGGACACGGAATTGCGGATCAGTTGGGGGAGGGAGTTCCAGAGCCTGGGAGCTGCCCTGGAGAAGGCTCTGTCCCCAAAACTGCGGAGGTTGGACTTGTGGATGGAGAGGAGACCGGCTGATGTGGATCTGAGGGACCGTGAGGGTTGGTAGGGGGAGAGGAGGTCAGTGAGATATGGGGGGGGGGGGGGCAGATGGTGGAGGGCTTTGTAGGTGAGGATCAGGATTTTGTAGGTGATCCGGTGGGAGATGGGAAGCCAGTGAAGTTGTTTGAGGACTGGAGTGATGTGATGCCAGGATTTGGTGTGGGTGATGAGTCAGGCAGCTGCGTTCTGGACCAGTTGGAGTCGGTTGATGTAGGTGGAGCCGATGCCAAGGAGAAGTGAGTTGCAATAGTCCATTCGGGAGGAGATGAAGGCATGGATGAGTCTTTCAGCAGCAGGAGGTGTGAGAGAGGGTCTGAGTTTGGCAATGTTGCGGAGATGAAAGAAGGAGGTTTTAATGACATGGCGAATGTGAGGCTCAAGGGAGGGGGTGGAATCAAAGATCACGCCAAGGTTGCGGGCCTTGAGAGATGGGGAGATAGTGGTGCCGTCGATGGTGAGAGTGGGGTTATTGATTTTGCTGAGTGTGGCTTTGGAGCCTATGAGGAGGAATTCTGTCTTATCGCTGTTGAGTTTGAGGAAGTTATGTTGCATATGTTACAGGACTGCTCTCTAGTTGTTGGTAGGATAGTTCAGTTGCCTGATAGCACTTGAACTATAATCATAATCCATAAATCTAACCATAATCCATGTTCAATTGTGATTCGTTCAAATGCTGCCATTGAAAAGAGAGTAAAATGTATCAAATAATTTCCTGATTTATCTATTCCTCTCGTTTTTGGCAAGGCTCGTCTCACAAGCAGCAAGTACAAGAATCTTAGAAAGGGAGCTGTGTGTAAATTTCTTAAATTTACTCTGCATGGACCAACAACCTTCAGGTTGAATCATAGAAATTTACAGCACACTGCAAAACCATTTCTTCCACCATGTCTGTGCCAGAGACATAAAGACTGCCTTTCAACGGGAGCTGCCAGTACAGCACAGATCCATGCTGCACTCATGTTCCCAAAGGCACTGTATTTGTGGATTACAATCCACCTCACGCACAAGGAAGTTCCTTAAATTGAATCAGTGAAGGCAGCAAACAGAAGCGAAACTGTTATTGCACAGTTGCAGAACCAGAAGAAAGGAAGCAAGCTTAAATAAAACATATTTTCCCAATGCACCCGTTTTAAAGCGAACTGCTTGAATGCTACAAGCTAAAACAGTATTCCGACTAATTAAAGTACGGTGTATATTACAGAGGTATGTTGAAAAGGTGAGGCTTAATACACCAAATTATTTTAATTACAAAGTCAATTGCATCACTTTAGGAGCCCGTTTGAACGTTTCATGTCTGGAAAAAAGTATATTTTTATTCATGGTTCATTGATCACTAACAATGCCAGCATTTATCTATCATCCATCATTGCCTGAAAAACACTGGGTGTTGAGCCACTTTCTCGAACCAGTGCAATCTTCTAGTGAAGATATTTTTGCAATAGCAATGCTTGGTGGTGGTGGTGATGGTGTGGTGAAGATAACGATGAGATTATGATGAAGATAACAAAGAGATATGCAGGTAGTGTATCCAAACACACACCACATCCCTTGTCATGTCCTTGGCAGTAGACTTTGTGGTTTGGGAAATGCTATTGGAGTAACCACGACAAGTAATCATGGTGTGTTTGAGAGCTGATGGACAATGCAGCCAAAGTATGCTGCTGGTGGGAAGTATGGATGTCTAGAATGGTGAATGAGGGACAAATCGGGCAGCCTACTTTGTTCGGGATGGTTTTAATCTGCACTGGTTCATGGAAGTGGAGATTATTCCCTCACACCTCTGTTGCATGCCTTGTAAATGGTGAAAATGGCCTAGTGTGTCAACAGCTGAGAGCAACTCAGCATCTAACTAATTCCCCAAAACCATAGCATTTTCCAGGCTGTTTCAGTGAAATTTCTGGTCAAATCAAATTCTGTGAATGTTACGAAGAGCTTCTTATTTTTATCCTTTCTATTTGTATGATTATTCAGAATGTTTGCTGGTAGAAAGAAACAAGATCAAACTTGAACAGTTAAAGGCAGCAAATTATATTTTGGTACCTATTGTTATATAGATTGAATGGAAATCCATAAGGAGATAATGTCTATACCGGACACTTATTTGGGCACAGATTAACCACAGGTTTACAGCATAGTCTTATTATATAAAGGCTAATGAACAGATGGAGGCAATACAGTTAAGAGCAATCTAGATCATAGCCACATTAGAAGGGAGAGATGAGGAGCTTGGTAATATTTATTCTAGACCTCGATCGATATTGGGGAGGATATTTTTGAAATATCAAAGCAGGGTCTTGACCCAAAACGTCGCCTATTCCTTTTCTCCAGAGATGCTGTCTGACGTGCTGAGTTACTCCAGCTTTTTGTGTCTATGCTAGGGTTATAATCAAATTCTGTTCTCTAGAATAAAAGAACATGATAGACACAGAGTGATGGAGTAACTCAGCGGGTCAGGTAGCATCTCTGGAGAAAAAGGATAGGCGACTTTTCGGGTAGGGATCCTTCTTCAGATGAGAGTCGCTGAGAAAAGAGAGTACTTCAAAAGAGAGTAGCTGAGAGAAGGCAAAAATGTAAACTATGTTGCACCTTACCAACTCTGGACAAAGATTGTAACCAATGGATACAAATATTATAAGAATATTTTAAGGAAGATTTGGACATAGGTATGACAGGCCAACATCAGATAATTAGTTAATAGTAACTATTTGCTTTTTATGAAGACTTCTGCAGCATTTTCTCATCTACTGCACATTAACAAAAAGAATGGACCTTTTACTTACCTGCAATAAAATTCACTGACACCATTTTTTACGAGTTCTCATTTTGTTACATGGGCTGCGCTAATTGCCTGAATAGGAAGGATTCCAATTAATTAATTGCTAAACTATCTCATCATTTACACAAACCAAATGTTTCTATACTATTTCTTCAAAACAGCAATGTTCTGGTTAATTCTGATACTCGCAAGGGCGACAACATTTTTTTTGTTGATGAAAGTGCTGCAAGATCTAGCCATTTGTCACCATTCTTTCTTGGGTAATCCTCACGATAGGGAATTACTTCAGATTTTTGTGGCCTTCTCTAAGGCGGACGAGGCCAGTGAGACCCATTGACTCAGCTGTAGTTGAACAGTAAGTCGTTGACTGGATGAGCTTCCCCTATTTACACCAGGCTTCTAATGATCCAAACGCACAAATCAAAGGAGGAAGGTTCTTGCACCATATATTTTCAGGTTTAGTGATGATGTTACACAGTTATACAATGGTTTTCATGACCATCTTTGAATGGTTTCCTCCAACTACCAGCCATCTCTTGCTGTAAGATAGTCAGTGTCAGGAGCTGGTACCTGTGAAGAAGATGGTTTGCCTTCACAGCAACTTGTCAATCATCAGCAGATGCCCAGACCGTCTTGCATGCACACCTGATCTACTATACTTTGATACCAACATTTACTCTTCATAAGATCCTAAGTTATAGGAACAGAATTAGGGCATTTGGCCCATCAAGTCTACTCTGCCATTCAATGATGGCTGGTCTACCTCTCCCTCCTAACCCCATTCTCCTGTGGCTCCCCATAACCCCTGGCAGCTGTAATAATCAATAATCTGTCTATCTCTGCATTAAATATATCCACTGACGCCCTCCCCTGCCTTCTGTAGCAAATAAATCCATAGATTCACCACCCTTTGATTAAAGAAAATCCTCCTCATATCCTTCCTAAAGGAATGTCCTTTAATTCTGAGGCTATAATCTCTAGTCCTAGACTCTCCCACGAGTGGAAACCTCCTCTCCACATCCACTCTATCCAAGCCTTTCACTATTCTGTATGTTTCAGTGAGGTTCCCCCTCATTCTTCTAAACGCCAGCGAATGTTTAGAACGCTCACCGCTCATCCGTTCACACGCTCATAGTGCCGTCAAACGCTCATCATATGTTCACCGATTCATTCCTTGTGAAGCTCCACTGGACCCTCTCCAGCGCCAGCTCTTCTAATATTATGATAGAAAAGAAGTCATTGACGAAACAGCTGAAGATGATTTTGCCTAGGTCACATCTCTGAGGAACCTCTGCTTAGATCTTCTGGGATTTGGATAACTAATGTCCAACACCAGTCACCTTCAATTTTGTAAACTGTATCTCCTTCTGCTCTTTGACAGATGTCTTGACTTTCCTGTTTCTCAAGTAAATATCATGCAAAACAGTCCAACTCCCCAGGTCTATTAAATCGAAGGTACACAAAAATGCTGGAGAAACTCAGCGGGTGCAGCAGCATCTATGGAGCGAAGGAGATAGGCAACGTTTCGGCCCGAAACCAGGTTAAAGTCACATATGTATTCCCAAGTTTCCACACCACATCATATATAAAAACCCAAATACTTCCAAAGGGCTTCACTTGGATAATGACACAAAGGTGCATTTTACATGGAAAGCAAAATGAATCAAGTGTATTTAAAGTACCGGTGTGATAACCAGCTGAGTGACAAAGCTCACCAGCAATTTAAAAAAACTACCCACAAAAAACTAAGGAATCTCTGAGTAATAAATTACATATTTCTTAACACCCATTACTGTCAACCACTAATTCTAGGGCATCATTGTATTCCAGCAATATATGTATATATGTATCCAGCATATCAAGAACCAGAGCACATTGGTTTAATGAGAAAGGGAAAAGATTTAATAGGAATCCGAGGGGCAACTTCTTCCACAAAGAAGGTGGTGGGCATATGGAATGTGCTGTCTGAGGAGATAGTTGAGGCAGGTACTATATCAACATTTAAAAGAGATTTGGACAAGTACATGGATTGGATAGGTTTAGAGGGATATGGGCCAAACATGGGCAGGTGGAATTAGTGTAGATGGGTCATCTTTGTCGGCTTGGGCAAGTTGAGCATAAGTGCTTGTTTTCATGCTGTATGAATATGGCTCACCAAATAAATTGATGATTTTCACAGATGGTAAATTACAGCAGGCAAAATCTGGTCTGAAGGATGGTCTTGACCCAAAATGTCACTCATTCCTTCTCTCCAGAGATGCTTCCTGTCCCGCTGAATTACTCCAGCATTTTGTGTCTACTTTCAATTTAAACCAACATTTGCAGCTCTTTCCTACTATGATCCAGGTTGGAATATATAGTCTAATTGTTAAACATTGAAATATCAAAGACAAACATATGATCATTTTTGGATTCTAAAATCGATTGAATTTGTGAAATGAAATACTGATAATCCACAGGTGTAAAATCGAGGGGTTCTTTTTTTTTGGGGAGGTGGGGGGGGGGGGGGGGGGGGGGAAGAGATAATGTCAAACTTCGTGACTTAGTTTACAGATAAGTTATTAATAGACAATAGACAATATTGATACAGCTCATACAAGTTGCAACATTTGCAGATCATTTTTAAGCTAGAAAATGCTGTAAATACATTCAGTTTACATCCAATCACTGATTTGTAAAGAATATGCTGGAAAAGATTGCAAGGGTTGAAGGGTCACGGGCAAAACGCTGTAGATTTGTGTTTGACCACACATTGCATTCTCCAGAAGTTGCT
Source organism: Leucoraja erinaceus (assembly GCF_028641065.1). Taxonomy (NCBI): domain Eukaryota; kingdom Metazoa; phylum Chordata; class Chondrichthyes; order Rajiformes; family Rajidae; genus Leucoraja; species Leucoraja erinaceus. The sequence continues at coordinate 48,761,220 of NC_073390.1, forward strand.
GTCAGATGAGTTGTATAAATGATGCTGAATGCTGACAGATTTGACTCCTCGCAACCACAAAAATCAGGGCCTTTGGATCATAAATGAGAATCCATTTCATGACAAATTAGGATGGACAGCTATATACTAGAATGGAATATTAGAATGACATTTTAGTGAAGCTCTTGTCATTGATCTTTTTAAGAGCTGATTGTTGTTTAACGTTGCTTTTTTCTATACAAGGAAACTGGACTAAATGGTTTAATTGTGGTTTTTCTGCCACTTGAAAGAAGTCATAAGCCAAATAGCTCACTTCAAAGCGTGGAAATAACAGAAGTCATTCTATCAAATCTGCTCCGTAGATTTTTGATATGGATCGCAGCAATTTAGAAAAATAAAGATACGGTTATTACCATTTATAAGCAGAGAACTGGTAACGTGCATTTTAATTCAACAATACTAATTTCCACATCATGGAATATAGGATTTAGTTACAACTATTAAATCATATTGTACTTGGAAACCAAACCACCATAAACCTGAAAAAATATACACAACTGAGGCATTACCAAGCAGTCATCAGCTAAGCAACATTACTTTCAAGCAGCATAATATTTCAATCTCCAGCTGAGAGGACAGGATTTAACAGGAATATTTAAATTTCAGTCTCAATTTATTATGGCTAAGTGAGTGTAGCTTTTTGTACGAATAAATAAGTACAGTACTTTTACTGGGGACGATTTTGTGGGCTTCTGCAACTGGAAAAAGAGATTTAAAGATTAAACTGGCTCACAGCCTTGAAATGTAAAGTTAGAAACCAGGGTACAACATTGCCCTGGACATTATATCATACACTCTCCTCCTATTATTACAGAACCAGTCTTCAGCCAATTCATTTCATGAAAAATGATATGAGGAAACAGCCGAGATCACAGGAGACTACTAATGATTCACTTGAAGACATCTGCTTCAGAATGAGCAACACATTTAACCATATTACTCCAATACGACCACATTGATATCTAAACAACAATAAGGAGGGGTGGAAGATTGCAACCTTCACGTGGCCCGCCCTGTTTCGACTAATGCAATCAACTCGACGTGCACAAACGGAAGATCAAACAGAACAAGTTGTCCAACAACTTTAGGCTGTGCACGCCACACGAAAGAAGAAGAAGAATAAGGAGAATTCCCCAAATATAATCCAATTTTTAAAAAAAACTAGAAACATCCATTGCGCTATTTCACATCACATCAGTCCACACTTACATCAGCAGCAAAACCATGGCTGTGTCCTCAGTGTTCAACTGTGGAATCAACTTTCTTTGTTGTAACGTTTAATATATTAAGTACTTTAAATAAATGAAGTTCAGCTGCTGAAATAAATGTCATCAAGCAACACTTTTAAAAACCAATATCCAGCACATTGACGTACATAATCTGTAGAGTCAGGATTGAACCCGGGTCTCTGGCGCTGCAACGCAGCAACTCTACCGCTGCACCGTTGTATCACCATTTCTAGGATTTCGAGAAGACTTCTGGGATATGGACCCAGAAAAAGAAACATTTATATATTTCCATGTCATGCAGAATCTAGAGAAGCCTGGAAGAGCAACTGCAGTGCACATTACAAACACACAGAAACGTAGAAAATAGGGGCAGGAGTAGGCCATTCGGCCCTTCGAGCCTGCACCACCATTCAATATGATCATGGCTGATCATCCAACTCAGTATCCCGTACCTTCCTTCTCTCCATATCCCCGATCCCTTTAGCCACAAGGGCCACATCTAACTTCCTCTTAAATATAGCCAATGAACTGGCCTCAACTACCTTCTGCGGGAGAGAATTCCAGAGATTCACCACTCTCTGTGTGAAAAAAGTTTTCCTCATCTCGGTCCTAAAAGATTTCCCCCTTTATCCTTAAACTGTGATCCCTTGTTCTGGACTTCCCTAACATCAGGAACAATCTTCCTGCATCTAGCCGGTCCAACCCCTTAAGAATTTTGTAAGTTTCTATAAGATCCCCCCTCAATCTTCTAAATTCTAGTGAGTACAAACCGAGTCTATCCAGTCTTTCTTCATATGAAAGTCCTGACATCCCAGGAATCAGTCTGGTGAACCTTCTCTGTACTCCCTCTATGGCAAGAATGTCTTTCCTCAGATTAGGGGACCAAAACTGTACGCAATACTCCAGGTGTGGTCTCACCAAGACCTTGTACAACTGCAGTAGAACCTCCCTGCTCCTATACTCAAATCCTTTTGCTATGAATGCTAACATACCATTCACCTTCTTCACTGCCTGCTGCACCTGCATGCCTACTTTTAATGACTGGTGTACCATGACACCCAGGTCTCGTTGCATCTCCCCCTTTCCTAATCGGCCACCATTCAGATAATAATCTACTTTCCTGTTTTTGCCACCAAAGTGGATAACCTCACATTTATCCACATTATACAGCATCTGCCATGCATTTGCCCACTCACCCAGCCTATCCAAGTCACCTTGCAGCCTCCTAGCATCCTCCTCACAGCTAACACTGCCCCCCAGCGTCTTGTCATCCGCAAACTTGGAGATGTTGCATTCAATTCCCTCGTCCAAATCATTAATATATATCGTAAATATCTGGGGTCCCAGAACTGAGCCTTGCAGTACCCCACTTGTCACTGCCTGCCATTGTGAAAAGGACCCGTTTACTCCTACTCTTTGCAACACAGTGCACCAGTGGTTGAGGAATGGTTATTTCAGGCAGATTAATGCCAATCAGCAGACTGTTTTATCCCCCGAATCCTATTGGGCTTTCTCATGGCGTGTTCTGTAAAAACTGAATTGTATATGCAGATAATAGAAATGCATTGAGGCGTCAGCCCAGGAAATCACTCAACATAAGAACCTCCAAACTGCTGTTATTACTACAGTACTTGGCGTTTCTGGACGACAAAGCACCCTGGGTGATGAGCCAAGAAGATCAGTGCCAGTAATGTCATCAGTAGGCGTTACATTTGCAGATAGTCATTGACTGCACCTGTCTGCTGCATGCCATTCATTAACCCATGCCTGGATAATGTTTCATGCATGCAGTGATTGCCTCAATGTCAGAATGGAAAATCACCTCTACTAACCTTATGACAGAATGTCACTGATGAAACAGTGATGGAACAGATCTCACAATTTGGACACCATTTCCCACACGTTTCTGTAGCATTGTCACGGAGGTATATATGAAATGAATGGAATTCAATTCAAGTATGGGTACAACGAAATGCAGTTTAGCGTCAGTCCGCAGTAATAGTGCAATATAGAAATAAAAATACAGAATAAGCAAACAATGTGGACGGAGAGACTGGAGAAATCTATCGGCAGGACTCCCGAGTTCAGCAATGTGATAGTGTTGTTGTAGAAGCTGTTCCTCATCCTACTAGTACGAGACCTGAGGATCCTGTACCGCCTCCATGATGGGAGGAGGGCAAACAGTCCATGGTTAGGGTGGGAGGGGTCTTTGATGATCTTCCCGGCCCGTCTCAGACACCGTTTTCGGTGGAGGGCATCCATGGCGGGGAGCGGGGCACCGATGATGTGCTGAGCGGTTTGCACCAACCGTTGTAGTGCCTTCCTGTCCGCTATGGTGCAACTGCTGTACCATACCGTGAAGCAGGTGGTCAGGATGCTTTCGATGGTACAGCGGTAAAAGTTGGTCAGGATCTGGGGGGACAGGTGGGCTTTCGTGAGCCTCCTCAGGAAGTAAAGGCGCTGCTGAGCCTTTTTGATCAGCTTGGAGGTGTTGAGGGACCAGGACAGATCATCCGAGATATGTACCCCGAGGAATTTGTAGTTGGAGACGCGCTCCACCTCAGTCCCGTCTATATGGATGGGGGTATGTCTGCCCCCTCTGTTCTTCCTGAAGTCAACAATAATTTCCTTCGTCTTCTTGGAGTTGAGGACGAGGTTATTGTTGGAACACCAGGCTGCCAGGTGCTGGACCTCATCCCTGTAGGCTGACTCGTCGTTGTCACTGATCAGCCCTACCACCGTGGTGTCGTCTGCAAATTTAATTATGGCGTTGGAGCCATTCCTAGGGATGCAGTCATGGGTGAAGAGGGAGTAGGTGAAAGCTTCCCTTTCCAGATTTGTATGTTAGACAATGGATGGTGGTTGCGATTGTTAGAAGTCAATCATCTCAGCTCCAGGATATCACAAGGCTGGGCCCAAGACCCGAAATACACTCAGCTGCTTCACCAAAAATTCGCCCTGTCCCACAACATCAGACATGACTATGTTCAGTTGTCAATCTGCAGTGATCAATTTCATTTGTATATCCTCAAACAATTAAGTAGTTACAAGATACAATGTGGAAACAGGCCCTTCGGCCCACCAAGTCCACGCCGACCAGCGATCCCCGTTCACTAGCACTATCCACACACCAAGGGCAATTTACAATTCTTGCTGAAGCCAATTAGCCTACAAACCTGTACATCTTGAGAATGCGGAAGGAAACCAGAGCTCCCGGAGAAAACCCACACAGTCAGAATCGAACCCAGGTCTCTGGCACAACAAGGAAGCAACTCTATCATTGCGCCACTGTGCCACCCAGTAGGTTACCGTGTTACCCAAAGTAGCCCATAACTGCATGAAACAAGAAGTGGACATTCAGGAATGGGCTGGGAAATAACTACATTACCATACAAGTACCAGGCAATAATCATCTTCAAGAAGGGCGAATCTCAGTCTTGCACAGTAACTGGGTGCAAACAGACTTCGCACTCTCCAAATAACTATTTGTGCTAATATTGCATGATTGTGCATATTATAATATTCAACATTACCTCCAAAACCAGTTTAATATAAATTCAGAACAAACTTTGGGGGAATCTTACGACCCTCCTTGGACAAATCGCCGATTCAACAGTCTGGAAGAACAGCGTTAGCAGGCACATGGAAGTGTCAAATAGCTAGTCGTACTATCCTGCACTAGGAAAGGAGTCACTGTGCATTGCTGCTGGATCTAAATATTGGAGCTCCCTTCCTAACAGCACGATTGCAGTGTTTAATTTAATTTAGAGATACAGCGTGGAAACAGGTCCTTCGGCCCATTGAGTCCACACCGACCAGCCATCTCTGCCTACACACACACATACGGGACAATTTACATTTACACCAAGCCAATTAACCTACAAATCTGTAGGTTAATCTGTATCTCTTTGGAGTGTGGGAGGAAACCGAAGATCTCAGAGATAATCCATGCGGTCACTGGGAGAATGTATAAACTTCGTACGGGCGGCACCCGCAGTTGGGATCGAACCAGTAATTCTGGCGCTGTAAGGCAGCAACTGTGCAACCGTGCCGGTCATAATATTAACTAGAGCAATTAAAGACAGCAGTTCATCATCTTCTAAAAGGCTTTCAGAGATGAGCTATCATTGCTGGCCTTTGCAGCAAAAACAAAAGCTTTTTAACAGTCACATGTGTGCATTTAGGTGTGGTGTGCATATATATAAAAATCAGTATTATAGTAGGTTTTCAAGCTTTTAGCTAAAAATATTGGTCAGTGCCACATCGTAAATCCAGACCAAGATAAAATGCACATAAAATCTCAATTGTAGAGCATCAAGAAAATTACTTCGGTATTTCTCTCACAAGACAGTAAAAATATCTTTGCTCCAATTTATTTATTATCCTTAATTACTGAATGATTGCCAACAGAATCAGGAATGCAAGCCACACACTGTTCATTCAGTCCCAAATTACACTGCAATCTTTCCCTCAACTTGCAAGATGTGCATTGGAACTAAATAACCACGTTTACTAGACCCAGCAAACTATCCAGGACTAATCCTGACTGAGCCACATCAGCTTCCTATATCAAGGTAAATCACCCGGCTCTCGAAACAGGCAATATCTATCTCGGTGACCTCATTTTAAATTGGATGCTTCCCATCACACATTAGGCTGTAATTTTTTTATTTTTTTTTCAAATAGATCCATCTCTTGTCAGAATGTCATCAATTATTTTAAATCTACTCTGCAGAAAGATTTGAAGTCTTTAACTAATATTTCAATGCAGACGAACAGCTACATGAAAATGCCACGTAAAGCACATTGATCTTTAGTAAATTATACCCACCACGTCCATATAGACTTATTAATTATTTAGAGACAATAAAACTACACTGCATCAGAAAACAATCATTTGAAGGATCATTTAATTCTCCTGTAAAACTCCACAAATTATTAATGAAATATTTTGAGACTGTCATATTGCTGCATTCTGTTGATTTTGCAATCTTATCAGAAAGAATCATTTTTCAACCACCAGATTCTATTGAAAATTTGATCATCCTAAAGGAACATGTCAACCGCAATGTTCTATCTCGGTGCTGATTATGTAACTTCAATATCGCTGCTTGGGGACAAGAGGAGCTTGAGGAATAGCTGATCACCGTCTCCATATATTATCCGCTTCAAGCCTTTAGAATCTTACATTCACTTTCAAGTTGCTGCACCAAGGTAAGGCATGGAGCATGTGCACCAAAAATCTGCATCAAGCACTTGTAGCAGCAAAACCTGATCGGCATGGAGAGTGTGGATGTGGAAAGGATGTTTCCACTGGTGGGAGATGCTAGGAGCAGAGGTCATGGCCTCAGAATTAAAGGTCACTCTTTTAGAAAGGGGGTGAGGAGGAACTTCTTTAGTCAGAGGGTAGTTAGTCTGTGGAACTCATTGCCACAGAGGACTGTGGAGGTCAAGTCAGTGGATATTTCTAAGGCAGAGATAGACAATTTTTTGATTAGAACGGGTGTCAAGGGTTATGGGGAGAAGGCAGGAAAAAGCAATTTGGAAAAAGAGATCAGCCATGATTGAGTGGCAGAGTAGACTTGATGGGCCGAATGGCCTAATTCTACTCCTGAAACTCTTGCGAAAACCTCTAACAAAAATGTTTAAATTATGTTAACAATATTTATAATAATACCTTTAAATAACTGCAACTAAGTGGTTGGATGACCAAACTAGCAAGCAATTTGACAGAAGATTGACTCAAAATGCTGGAGTAACTCAGCGTGACAGGCAGTATCTCTGGATGGAAGGAATGGGTGATGTTTTGGGTCGAGTCCCTTCTTCAGACTCGACCCGAAACATTATCCATTCCTTCTATCCAGAGATGCTGCCTGTCCCGCTGAGTTACTCCAGCATTTTTGTCTTTCTTCGGTGTGAACCAGCATCTGCAGTTCCTTCCTACACATAAGAAAATTGACAGATCTTGAACTGGATGTGTGCATGGCATCTATAAGTAAAATGTATTTGTGCTGACTGGAGACAAATGAATATAGGCACTCTCAAAGATGTGATACTCTTTCAGTATCCTCATTGCACTTTCTTATCAAATCAAATAAAAAGTGCCTTTGCCAACAACAAATTAGGCTTTCTGTGAAGAGATAGGCACTGGAGAAAAATAAACAAAAATTTTTATAAGATAATAAAAATTAACTTCATGCATGACAAACAAACAAGCAGCAAAACACTGCATCCTTGAAAAAAAAATCATTGGCAAGTCCATAAACACCGCAAGGATATGCAGAGAACTGGCAGACATCGGCACTTTTAACACATTCTTTATGTGGAAAGTGAACTTACTGCTCATGTGATTTATATTGTTGACAGCTCAGACTTGGATCATTTAATCGAGCAATCAACATCCATCATTGGTCTATGCTGCTGGTTTTGCAATCCGAGCAACATATTGCTCTCCAGAGAGCAAATTAACAAACCCCAGAGTGCAGATTGAAGTGAAACATTAACCAACAGCCAGCCTGTGGTGCTGTAATTCAGTCTTCTGTATTAGAAATATAGAACTAATTTCCTTGCACAAAGTAGTCAAAGATCCCTTCCAGCTAATTAATGCAGAGATATTGTTGCATCGCCACATAGTTAAACCATGGCTTGAGGATAGAAAAATATCTTGTGACAAAACTGAGATGCATTCTGTCCCTTCCATTTTAAAACGATAGCATATTCTTTTCACAAGCAGATTTCTTCAGAACATATTGCTGGTTGTTCCTCAATGGCTTCTGCTGACTGGTTAGCAAGCAACAAAAGCTTTTCACTGTACCTCAGTACGAATGACAAGAAACTAAACTCTAACTGCAGATGAATCAAAAATTCTATTGCAAACTAATAAAATACTTAAGAGGATGGATTATGAAAAGCAGAATTATTCCTGTTGGAATAAAGATCGATAGTGGACACAACTACTGTTTCTTGGACTCCAGAAGATAAACATGATTTAGATAATGGCCAGTTGTTTGACCTTGTCCAAGACAGGAGTACGTAAAAAGATGGATTGCACCTGAATGAAGGTGAATTCAAAACAAATCTGCAGAAATGCTATTTCGCTGAAAGAGGAGTCAATGAATATAACAATCTCCTGAAAAATAATGAAGGAAGCAGGCAACATTGATTTATTCAAATGTAATTTAAAATTAATTTCAATAAAACTACTTTTTTGGTGAATAATATTCAAGCAATTTGCAAAGTGCTTCTGGGGCTGCTGCGTGGAGCAGCGACATGGTCCACAGAGGAATGCTCAAGAAAGAAGGTTGAACATGATGAGGACTAGTCAAGTCAAATCAAGTTTATTCGTCACATACACATACGAGATGTGGAATGAAAAGTGGCAATGCTCGCCGATTTGTGCAACAATTGGACAAACAAACAAACAACCAAACAAACTACAAACAGAATGGGAACAGAATCACATATTCTTTTTCATATTAAGTATTGTGGGCGGAAGGAAAAAGGGGAAAAAAACAGCAATTTTTAAATGCTGCGATGCAGATGGACAAAGTGAACAATATTTCCATCAGGGAGCAGTGAAGACTTTCGGGCGGCACGGTGGTACAGCGGTAGAGTTACTGCCTTACAGAGCTTGCTGCATTGGAGATCCAGGTTAACATAGAAATTAGGTGCAGCAGTAGGCCATTGGGCCCTTCGAGCCTGCACCGCCATTCATATGATCATGGCTGATCATCCAACTCAGTATCCCGTACCTGCCTTCTCTCCATACCCTCTGATCCCCTTGGCCACAAGGGCCACATCTAACTCCCTCTTAAATATAGCCAATGAACTGGCCTCAACTACCCTCTGTGGCAGAGAGTTCCAGAGATTCACCACTCTCTGTGTGAAAAAAGTTCTCCTCATCTCGGTTTTAAAGGATTTCCCCCTTATCCTTAAGCTGTGACCCCTTGTCCTGGACCTCCCCAACATCGGGAACAATCTTCCTGCATCTAGCCTGTCCAACCCCTCAAGAATTTTGTAAGTTTCTATAAGATCCCCTCTCAATCTCCTAAATTCTAGAGTATAAACCAAGTCTATCCAGTCTTTCTTCATAAGACAGTCCTGACATCCCAGGAATCAGTCTGGTGAACCTTCTCTGCACTCCCTCTATGGCAACTATAGGTTCGATCCCGACTGTGGGTGCTTGTCTGTATGGAGTTTGTACGTTCTCCCTGTTGCCACATGGGGTTTCTCCAAGATCTCCGGATTCCTCCCACATTGCAAAGACGTGTAGGTTTATAGGTTAATTGGCTTGATGCAAATTGTCCCTAGTGTGTGTAGGGTAGTGTTAATGTGCAGGGAACCGGTGGGCCGAAGTGTACTGTTTCCACACTGTATCTCTAAACTAAACTTTCATTCATTGCCATTCCCTTCTCAGCTCATGCGCTGCTGAAATCCTTATTTCCTCTATTTATTGTACATTGAACTGTTCCAATGTTCTCTCAGTGGATCTCCCATCTTTCACCTTCAGTTCATCTAAAATTCAGCAGCATGCATTCTTCCAAAGTTACAACAAAGTTTCACATGCCCTTTGACTTTGTGCTTACAGACCCAAATCATCCCATCGTTTAAACTTCAAATTAAAAAATTTGCTGTCTTTATCCAAATCCCTTCATGTCTGAAGGGTCTCAACCCGAAACGTCACCAATTCCTTCTCTCCAGAGATGCTGTCCGTCCTGCTGAGTTACGCCAGCAATTCGTATCTTCCTTCATGTCTTTACTATTTATCTGCAATTTTTACTCCATCCTTCCAAATATCCGAGTCCTTAAAATTATATGCTTCCAATTTTCTTGCATTAACCACTGGAACTCCCCAAAAAATGTTCTCATCACGTTTTCAAAATGCTCCTTAAATGCACAATTTTTTGAATATCTTCTTATGCCCAGATTGTAAAGTCATCATTGTAAGGCAACATAACTCAGGACCACTGACCCCCTTGTTCATTACTGTACATGGTCTCTAATGTTAGTCCTAGGCATTAAAAAAAACCCATTATAAAATCCATCCTCTAATGAATTAGACAGTTATCAACACATCTTTATAGGATCATCAGGTCATGTCAAAATTCCATTTCCCAGAACACTACAATGCACACAATTGAAGATGCATTTGTACGAAAAGATTGCATGGTTATATATATATAAAAAATAAGTAACAACTTTACCATCGTCATTAGTTAATCATTAGTTTAGTTCATTGTCACGTACACCAAGGTACAGTGAAGAGCTGTAGTAACACATGAAGATAACATGGTGAAAGAAGGCATGTGGCATGCTTGCCTTCATCATTTGTGGCATTGAGTATAAGTGTCTGGAAGTCATATTGCAGCTTTACAGGTCTTTGGTTAGGCCACATTTGGAGTATTTACCCATTGCAGAAATTATTGTGGAGGCTTGGGAGAGGGTTCAGAAGAGGTTATTCAGGCTGTTCAGACATCAGTGTGCAGAATGCTCAAAGAGTGCACAGACATCACGGGCCGAAGGGCCTGTTCCTGTACTGTACTGTACAATAATGCTGCTGAGGGAAGCTGATGGAAATTTATATCCGTCCATTTCAGCTTAATGAGCTGATTTCTTCTTCGTTTGCAATACTCTCTCTTCCGCACTGCTCAAAAAAGTAAATCCTCCACCTATATCGTTCATGACAATTAACTTCTTGTTATCTGCATGGAAATACTCAGATTGGCTTAATTCACTGCAAACCTACTGAAAGTATGGTGCATCATACCACCGAAGGCAGAAATTCAGGGACCAGGGGCATTCAAAGCAATCAAGGAAACCAAAATAAAATGTTAAAAGGGAACATCTTTCAACCCGCAACTTATTTCATACTCAAGTTAAATTCACCGAACACTGCAAAGAATTAACCACTAGATGGCAAACAGCGACATACAACACCCTAATTTCACAATGACAAGTTCCATGACCAGCACACACAAACATGTTTTTCATCCTGAGCAGCAATAAAATTTTAAGCAATTTCATCAACAAAAAATAGCAGTGCCATGCAATTAAAAGCCACAAAAATATACATATTAAATATTCTGCATTTTCCACTCACTGATCACTGCGTGATATCCACTATCTAATTTTCGCCCATCTATTAACTGATTATCGCTCTCCCTCCTTTTTAATTATCTAATCGAAAGGACATTTTACACAGTGCAGGGTTAATTGTCTTAACCGAAGAATCTGCTCTAACGCTGATCATAATGGCTAGAAAATCTGTGATCAGCACAAACTAAATACGCGATCTCCTCGTGACACTTGCTCTTAAAACCAGTCTGCAGCCCGATACGATTCGCTGAGAGTGGATGGTGGATGATGGGCGCGTTGTTTCATAATCATACTTTATTAGCCAAGTATGATTTGCAACATACGAAAAATTTGATTTGCCATACAGTCATACCAATAAAAAGCAACAAGACACACAAAATACATTTGAACATAAACATCCACCACAGTGACTCCTCCACATTCCTCACGGTGATGGAAGGTGAAAATAAGTTCAATCTTCTTCCCTTCTTTGTCCTCCCGCATCGGGTGGATCTCAGCTCCCCCACAATGGGCGGTCAGACCCGGGTCGGGGTTGGTCGAACCTTCTGCAACTTTGGAGCTTCCGGACATCAGTCTCTCCCCGAGACTGCGAGCTCCTTGATGCTGGAATCCGCAGGCCGCAGTTGGAACGTCGATCCCAGGCAAGGGAGCGCAGGCTCTGATGGTAAGTCCACGGCCACGCGGTGGGGCTCAAAGTCAGTCTCGAGCAAGGCCGTCAGCCCCATGATGTTAGGCCGCAAAGCGACCGGAGATACCATCCGGTAAACAATCGCATCTCCAGCAAGTTAAGAGATTGAAAAAAAGTTTCCCCCGAACCCCCATCCCCCCCCCACAAAAAACAAACCAGAGAACATTAACACTTTCAAAACACACTAAAAATAAAAAAAAAGATGAAAAGACAGACAGACCTGATTTAATATTTGGTTAACAGGATTCTTCTTCTTGTTGAGGTCTCTTATACAAGGTCCACGTGATTTCTGAAGCACATGTTTAAATGTTGAGGCTAGGGCATAAAAACATCCATGTAGTACTTTGATCGATATCACAGCTATGCCCAATTTTTGTTTGAATCTTCAATCTTTTAAATGGACAACTATTGAGCAAAACTTTTTTTTTTTTTTTAAATGTGGAACTTATAATCTTTGCTTTTATCTAGATCACTCGACCACGTGTTACTATGTGTGGTGAATAACACTGGCACTGCATTGGTAAGATAACAAGATACGGCCAACATGAACCATCAATTTGGAACGTTTCAATTGGTTCAAAATACATCAACTGGTGCTTTACGCTATTTTTAAACTTGGGACAATGGCTTGGCATTACAGCTCTCTCCCAATGACAGGTCATTGACCCAAAACACCGACTCTGTTTTTGAACACTTCCAGCATTATTTTAATTTACAAAACACCCGTATTCTGTTTAAACAAAGATCTTCTGGATTGGTGGATGATTTTAGTAGCCTGACATGGATTCCATAGGTTGAAGAGGTGAAATGTTAAATACTTTCACATTAATATCTGGAACTTGCCCAGCATGGATTTATGAAGGGAAAATCATGCTCGACTAATCTTCTGGAATTTTTTGAGGATGTAACAAGTAAAATAGATAAGGGAGAGCCAGAGGATGTAGTGTACCTGGACTTTCAGAAAGCCTTTGCTGAGGTCCCACACAGGAGATTAGTGGGCAAAATTAGAGCACATGCTATTGGAGGTAGGGCATTAAGGGTTTGGACACGCTAGAGGCAGGAAACATGTTCCTGATGTTGGGGGAGTCCAGAACCAGGGGCCACAGTTTAAGAATAGGGGTAAGCCATTTAGAACTGAGGCAAGGAAACACTTTTTCGCACAGAGAGTTGTGAGTCTGTGAAATTCTCTGCCTCAGGGGGCAGTGGAGGCTGGTTCTCACGATACTTTCAAGAGAGAGCTAGATAGGGCTCGGAAAGATAGCGGAGTCTGGAGATATGGGGAGAAGGCAGGAACGGGGTACTGATTGAGGATGATCAGCCATGATCACATTGAATGGCAGTGCTGGCTCAAAGGGCCGAATGGCCTACTTCAGCACCTATTTTCTATTGTGCAGAGGATGCTCGGAGGATGCAGGGTGACTTAGACAGATTCAGTGAGTGGGCAGATATAGTATAATCTGGATAAATGTGAGGTTATCCACTTTGGTGGCAAGAACAGGAAGGCAGTTTATCTGAATGGGTGTCAGATTAGGAAAAGGGGAAGTACAACAAGACCTGGGGGTCCTTGTACATCAGTCACTGAAAGTAAGCATGCAGGTACAGCAGGCAGTGAAGAAAGCTAATGGCATGTTGCCCTTCATTACGAGAGGAATTGAGTAAAGGAACGAAGAGGTCCTTCGGCAATTGTACAAAGCCCTGGTGAGACCACACCTGGAGTATTGTGTGTAGTTTTGGTCCCCTAATTTGAGGAAGGACATTCTTGCTGTTGAGGGAATGCAGCTTAAGTTCACAAGGTTAATTCCCGGGAAGAAGGGTCTCGACCCAAAACGGCACCTATTCCTTCGCTCCATAGATGCTGCCTCACCCGCTGAGTTTCTCCAGCATTTTTGTGCATAACAACTATTACTATAAAATCAGTTTAAACTCAAGTACAATTGAGCAAAGGGGTAAGATACAGAGTGTGGAATATAGTTCCCAACTTTATTTTATAACAAATGTAGTCGTGTGATAAAATAACTTGAAGCAGCTTTATAAAAACGACTCTGTCTTTAAAATTTCAGTTAATATCCAGGAGATTCGTCTCAAGCAATGCTAGAGTTTTCAACGCGTGCATGAGGAAGAGCAAACGGGAGTGAGAACATTGCCCGCTCACGTACAGGCGCAATGGGTGGGCGAGCGAGTGGGCGGGCGGTGGTTGTGGCCACATGACTAACAGAGAAACCACAACCCTGTTCACTGCTGACATTTCAAGAGGTGCAGGAACTATGGGTGGACATGGGGATGGGGACTGGACTTTGTGCCTTCCCCCACAGTGGGAACCATTGTGAGGGCATGTTTTTTATGTTTAAATGTCTTTACTATTGTTATGTTTGTATTCTTTTTAATGTGTTTCAATGGCAACTTGAATTTCACTACACCAATTGGTGTATGTGACAATAAATGAACCTTTGAAAGAACTGCAGATGCTGGTTTAAATCCTCGTCAGATTGATTCAGAGTCTGAAGAAGGGTCTCGACCCGAAACGTCACCCATTCCTTCTCTCCAGAGACGCTTGCCTGTCCCGCTGAGTTACCCCAGCATTTTGTGTCTATCTTGGACATTTAGAGGGGATTTATGTGCCATATGGATCCGGAACAATTAATAAGTCACCTGCCATTTATTAACTAGTCATCTAATGGGCAACACTACACAATGTGGGGAGATGAGGGGTGATTGTGTTGCGCGCTTCCCCCACCCACAAACACGGGCCGTGCACGTTAGTTAGTTAGTTAGTTACCTCTCCGTTTGGGTTGACTCTGTCCGATGGTTTGCTTCGCAACCCCAACCCCGAGGTTCCTCCTTGGAAGCCAGTCTGGTTTGGGGGCTCCAGCCTCCAGAAATCCGAAGAAAATCTCGTTTGAGATGAAAACGGCCACTGCTGATTGGGAGCAGACCACCCAAAAAATGAGAAGGGTCCCGCCCGAAACGTCACCCATGCCTTTTCTCCGGCGATGCTGCCCGACCCGCTGAGTTCCTCCAGCATTTTTGTGTCGACCTTCGGGGTAAACCTGCATCTGCCGTTGGTTCTTGCACCAAAAAACAAAAATCGCCGGTGACTTTTTTTTTAAATATAAAGCAAAGACGCCACAAGTGGAGATTCCCACCTGGGCTTCGTTTGTTAGCAGCTGAACAGAGTTGAAACTTGTCAAGAGAATGATTTGAGCACTTGGGGGTTGATTTGGTATCGTTGGGGACCACAATCATCAGCAACTAGCGAGCGACACCCCCCCCCCCCCCCCCCCCTTCCCTCCCCCAGCTCCCGCCCCATCCCTAATCAGGGTCCAGCTGCTCATTATCAAGGCCAGGTGTTTGGGAAGGAGGCAGATGAGAATGGGGCTAGGAGGGAGAGATCAGCCATGATGGGCCAAATGGGCCCGATTCTGCTCCTATCACATGAAAGACATTCTTGCCATGGAGGGAGTACAGAGAAGGTTCACCAGACTGATTCCTGGGATGTCAGGACTTTCATATGAAGACTGGATAGGCTCGGCTTGTACTCGCTAGAATTTAGAAGATTGGGGGGGGGATCTGATAGAAACTTACAAAATTCTTAAGGGGTTGGACAGGCTAGGTGCAGGAAGATTGTTCCCGATGTTGGAGAAGTCCAGAACAAGGGGTCACAGTTTAAAGATAAGGGGGAAATCTTTTAGGACCAGATGAGAAAAAACATTTTTTACACAGTGGTGAATCTCTGGAATTATCTGCCACAGAAGGTAGTTCATTGGCTATATTTAAGAGGGAGTTAGATGTGGCCCTTGTGGCTACTGGGATCAGGGGTATGGAGAGAAGGCAGGTACAGAATATTGGGTTGGATGATCAGCCATGATCATATTGAATGGCGGTGCAGGCTCGAAGGGCCGAATGGCCTACTCCTGCACCTATTTTCTATGTTTCTAAGTTATCTGCACCTGGCTCCCAGTTTCCGCGGGAGCCGTGGGCAGGGTTCCCGCAGCGGGTGACAAATGGTGGGGACTAGGCAAGTGGCTGACCTCCCTTCAACTTTTCCCAGGAAACTAACTGCCGATTAGAAAAGATTTAGTTTTTAAGACATGAAACGTAGAAACAGGCCCCTCAGCCCACACTGACCATCGAGCACCTGTGCATTCAAGTTCCACTCCCTGCACACTAGAGGCCACATTAACCCGTGTCCATGTGTCTTTAGGACGTGGGAGGGAAACCGGAGCACCAGGAGAAAACCCACGCAGTCACCGGGAGACTGTGCATACTCAACAGACAGGGAGAATGTGCATGCCCCACACAGACAACAACAGTCAGGGTTGAACACAGTGAGGAAGCAGCCCTACAAGCTGCACCACCATGCCGCCTACTGTTACATAACTTCCCAACAACATTCATATATAATAGACAATAGATGCAGGAGTAGGCCATTTGGCCCTTCGAGCCAGCACCGCCATTCACTGTGATCATGGCTGATCATCCCCAAACAGTACCCCATTCCTGCTTTCTCCCCATATCCCCTGACTCCGCTATCTTCTAGCTCTCTCTTGAAAGTATCAAGAGAACCGGCCTCCACTGCCCTCTGAGGCAGAAAATTCCATACAATAGTGTAGCAGTGCCACAGTGTGACCCATCATATTGGGCCAAAGGGCTTGTTCCTGTGTTGTGTTCTTGGGTAGAATTAGAAATAAATTTAACACTTGAATATTAAATGTAAAGTTCATATTGTTGGAATTTGGTTCAGTGCAAATCAAAAACATGAAATTGTAGAAAGTACAGTAAAACAATTTCATAGTTTTATTTTTTTTAAACAGCCCTATCAAAAAATCAGAGCTTAATTTTAACAAAGCACCACTATAGTATAATAGTTGTAATATACAAAACAAATTTGTAATAAGTCAAACATCAAATAACATTTTTTTTAGGCATGATTTTGAAGACCAGGACTGCTCAAGAGACTACAGATAAGGCTCCCTGATCATATTCAAATAGTGCCATGCATGTCTTTATGCAGAGATATCAGTTAAACATTTAATAATACAAGAGATAAGGGTAGGTGAACCGGCCTTTGAACCAGCCCCATTGTTCATAAGGATCATGAATAATCTTTTCCACTGGCTTCTATTTTCCATCCTAATCTCGATATCTCTTGATTCCCTTAATGCTCAGAAATCAATGATTCTGTTTCAACTAAACTCAAGGACAACATCCAATCCTCTGGGAAAGAGATTTCACGAGGTTCACTGCCCAATACATTAAGAAATGTATTAGAATTGTAACCAGTTCACCCATTTTTGGAAATTGTGTTCCCCTGCTCCTAAAATGATGAACCAGGCTTGGAAACAATCTCACTATCTCTCTCTCCAGCCTGTCAGGGTCTTTTAGAATTTTGCAAGATTTAATGAAACATTATTATTCGGATCATTAATTAACCTCTTGTGTGGGACCTTATTGAAAATGTTTTGAAAGTCATAATACAAACTGCTAATGGCTCCCCCATATCTATTTCACAATCGACATCTTCAAGAAACTCGGAGCAGGCAAATGTGATTTTCTTCTCATAAATCCCTGCTAATTCTGCAATTGTTCTTTTCAAGCTATTCTCTTATTTTCTCAAATTTCTTAAAATACAGGAAGCCATTTGGCCAACCAAATGTCTGCTGGTTCCTGAAGAATTCCCACCTGTTCAATTCCCGCCTTTGGCTGCAAGTTATTCCCTCTCGTATCAAGGGGAACTCTCGTTGCAAGGGGAACTGGAGCACCAGGAGGTAGTCCATGGGTGTCACAAAGAAAATGTACACACTCCATATTAATAACATCCAAGGTCAGGATTGAACACAGGATGCTGGGGGCATTGTTGGTGAACCACTGTGCCATATTACATATTGTTATACCATGTTAAATTATATCCTTCATTATAAATTCCAATACTGTCTCAATCCTTGACATTTTGATGACAAGTCAGTAGTTACATATTTTTGCTATTTAATGAAGCAGGCGAGAGAAAAGTCACATATCCTATCTTCTTATTTACAACTCCAGAATTCCTGACATCTGGAAAACAACCATAATCAGTTTAAAAAAAAAGCAGTGAAAGGCTTCTTGACTCAAACATGTCTGTATTGTAAAATAACAAAAACAGGTTTCCTTCCTTAAGGAATATTAGTAAAACAGTTGAGTTTTAACAATAATCCAAAAGCATCAAGGTAATTTTACAGATATTTGTTGATCTTAACTTTTCTTTAAAAAATTTAAATTCTCTAAACAACGAATTTGTTTATGTGAAATTAGAATTTGCATTTTATGTTGTTGCACCAGTGACATAACCATTGTACTTGCATATCCCATCAATTTTTTGTTCAAGACATTTAGAGCCGAACAGATTTGGATAAATAAATCAAATGTATAGGGAGTAGGGATTAACGGGTCCCTTTCAGAATGGCAGGCAGTGACTAGTGGGATACCGCAAGGCTCAGTGCTGGGACCGCAGTTATTTACAATATACATCAATGATTTGGATGAAGGGATTCAAGCTGGGTGGCAGTGTGAACTGTGAGGATGATGCTATGAGAATGCACGGTGACTTGCACAGGTTGGGGGAGTGGGCAGATGCATGGCAGATGAAGTTTAATGCAGATAAGTGTGAGGTTATCCACTATAGTAGCAAAAACAGGAAGGCAGATTACTATCTAAATGGCGTCAAGTTGGGAAAAGTGGAAGTACAACGGGATCTGGGGGTCCTTGTACATCAGTCTATGAAAGTAAGCATGCAGGTACGGCAGGCAATGAAGAAAGCAAATGGCATGTTGGCCTTTATAACAAGAGGTATCGAATAAAGGGGCAAAGAGGTCCTTCTGCAGTTGTACAGAGCCCTAGTGAGACCACACCTGGAGTATTGTGTGCCCTAATTTGAGGAAGGACAATCTTGCTATTGAGGGAGGGCAGCGTATGTTTACAAGGTTAATTCCCGGGATGGCGGGACTGTCATATGCTGAGAGAATGGAGCAGCTGGGCTTGTACACTCTGGAGTTTAGAAGGATGAGAGGGCATCTCATTGAAACATATAAGATTGTCAAGGGCTTGGACACGCTAGAGGCAGGAAACATGTTCCCGATGTTGGGGGAATCCAGAACCAGGGGCCACAATTTAAGAATAAGGAGTAAGCCATTTAGAGCGGAGATGGGGAAACACTTTTTCTCACAGAGTAGTGAGTCTGTGGAATTCTCTGCCTCAGAGGGCAGTGGAGGCAGGTTCTCGGGATGCTTTCAAGAGAGAGCTAGATAGGACTTTTAAAAATAGCGGAGTCAGGAGATATGGGGAGAAGGCAGGAAGGGGGTACTGATTGGGGATGATCAGCCATGGTCACATTGAATGGCGGTGCTGGCTCGAAGGGCCGAATGGCCTACTCCTGCACCTATTGTCTATTACATACTGAAGCCACTGTATTGTATACTGACGGTGACTGCCAATCCCCCCCCCCCCCCACCCCCCCCCCGCCCCCCGGACACTCCTCCCACAGGAAAAACACTATGACTGTATGCATGTAAATCATTATTTATTGAAATCATATTCTATGTCGCTCTTCCAGGGAGATTCTGACTGCATTTCGTTGTCTCTGTACTGTACACTGACAATGACAATTAAAGTTGAATCTATTGAATACATTCAAATCAATTACTTTACCTGAATTTTTTTTTCTTTGCTTGAAAATGGTGATCTTAGGGTTGAATATCAGAAATGGAGAAAATGTTACATTTGAAAGGTTAAGGTACAGGCAAGAGGAGAACTGCTACTTTAACAGGGTCCATTTGAAGGCATGTCCATTTTATTATTTGATCAGGGAGTTATCTGAATATTGTACAACTTTGGAAGTATTTGCTGAATTCCTATTTTGCTGGCTTCAAAATAACTCTCAAAAGCACCAAGCTGCAAATAGTTGTTAATATTTCCTTGGATGCTATTAGATTGCTCCATTCAATTCCTTCCACTATTGACTAATCAATGCTTCCACATAATCCTTTAAAATAGGCCATTCTGCTACATTTAGTTCTTCCAATTGTTACAAATGCAATAAAGTCCTTGCGCAGTTGTGGACCCAGTTAATTGCTCCTTTTTTTTTAACTTCAAATTTGTGTATTTTTACACTAAATTCTTACGTGCCTCCCATCCCAGCTCTTCCCTGGAGTTACCTTTATCTTCACTTTCCACTGATTAGACAATTACTTAAATAGATACTTCAAGCATGCGTCCAATATTGGCAACCATAATCAGAACTGCACATTTGTCGTTTGAAGATGGGTCTCAACCCGAAACGTCACCCATTCCTTCTCTCCATAGATGCTGACTCACCCGCTGAGTTACTCCAGCTTTGTGTGTCTACCTATAGGTTTAACTACATCTAGGTTTACTGTAGACACAAAAGACTGCTGTGCTAGATTGAGCATGTCTTGCACTCTTTAGTCATTGGGCTTCCCACATATTCTAGGATCATTCTGCCCCAACAGCCTTCAACATATTATCCACCAGTTTTAAACAATGATAATCAGAGACATGTACAGTATGGACAGTTGAAGGTGATTAAACATCGGGAATAGTGATTAAAATAACTAATGAAACAATAACATTATTCATTTAAAACAGATACACAACAAAATAAAAAGGTAAAAATTCTAGTAAACAGAAACCCCATGCAAATGAACAGAAGCATTATGGATGTATCAGGTATACCTGTCATGAAGTTAAAAGCTTGGATACAGTGTGTCCCTGGCTCATTAAGTTATAGAACACAAGAGGACCTGCATCTGACCTTCAGCAGCTGAGTATGTCTGGAAAACACTGTCTCATGCAACACAACGGGCTGATCCAGCTCATTATGTCCAGACTTTACCAGAGTTTTCATGTATATATTGAAAGAGTAAAGTTTCACAGTATTAACAGTATACGGTTTGTGGCATAACTGCCATGTTCTCTGCTCTACATCTGAATGTTTATTTAATGTAAAGGGCACGACTAAACTCAATTATGGTCAACTGTATTCGCACAAAAAGACAGCAATACACAAAGGATTTTTTAAAAAGTTTAATCAATATAAAAATTATCATTAACAATGTGTGCAATTCATATGTTGATAAAATATGTCTGAAGACAAACCAATTTGCTGATTTGTTCAGAAAATTGTTGATTGCTTAACTGCAGTTTTAATAGTGGTTACAGTCCAAACACAACGATAGGATCAGTGGATTTCCCAATGATCAGATTACCCAAAGATGAAAAGCTTCAAGTTCATTGAAACTGAGGTTTTTCCTAATTGTTCAGATTTCTAATCTTCTCCGATATCTTGTACGAAGTAAAGCAATGGTTATTATACAATTGAAATATTTATTGCTATAAATGTAGTGAAAACCACCTTCTCCATGTGGAAAACAGCATGTGCAAAAATGCCTCTGTAATAGTTTATCTGTATTTATCCCATTAGAAAAGTATTGTAACAGTCTTCTGTCAGTCTATTTCATGGCTCCAGATGTAACATTAAAAAGTTAGTGTTCTTCTTTCAGTGCAATTCTTCAGGTTATTTGAGTACACTCCTATATGCCAGTGCAGATCCATGGATGGTGTAATGTTCTGGTAACTGAAAGGAAAATACTGTAGGTGGTTAAGTCCAAACACATTTTCTAATTAACATGTTTTACTGCTAATTAATGGATAAATTACATTGCTCTTAAATCAAGAATGTTCTTAGTGACACTGTCAAAATATTGAGCAAATTATGACTTGATGGGTGCTCAAATTATTAAATCCTTGAATGACAGCACTGAGCATAATACAAATCTTTGTTCACAAGAATAAATTAATTGTAAATAAAAGTATCTCAAACTGCCAAATTAACATTTTGCCAATTATTGATTTATGTTCCAAATATAAGATTTGATTAAATGTGAGATCAATAATATTTAAAAGTGGATTTACTTTTCTCAGTCAACTTTATATCAAATTCTTATCCTTACTTGTGCACCGAGTCTAGAGAGGTATCGGTTCCTTGCTGCAAACTCATTAACTGGCTGTATTTTGGCCAAGTCCTCCACTTGTTGTTGACGAATGCGCTCCTCTTTCGCGGCCCTATGAAACAAATAAAACACAACTTTTAATCGTCCATGTGAAAAGCTTTGAACCAAGTAAAACATAGCTAACCACTAATATCACTACTTTATCATCTTTTAAGATCTGGGAATCAACCACCAAGTAAGAGTTCCAACCTGTACTCCTAAGACCACGTGCCTCTTCAAATCCAGATAACTGTTGCCTATTTGCACATATTCCTTATTTATGTGTCTTCTAAATTTAATGAAGATGATTGAACAGTGCTTCTTATGTTTTTATTTAACTCAGTCATACAGTAACACAGCACAGAAACAGGCCCTTTGGCCCAACTCATCTATGCTGACTAAGGTACCTTCTTGAGTGAGCACTATTTGCCTGTATTTTGTCTATACCCCTCCTAACCTATGAACCTTTACTATCTATGAATTTGTCCACAAGTCTTTTGAGCCCTGGGGAAAAAAACCTGAATATTCACCTCTCATGACTGTATATACGTTAAAAAGGTTGCCCCTCCTTTTCTCCAGGGAAAACAGTCCCAAACCATCCAGTCTCTCTTCAGAACCCGAGTTCCAGCAATATCCTTCTAGCTCTAGCCACATCTTTTCTGCACCCTCAAGCTTAATCACATCCGTCCTATAGTATGGTGACCCGAAATACGATACGATATAACTTAATTGATCCCAGGAGGGAAATTGATCTGCCAACAGTCATAAGAACACAAAATTCACGAAACATGAAATTACAGTGAGTAGAAAGGATTGTGGATGTGCAACGATTGGGGATGGGGGGGGGGGGGGGGAAGGAAGGAAAGAAAGTCAGTCTCAGTCTATCCCACGCCAGAAGGGAGAGGAGTTGTGAAGTTTGATAGCTGCAGGGAAGAAGGGTCTCCTGTGGCGTTCTGTCCTGCATCTTGGAGAGATGCACACGTGTGCATCCCCCATCCATATTAACGGGACGGAGGTGGAACGTGTTTCCAGCTTCAGGTTTCTGGGGGTCAACATCTCCGATGACCTCTCTTGGACCCACAATACCTCAATACTGGTCAAGAAGGCTCACCAGCGTCTCTTCTTCCTGAGACTAAAGAAGGCCCATCTGTCTCCTCAGATTCTGGTGAACTTCTACCGCTGCACCATCGAGAGCAACCTTACCAACTGCATCATAGTATGGTATGGCAGCTGCTCTGTCTCCGACCGGAAAGCACTCCAGAGGGTGGTGGAAATTGCCCAACGCATCACCGGTTCTTCACTCCCCTCCAGTGAGTCTGTCCAAAGCAAGCGATGTCTGTGTAGGGCACGCAGCATCGTCAAGGACTGATCTCACCCCAGCCACAGACTGTTTACCCTCCTCAGGTTCAGGAACAGCTTCTTGCCTGCGGCTGTTACACTACTTAGCTCTGCACCTTGGTGATTGCCTGTCACCTCCCCCCCCCCCCCCCCCCCCCCCCCCCCCCCCCGGACACTCCTTCCCCCACTACTACTACTGTATATACGCATATATATTTATTGCTCATTATTCTATGTTCGCTATTCTGGGTGAGATGCTAACTGCATTTCGTTGTCTCTGTACTGTACACTGCACAATGACAATAAAGATTGAATCTGAATCTGTGTGGCTGACCAACATCCTTTACAGCTGTAATATGACATCCCAACTCTTGTACTCCCAATGACCCTGTTCTCCAACACTCTGCAGAGTCCTGTGGTGAGCAAGTCCTGCCTTGATTTAACTTACCAAAACCAATCACCTCGCACTTGTCAAGTTAAATTCTGCCTGCCATTCTTTTGACTACTTTCCCAGTTGATCTCGATCTCTTGCAATCTTGGACAATCTTACCCACTGTCCACCCTACTACCAATTATGTTGGCATGTGCAAGCACTTATTAATAATGCCACCTACATTATCATAAAAAATATTAATATTAGTACGGGTGTCAGAGGTTATGGGGAGAAGGCAGGAGTATGCGGTTAGGAGAAATAGATCAGCCATGATTGAATGGCGGAGTAGACCGATGGGCCAAATGGCCAAAATCTACACCTATCACATGCTCTTATGATTAATATGAGGCACAACAGAGAACCCAACACTAATCTCTGCAGCACTTTACACTTCCGATTTGAAAAACAACACTCCAGTACCACTCTCTGACACCTGCCACCAAGTCAATTTTGTATCCACTTGGCTCGCTCACCCTAAATCCCATGTGATCTCACCTTCCCAAGCAATCTACCATGCAAGATCTATCCATCCACATCAACCATATGGCTGGAATAAACATAACGTTACATTCGAAGGTCTGCTCAGAGTATATGCATAGTGTAATGCGAACAAAGACTGAAATGTTCGGCACAAACCGAGAGTCCTCACCAAGCATAAACAGACTGCAAACACACAGATGATCAACTGTCATGTATTTTTGTTAACCAATGACATTTTAGATAAAACATTCGTATTTTTTAAGTAAACTGTTGGTTTAATCAACTGTTGACTTATAAAACCATTATATAGAGTACAGTACAAGTGATTTTCTTTAAAAAATTTAAATTCAAGTCTTAGCTCAATTGGAATAAAAATCAGCAATTACTGAAATGCAATTTGATTCTTAGAAGCAAATAAAACAAAGTGCTACTTGCATCCATCAAATGGAAGCTAAATTACAATCAAATGATAAATACAGACCTGGCCAGCAGTCTAACATTAATAAAGTGCATTATAAGATACAAGTCAAATACAAAAGTAAAGTATTACTGTGCACATGAAGAGACTTTTAATACACTCATTCTAATTACTTCACTGGCAGTATTAATTTGCACCCAGTTTTAACAAGCAACTAATTAAAAAAAAAAAAACACAAATAATTACTTTCAGCTTGGCATTGTTTCGAGCGAGACAAAACTTTCATCATTATTTGCTTACAAATCTGTTATGCAAGTGGTTATGAGAATAAATTCTTAATTGTAAAACTTACCCATTCCCAAGGAATACCCACTCAAATGTAAGAGAAACAGGAATCACAGGATTGCTCCAGATGCACCATTTTACAAACATTTGAAAAAATGTCTAAGCAGCCAGTAAGTCATTATTGTTATTTAAAAATAAGTGAATGTGTTGAAAGCATTTGACAATTTCCTAAAATAGAATTATAAAATTTTGCTACTTGCTTTTTGATGTGTTACAATCAATGGCAACATAATAATCTTTATTTAATCTAAGTGCTTTCTTTCCCCCCTCTTCCAAAACCTGTAAAGTATATTAAAATATATTCTTCATGTTGATGTTTTGAAGAAGAAAGGTTGTGTACTTCTGGCCGACAGCTGCCAGTCCTAATTCTCATCTGTAAGAAATTGTGGTGAAAGTTACTATTATGAATCAGCTACATGGAATTATGAACACTAATACGACCACTAATGGGTTTCTATTCCAGTTAAACAAAAACTGTGCTACTGTGCCTAGTCAATGCTTCAGACTTTGCCAAACAATGCAATTCAAAAAATGCAGACCCTTCAATCCAAGTAACCATAGGGTTCAACAGCACATCTAAAAGCCAAAGGAACAACAAAAATAAGCTGACGAAAACATTGAATGCGACACTGTACATTAGTTTTAAGTGTCAGGCGTGTAGGAAGTGATTGATTCTGATTTGAGCAAGAACATTTATTTTAGAGAGAGTAAAAGGGATAAGAAGCTGTCGAGGTTCAAAAGGCTCAAACTACATAAATAGATTTTATAGGTAAATATGGTGAAATGAAGTGTAGATAATTTTTAAAGATTCAAACAAGAGGACATCACTTCAGAATTAACGGACAGAAGTTTAGGGGTAACATGAGGGGGAACTTCTTTACTCAGAGAGTGGTAGCGGTGTGGAATAAGCTTCCAGTGGAAGTGGTGGCGGCAGGTTCGTTGGTATCATTTAAAAATAAATTGGATAAGCATATGGATGAGAAGGGAATGGAGGGTTATGGTATGAGTGCAGGCAGGTGGGACTAAGGGGAAAAAAATGTTCGGCACGGACTTGTAGGGCTGAGATGGCCTGTTTCCGTGCTGTAATTGTTATATGGTTATAAGTGCTCAATTCGGTGCCAAATGTATTAACCATCCTAAAAGTGAGATAGTTTGTGCACTTTTTAAATAAATGTATATATTTATTTTTAAACCTAACTAGCTAAATCTTATCAAAATGTCACAATTTTCCATGTAACATTCCTTGATGGTAGCAGGTTAGACCGCCAGAAAGGAAGCTGTCGCTGCATCCAAACCACCGCTGCACAAGCCCAAAGTCACCAAGACAGAAGCATGAAATCATTAATAGTGACATTTCACTTTGATTCAAAGAAAACCTCAAGACTAGCCCAAACACTGCAATACTGATACTGAGCAAATACTACATAGCAATATTTCAGCGCACATTTTTGTTTCCAACAATCAGAGCATAAGATTGATGATACATCGTGCTCTACAACATCGCTATACTTATTCCATAAATTGTGACTTGGATGATTTGAAACTCTATTCTCCAAATTCCCCAAACAATTTTAAAGCAAAGAATTCACAAAATGACTGCAAATCCGATACATTGATCAACAATTGTCTTCTAAAATATACTTGCAATTTTACATTCATCAAATATTTGAAGTGGACTACAAAAATCGGATTCTTTACTCTCAACCACCTGTTCCAAAGAATTCCCCCGCACTATTTCCCCACTCTTTGTTTTTACAGTACTAGTAATTATCTGTTATTTTAACAAATTCATTTCCTGAACAGTCTCACCAATGACCAACTATAAACATATCTGAACAACCAATCATTCAATTGTTGGGATTTTTAAAATAAAAAACAACCAAATATCATAAATCATCAAACTCCTAAATTAAAAAAAACACCTGGTAAACCTGCATGCCATCAACAAAAGCTTGTCAATCAAAATCAGGTAATTTCTTCAGATTTCAAAGCACAAACAAAATCTCAGACTCAGAGTTTCAATTTGATCAATTTATTTTCCAATTCCCTTCAAGTTAAATGATTGCCAGTAAAAGGTCACTGTATTAAGTTTCTGGGGGGGAAGAAAATGTCAATAATGCTAAAATGGAGAGAAAATAGCCCAAAGCCACAACGTATCGAAAACAGAGGAGAAACATAGGTTCCTGTGATGCAAGGTAAAAATTCCAACAATATCTTTGGTGAATATCAGGTTAAACTTGGTAGCTGATTTATGGAACAAACTGGAATCTCCAAAAAGCTGGTTAGCCTGGTTGTATGGCAATTCGCATATCACTGTACCTTAATTGGTTCATGTGACAATAAAAGACCTTTGAAACCTTTGAAGACCAATTTCCACCACAAAACCGTTGTTGCCAAATGGAACTGGAGCACAGTTAATCATATAGCTATTTCTTAAAAATACACACCAGGCTATTTATAAATATCCGGACATTGACGGGGCCGGGAGAAGGTTGCCTGTCAATACTTGAGCTATGAAACTGGCAGACAAGGCGGAATTTGAAACCTCATCAGAAACTCAATAAAGCATTTTACCCAAGAGATGGAAATGTTATGTCCTTTATAACAGACATGAAAAATTACAAGTTAATGTATCGATTGATGGACACAACCACAGCATACCAATTCGCTATTTATTTTTCTCCAAGTATTCTGGGAATAACTAATTCCCAGATTACTTGGAGAAATATAAATAACGAATTGGTATATTGGACAACTAATCACCTTGTTTTCACAATTACAAATCACCGTACCTATTCTGCACTTTACCAGCATCTAATAAAGATTACAGCCATAAAACGTTGCAATTTCTACTGAAAATGCGAAAAGCAGCTGAGGCAGTTTAGAAACTGGGATTTTGATACCACAATGCCATGAGCAAAACTAACAGAGATTTATCCCTTTCAGGAACCCAGAGATAAAATTGGATACTATTCATAACATACACCGTGAGCCTATTGTATTCCTTCCTAATCTTTTGAACACAATAATTCAGACAGAACAGATGATAAAAGTTAAAAGCTTAAACAAAATGGTGCTTGCAGAGCAGGAGATATGCACAAAAAGAGCCAAAAGTAAGCAAAGTAAACACTGCTTTTGCAATGAACATTACTTAATAGCGTGCTTGAGATTTGCAAATAAGGTCCACAATTTACCATTCTAGCTTCTTAAAGTAATAAACATTTTGGTCTAAAACTGAAGCCATAGAGGATTATTATGAGTAACATTCATTTCACTGCAACCATATTAAACAGTAAACCAAAAGATATGTGCAATATGATTAGGGACAAAACAGGAATTGATGTTGGTACATATTTAAGGGTCAATGTAAGGGTATTACATTTTAATACATCACATTTTGCAAGTTCTTCTAATGCTCCTTCCACAATTGAACATTTGACATTTTAACACTGGACTGAATCCCATCAACAAAATCATTAAAATAACCAAAACATAGAAAATTGCAATGGTGTTGTCTTCCTTCATCACAGTTTAGATCAGTCATGATATTCTTGTAAAAATATTGAAACATACATGACAATTTCCTATTGTACAATCCGAAGGCACTTAATATTTACAACCAAAATTATTCTGATCAACCCATGTGCATGCTACCATTTCAACAAAAATGGACAAACTCAGCTTGAAATGATGTCCCACTATTACAAAAAACTGTAATTGTCAGTCTTAAGAATTAAAATGCTACCCTCGTCAAGTTTCTAGCAATTTAGACACTTGCATGATTTTACTTTGCAGCCAGAAACAATCAAATAATTGAATGCTGTGACAGAGGAAACCTACTTTCAGAATGCAAAGATGTCAACCATTATTTTTCAAAGGACCAGAGCCCTAAAGCAGAACTTGCTGCCTCTTAGGTTTTCAGATATCTCTTTTGCTTATGTTGATGGACATGGCACGAGCAACATTTTTTTTTTGTTCAGAAATATCAGAGTAACAAAAAATGTATGCCCCTTGGCAAGAAAGATCTTGAATGGTGAAATAAAGATCATAAGTGATAGGAACCATTCTGCCCATCAAGTCTACTCTGCCATTCCATTAAGGCTGGTCTATCTCCCCCTCCAAACCCCATTCTCCTGCTTTCTCTCCATTACCCCCTGACACCCATACTAATCAATAATCTATCTATCTTTAAAAATATCCATGGACAGCCTCCACAGTGGCAATTAATTCCACAGATTCACCACTGAAACATTTTCTAAAACAGAAAATACTGGAAGTGCTGTGCAAATCAGACAGAGGGAAAAGAGAGTTTAACTTAAAGGTGCTGCAGTCATCTCCTTTTAGCAGATAGTAGCTTGAATGTTGTTGTACAGGTAATATTGCATATGGGCAGAGATCACTTCATAAGTTATGAAATGAGATGAATACTGGGCAATCGGTGAACACCCCATTTATGCTTTGGATAGAATCTCATCGATGTAGTAGCTGAAATTATTAGAAGCTAAGACTCTTCCCATGGAATGCCTGCAGTACAATACAACAGTTACATCCTTCCCTTTGTGTACATCAATGCTCCTCCTTTCATGGTCATTTCATGGACTTTAGTTTTCCCCAATATCCCTATAAACCACAATTCCTGTGACTTTAATTTTACCTGGGCAGCTTGATGCCATAAACTGATACGTTGCTGCCTTAATATCAATAGCAGTTGTTCTCCCCTCACATCTAGAATGCAGCCACTTATGCCCTGTTTGAACCAAGGTTATGATAAAGTCTGGAAGCCAGAGCCCCTGTCAGAAGCCAGTTGAATATGTTGACTGTGTGACCATAGGTGATCATATTGGTGAGAGCTAGCAGATGGCTCAGTAATTGGCCAGGTTACATTTTAATGCTTTCTGCGGACAAGCAATTTTTAGGTAGTTTTCCATTTTTCACGGCAGATGCCAATGTATTCTGGAAGAGACAGCTCAGAAGCATGGATTGTTGTCAAGAACAAATCTTCCATATATTGTCAATATATTGTTAAGACCTATAATTACTGTTACGTTCAGGTACATAGCCATTGTTTAATTTCAAACTGATTGAAGACTGGCAAGTGTGATAGTGCGAGCCTCAGGACCATGGCAAGATGGACCATCCAATTAGTTATTTTGGCTAAGGACAGCTCCAAAGGTTTAAGCCAACCTTTTTTGCTACATCTGTTCATGGAACTGCTGCCGCCTACTTCTCTTCATGTTTGCTACCATCAACCATCAGCTGCCAAAGAAATTTAAAAATACTTTATTTGTCACGGGATCAATTAGTTGTCTAGAGCGTGCTGTTGACATCATTCAACATGCACGCAGCCATGTGTAACAGATTTATATTTTGCTGTACCTGCTTTTGTTCCTGTCATGCTTTCCTATATTTCTTACGGGGTTGTGATTGATTAATCTGCTTGATGGTATCAGAGTGAAAATGCTGGACCATTACATTACAGACTACAGATTATAATTCTGCTGCCCCTGAAGACTTATTACACTGAGCTATAAGATCTGTTCTTGATCTATCCTACTTGGCATAACATCGAAGCAACGTAACACCAAAAGCATCTTCGTTGAAGACTGGATTCATTTCCACAACAGCCACCCACTTATTCCAAATTGTCTTCTGTATATGTATTTGTGAGAGGCTAATTAGGTATTTAGTTACATTGGGTTCAGACATAGGGTTTTCCTTTATCTTGCATGTTTCAGTACTTGCCTCAAGGCCAGTCAGAAAGCCAGATCTTTCATGACCGAGAGCTTAACACCATTAAGTTGCTGGCGGTCCAATACATTTCGCCCATATATTTGTTGCTTTCAAATTAGCCCCCCACATTAACACTATTCTACATACACTAGGGACAATTTTTACATTCACCAAGTCAATTAACCTACAATTAACCTGTAATCTTTGGAGTGTAGGAGGAAACTGAAGATCTCGGAGAAAGCCCACGCAGTCACGGGGTGAACGTACTAACTCTGTACAGACAGCATCCATAGTCAGGATTGAACCAGGGTTTCCGGCGCTGCATTCCCTGTAAGTCAGCAACTCTACCGCTGCGCCACCGTGACTGCCCATTGTGGTGGTACAGGAGCCTGATAACTGTGAACTCCAGGTTCAAGTGGAGCTTTCATCCATTAACCATCACGGTTCATCCATTAACCACACCCTGCATAACTCTAACCGCAACCCTACCTCAGCACCAAACCACCAACAGCAAACCAAAGCACCAGCACACCTTTGTACTAATAAGGTTGCCTATGTACTTGGTTTCTGCATGAACATAGTCCAGTTGACTTTGAATACTAATAACTTATTCTATTGTTATGTTTATTGTTGCCCGAAACGTTGCCTATGTCCTTCGCTCCAAAGCTGCAGCAACTAAGGATTTCTTTGTCCTAGTTCATGTTTATTCGGTGCATCTGACAAATAGTTTTGCCCGAATTGTACTTACTCTGCTGCAGCATCAGCTTGGAGTTTTGAACGCTTCCATGCAGTCACGTTCAGGTCACCTTCTATAAAGGTTGAAAACAAAGATTGTTATCAACACTTCAAGGCTCTTTGGAATTGGAAAAAAACAATGCGAGACAAAGAAACGTTTAATTGGAATTTCATACCTGACAATAAATCCACAAAATAGAGCGCCACAACAGCTATAAATGCCACTGGAAGAAAAATAAAAGACCATGGTCAGACCTTGATAAATACAACACACTAGAGCAAAATAACTTAAAATCAATAAAATATGTGTTCATTTAAAAAAACAAAACATTAAGCTTAAAAATGCTGCCTGCCAAATTTGTATTGCAAAATGAAGAAGTCATTCAGAAGCCTTTAGAACACAAATGCAATTATTTAAATTTTAATCATAGGTTAAGGAGATAATTTTAAATCATCATCACCCATTAGCACTTTCTAAGGAAGAAACTCATCCAGATGAGAAAAAGGAAAATACAAGCATTGAGGTAAACGTCTTAAATTCCAGGCAAAAAACACACACAGTGCTTGATTAACTCAAATTCAAAGTCAAATTTATCCTTCACAAGCACCAACAAAGGTGCAGTGAAATGAATTTGCCATGCAGCAATACAGTTGAAAAAAAGAACACACAATACACAATAGAATGAGACATAAACTCAGCGGGTCAGGCAGCATCTCTGGAGAACATGGATAGGTGATGTTTCAGGTCAGGTGCCGACCAGTCAGTCGGAAGAAGGGTTCCGACCTAAAACATCACAAATCCACGTTTTCCAGATGCTGCCTGACCTCCAGCTCTTTATGCCTTTCTTTGTAAAACAGCACCTGCAGTTCCTTGTTTCTAATTAAATTCCTGCCTAAATTGTTATATTGCAAGTAAACTCACTATAGTTCACCAACCAAGGCAAACATGTGAGGAAGTGAATGGTTTCCCAACAAATCCCCAGCAAAGGGACAAATGGAATAAAGTATGCCTTAACATCAAGAGTGGCCAGTTATTTTGAAAATATTGACGAAGAAATAAACTAAAGCCTGTTTTATTCTAACCAAGGCATTCTTTGCAAATAGTGAAATTAAGATGCTCTCCAATCGATCAGTGGGGTCCAATTTTCCCGCACATCCTTTTTTTTTAATCATTTTTTTTTGTTTGCATCGTAGCTTCATGATTATTAGGATTAATGGGGTGCCATTTTGAATACCTGAAATTGTAGTTTAGTTATATGAACAGAACAGATTGCTCCATTGCTACACTTAGGTCATCATCCCAAGCAACACAACCAATTCACTACCAAATATGAAAACAAAATACAGAATGTATAAATGCTTACCACAGAGACAAGCACTAAAAAACACTTCAAGTAGTAGGTACCCTTTTGAATCCAATAAAGAACCTGCAACGATTGAAACCACCGCAAGACCCAGATTCTGTATGGACTGCATGCTGAAATGACATGTTCAAATATTTACAATGGATAACGAATAACTACAATTAAGTTGACAAACAGTTAAATTGTCCACACAAAACTACGAAATGCTTAAATGTTTATGAAACCATGAAACTGGAGAGTTCTTAACAGAAAACATGCAAGGTGTGGTTTTGTGAAAAATGAAACTAAAAATGAGCATCTTCCCCGGACTGACAATTGCAGAACGTAATCTCATATAGTCAGAGTACAGCACAGGCACAACCCGTCTATTATCAAACTGGAAAGGGTACAGAAAATATTTACAAGGATGTTGCCAGGGCTAGAGGGTCTAAGTTGTATGGAGAGGTTGGGTAGGCTGGGACTCTATTCTTTGGCGTGCAGGAGGATAAGGGGTGATCTTATTGAGTTGTATGTAGACAAAAATGCGGGAGAAACTCAGCAGGTGAGGCAGCATCTATGGAACGAAGGAATACGTGACGTTTCAGGTCGAGACCCTTCTTCAGACTCATTATTGAGCTGTATAAAATCATGAGGGGAATAGATTGGGTAGATGCACAGAGTCGGTTGTCCAGAATAGGTGAATCGTGGACCAGAAGACATTGGTTTGAGGTGAAAGGGAAAAGATTTAATAGGAATCTGAGAGGTAACTTTTTCACACAAAGGGTGGTGGGTGCATGCGGTCCAATACATTTCGCCCATATATTTGTTGCTTTCAAATTAACCCCCCACATTAACACTATTCTACATACACTAGGGACAATTTTTACATTCACCAAGCCAATTAACCTACAATTAACCTGTAATCTTTGGAGTGTAGGAGGAAACCGAAGATCTCGGAGAAAACCCACGCAGTCACGGGGTGAACGTACAAACTCTGTACAGACAGCATCCACAGTCAGGATCGAACCAGGGTTTCCAGCGCTGCATTCGCTGTAAGGCAGCAACTCTACTGCTGCGCCACCGTGACTGCCCATTGTGGTGGTACAGGAGCCTGATAACTGTGACCTCCAGGTTCAAGTGGAGCTTTCATCCATTAACCATCACGGTTCATCCATTAACCACACCCTGCATAACTCTAACCGCAACCCTACCTCAGCACCAAACCACCAACAGCAAACCAAAGCACCAGCACACCTTTGTACTAATAAGGTTGCTCTATGTACTTGGTTTCTGCATGAACATAGTCCAGTTGACTTTGAATACTAATAACTTATTCTAACTTATTCTAACCCGTCTGAAGAAGGGTTTCGGCCCGAAACGTTGCCTATTTCCTTCGCTCCATAGATGCTGCTGCACCCGCTGAGTTTCTCCAGCTTTTCTGTGTAACCAACTTATTCTATTGTTATGTTTATTGTTGTCATGTTTAATGTGCCTGTAAAGCTGCAGCAACTAAGGATTTCTTTGTCCTAGTTCATATTCGGTGCATCTGACAAATAGTTTTGCCCGAATTGTACTTACTCTGCTGCAGCATCAGCTTGGAGTTTTGAACGCTTCCATGCAGTCACGTTCAGGTCACCTTCTATAAAGGTTGAAAACAAAGATTGTTATCAACACTTCAAGGCTCTTTGGAATTGGAAAAAAACAATGCGAGACAAAGAAACGTTTAATTGGAATTTCATACCTGACAATAAATCCACAAAATAGAGCGCCACAACAGCTATAAATGCCACTGGAAGAAAAATAAAAGACCATGGTCAGACCTTGATAAATACAACACACTAGAGCAAAATAACTTAAAATCAATAAAATATGTGTTCATTTAAAAAAAAAACTAAGCTTAAAAATGCTGCCTGTCAAATTTGTATTGCAAAATGAAGAAGTCATTCAGAAGCCTTTAGAACACAAATGCAATTATATAAATTTTGATCATAGGTTAAGGAGATTATTTTAAATCACCATCATCCATTAGCACTTTCCAAGGAAGAAACTCGTCCAGATGAGAAAAAGGAAAATACAAGCATTGAGGTAAACGTCTTAAATTCCAGGCAAAAAACACACACAGTGCTTGATTAACTCAAATTCAAAGTCAAATTTATCCTTCACAAGCACCAACAAAGGTGCAGTGAAATGAATTTGCCATGCAGCAATACAGTTGAAAAAAAGAACACACAATACACAATAGAGTGAGACACAAACTCAGCGGGTCAGGCAGCACCTCTGGAGAACATGGATAGGTGATGTTTCATGTCAGGTGCCGACCAGTCAGTCGGAAGAAGGGTCCCGACCTAAAACATCACAAATCCACGTTTTCCAGATGCTGCCTGACCTCCAGCTCTTTATGCCTTTCTTTGTAAAACAGCACCTGCAGTTCCTTGTTTCTAATTAAATTCCTGCCTAAATTGTTATATTGCAAGTAAACTCACTATAGTTCACCAACCAAGGCAAACATGTGAGGAAGTGAATGGTTTCCCAACAAATCCCCAGCAAAGGGACAAATGGAATAAAGTATGCCTTAACATCAAGATTGGCCAGTTATTTTGAAAATATTGACGAAGAAATAAACTAAAGCCTGTTTTATTCTAACCAAGGCATTCTTTGCAAATAGTGAAATTAAGATGCTCTCCAATCGATCAGTGGGGCCCAATTTTCCGCACATCCTTTTTTTTTAATCATTTTTTTTTGTTTGCATCGTAGCTTCATGATTATTACGATCAATGGAGTGCCATTTTGAATACCTGAAATTGTAGTTTAGTTATATGAACAGAACAGATTGCTCCATTGCTACACTTAGGTCATCATCCCAAGCAACACAACCAATTCACTACCAAATATGAAAACAAAATACAGAATGTATAAATGCTTACCACAGAGACAAGCACAAAAAAACACTTCAAGTAGTAGGTACCCTTTTGAATCCAATAAAGAACCTGCAACGATTGAAACCACCGCAAGACCCAGATTCTGTATGGACTGCATGCTGAAATGACATGTTCAAATATTTACAATAGATAACGAATAACTACAATTAAGT
The DNA here is from genome assembly GCF_028641065.1 of Leucoraja erinaceus. Lineage (NCBI taxonomy): Eukaryota > Metazoa > Chordata > Chondrichthyes > Rajiformes > Rajidae > Leucoraja > Leucoraja erinaceus. The sequence goes on from NC_073390.1 coordinate 48,797,224, forward strand.
TGACAAACAGTTAAATTGTCCACACAAAACTATGAAATGCTTAAATGTTTATGAAACCATGAAACTGGAGAGTTCTTAACAAAAAACATGCAAGGTGTGGTTTTGTGAAAAATGAAACTAAAGATGAGCATCTTCCCCGGACTGACAATTGCAGAACGTAATCTCATATAGTCAGAGTACAGCACAGGCACAACCCGTCTATTATCAAACTGGACAGGGTACAGAAAATATTTACAAGGATGTTGCCAGGGCTAGAGGGTCTAAGTTATATGGAGAGGTTGGGTAGGCTGGGACTCTGTTCTTTGGCGTGGAGGAGGATAAGGGGTGATCTTATTGAGTTGTACGTAGACAAAAATGCGGGAGAAACTCAGCAGGTGAGGCAGCATCTATGGAGCGAAGGAATACGTGACGTTTCAGCTCGAGGCCCTTCTTCAGACTCATTATTGAGCTGTATAAAATCATGAGGGGAATAGATTGGGTAAATGCACAGAGTCGGTTGTCCAGAATAGGTGAATCGTGGACCAGAAGACATTGGTTTGAGGTGAAAGGGAAAAGATTTAATAGGAATCTGAGAGGTAACTTTTTCACACAAAGGGTGGTGGGTGCATGGAACAAACTGCTGGAGGAGGTAGTTGAGGCAAGAACAATCCCAACATTTAAGGAACAGTTAGACAGGTACTTGCATGGGACAGATTTGTAGGGATATGAACCAAACGCAGGCAGGTTGGACTAGTGTAGCTGGGACATGTTGGCTGGTGCGGGCAAGTTCGGCCGAAGGGCCTGTTTCTACACTGTATTGCTGTATGACTCATCCATGAGGTTTAACCATGCTAATCCCATCTGCCGACAGACCTGGATCCCACTATACCTTTCCTATCCAAACACCTGTCCAATCAGTCATTGTACCTGCCCCCATCATCACCTGGGGCAACTTGCTCCAGATTTCTCAAACCTCTGTTGAAAATAATCTACCCCTCAAATCTCCTTTGAACTTCTCTTCTCCCAACTTAAAGCTTGACCTCTTATTGGTCCTCTTATATTGGACCTCACTGCGCTGGAAAGTCATCCCTTCTGTACCAGTTCTTTCGCCACACATTTACCTATTCGATCTTCCTATCTCTATACTCGTATGGCACAAGGAAACATCAGCACGCAACAAAAGCTTTTCACTGTAACTCGGTACACGTGACAATCAACTAAACGTTGCCAATTTCCTTCGCTCCGTAGATGCTGCCTCACCCGCTGAGTTTCTCCAGCACTTTTGTCTACCAAATAAACTGAATTGGTGATTATACCCACAGAGGTCCTGCTTTTCAACATTCACCCAACTCCCTAAATTTCCTTTGCAAAACTCCATCTTTCTTCTCACCCATGTCATTAACATCGATATGGATTACAACTCAGTATTCAGCTTTACTTTTTGTCCAAGCTTCATTAGGAGAGTGAAATAATTTCTTAAAAGAGCGAACATCCTGTGCAATGCGCCACTTTAATTGCTATTAGGGCATTCGTTTTGCCACACTGAATCAAGTTTGGAGTATTACTACTTACAAGCCATAAGCTGTTCCCAGCTGGTGTTCAGGAACAACGAAGGCCACCATTGGCCACAATGCACAGGCAAGCAAAGAATACGATGCTCCCAGCAGACACTGAAATTAAAAAGGTTTTTTATCCCAAATGCTTGAATATAGAACTTTCAAATCTAAATTTGGTCACAGTAAAATAAAAAGCCAAGTTGTATTAAAATATGAGAATTCTAAAAATATTTTTGACACAATCAGACCATATAATTCTGATAGCGAACATCAAAAGTTAAAACGTTTCATATTCTAACAAAGATGTTATTCATCAAACATGACATTGATCTCAAATTACTGACATTCAATATGAAACAAAGGCAAACTTGGACTATGAATCCATACTTACTTTTACTTTGAGCCCTAAAATGACACTAAGAATTAAGCTAAATGTTTGTTGTGGAGGATGTATCCAAATACATGATTAGGTTTTACCCATTACTCTTGTTAGGTTGAAATGTATTTAAGCACAGTTAAAGATTAATTTACAACATTAGTTCAGGCTGCAACATGAATGAGTTAACTTGCTACTTTTAAACCCACAGCATGAAAAATCTAGAGACAATGAACTGATTTTTTTAAGATAGTTATATTGAAAATGACGTTACCATGGCAATCCAAGGATTCCAGAAGGTGAATGCTAACATCATATGAGCAGCCAGAGTCATCAGAACAGCAGACATAACCCAAAAAATATTCTTTCCGACTTTATCCACCAAAATGCCCAGAAAAGGCGAAGCTGGAGCCGAGATAATGTATACAATGCTAGAAAGAAAGAATATTGGAAAGAGTATTAGTTTTCAAACATTTCTCTTCTGTAACCAGAATTATATTGGAGCAATCTGTCACATTTGAAGTTCAAAGTTACAGATGCCAGATCATCCTTATGTTGACAAAATAAGTTTATAAGGTTTCAAAATTGAACAATTTTAAATTGTTTGATATCTGTGATTAAAATTCAATTCACCACGTTTTCAACATGAATGTCATGAAATCAGACAATGTTAAAGCACAAAATAAGTCACTCTCCGTAACCCGACTGCCAATTCACTCGATTTACTTACAAAAAGAAATGTCCTTTTCCTGTTCTCAGATTTACACATTTCAGTTAAACTTCCCAATATTAAATCAATATGGCATGCTTGCCTTCATTGGTCAGGACATTGAGTACAAGAGTCAGGAAGTCATGATGCATCATTATAGGGTTTTCATTAGGCTACATTTGTGCATTGTGCAGGAAGGACCTGGAGATTTTAGAAAGGGAGCAGAAGAGGTTTACGAGAATTAGGGGGCAACAACTGCACAAAGAGTTTGGACAGACTTGGATTGTTTTCTCTGAATGCAACAGATTGAAAGGAGACCTGATAGAAGTTTACAAAATGATGAGAAGCATAGATAGGGTAGACAGTCAGAACTTTTCCACCCCAGGATGGAAATATCAAATATTAGAGGGCATAGCCTTAAGGGGCAAAGTTTAAAGGAGATGTGTGGCACAGATTTTTTTATTTTTTTTAAAAAGAGTGTTGAGTGCCTGGATCGCACTACCGGGGGGGGCAGATATAATAGTGACATTTAAAAGACTTTTGGATAGGCACATGGATGTGCAAGTAGTGGAAGGATATGGAAAATATGCAGGCAGTTAAGAGTAGGTCTTAGCGCAAACATTGTGGGCCGGATGACCTGTTCCTGTGCTGTACTATTCTACGTTCCCCCACAATGCATAAAGAAGGCTAACACATAACAGCTACTCTCCCAATTAAAATTCTACAGCCCTGACAGGTTAGGTGTAGGTTTATTATTGTCACGTGTACCAAGGTATAAGAAAATGCTTTGTATTGCATGCTATCCAACCAGATCAGAGGAACTATACATATATAAAATCGTCAAATTCAAGTACAATATAAAGAACAAAGGGGAAGATGCAGAACGCAGAATATGGTTCTCAGCATTGTAGTACATCAGTTTAGCAGACAGCTTCCTCAAGTCGCTACTTTGCCCTATCTGGGAAAATCACATCCTCCCTCTTCTAGCATTGTTCACTGCACTCACGGTCACCTTGTGTTTCATTCTCTTCTATTATAAACACCCATTTATATTTTATGCATTGGCTGATAAATGCAGTTTCCCCATATATCTTTTTAGCTGTCGCATCTACCCATTCTGTGAACTAACATGGATGCAGTAGAAAATAGCTGAACGTTTATTTTTTCCAAATTATTTCTTCACAAATATTACATCCCTGTGGCCCTGCATAATACTGTGGCTCAATAAATTATGGTGAAATCTATTAGCATTCTTTTACTAAATTGATTGGAATGCAATAACAAATGGTTCAAATTATTTTTATAAATTGATCTAGTAACTAATCCAAGTTTGAAAAAGGTGCTGGGACCCCAGCTATTTACAATATATATTAATGATCTGGATGAAGGAATTGAAGGCAATATCTCCAAGTTTGCGGATGACACTAAGCTGGGGGGCAGTGTTAGCTGTGAGGAGGATGCTAGGAGACTGCAAGGTGACTTGGATAGGCTGGGTGAGTGGGCAAATGTTTGGCAGATGCAGTATAATGTGGATAAATGTGAGGTTATCCATTTTGGCGGCAAAAACGGGAAAGCAGACTATTATCTAAATGGTGGCCGATTGGGAAAGGGGGAGATGCAGCGAGACCTGGGTGTCATGGTACACCAGTCATTGAAGGTAGGCATGCAGGTGCAGCAGGCAATAAAGAAAGCGAATGGTATGTTAGCTTTCATTGCAAAAGGATTTGAGTATAGGAGCAGGGAGGTGCTACTGCAGTTGTACAGGGTCTTGGTGAGACCACACCTGGAGTATTGCGTACAGAATTGGTCTCCAAATCTGAGGAAGGACATTATTGCCATAGAGGGAGTGCAGAGGCGGTTCACCAGACTGATTCCTGGGATGTCAGGACTGTCTTATGAAGAAAGACTGGATAGACTTGGTTTATACTCTCTAGAATTTAGGAGATTGAGAGGGGATCTTATAGAAACTTACAAAATTCTTAAGGGGTTGGACAGGCTAGATGCAGGAAGATTGTTCCCGATGTTAGGGAATTCCAGGACAAGGGGTCACAGCTTAAGGATAAGGGGGAAATCCTTTAAAACCGAGATGAGAAGTACTTTTTTTACACAGAGAGTGGTGAATCTCTGGAACTCTCTGCCACAGAGGGTAGTTGAGGCCAGTTCATTGGCTATATTTAAGAGGGAGTTAGATGTGGCCCTTGTGGCTAAGGGGATCAGGGGGTATGGAGAGAAGGCAGGTACGGGATACTGAGTTGGATGATTAGCCATGATCATATTGAATGGCGGTGCAGGCTCGAAGGGCCGAATGGCTTACTCCTGCACCTAATTTCTATGTTTCTATGTTAATGTACTGATACATACACAAATTGCTGCAAAAATTAATTTATGTCAAAATTTACTCACAATTAGAAAAATAACAAATTCCAGTACAGAATCTTTAAAGGTTTTAATGCAGTTGATGTAAACAGATAACAATTTTTTTTTAGTTAATGCTTTATTGATCAGACTCAATCACCTATTTATTTGACATGCACATCAATTAAACCAACAACTGATTGAACTTAAGTACCTGTTGATAAAACTGGCTTCCTTTACAGTAAAGTTGAATTTCTCAATGAAGAACACTCTGCAAAGTAAAAAAAAAGTTGATTATACACTAATTCCCAGAAATATACATGTCTAATGTTTGGATATTAGTTGAATTCAAATAGATACTTTCAGTTTGTAAATTGCTGTTTTAATTGTGGTGTGGGATGAGCAAATATGGAAGCTGTCAACTACATCAAAATATGGTTGACAATATATATTTTCAAGAGAGAGTTAGATTTAGCTCTTAGGGTTAAAGGAATTAAGGGATATGGGGGAAAAAGCCAGACGGGGTACTGATTTTGGAAGATCAGCCATGATCATATTGCTGGCTCGAAGGGCCGAATGACCTACTCCTGCACCAATTTTCTATGTTTCTATGTAATAATTAATAATTCTAGAAATTTTGTCAGAAAAAATATTGTAAACAGGAAAAATTTATATACACAATTTTCTATAGCTAATAATGCTAGTCTTCAAATACATAACACACTGGTTAAAAAAATATTGAAATAAAACCAGAGCCGGATACTGGAATGACAATCTTCAGCATGAAACTGAAGTGATGTAGCAAGAAAATATGACATATTTTATTCATACTACTTCACTCCACAAAAGGAGCAACACATGGTCTCATTGTGTATGTTTTTTTTCCCTCGCCTGTTCTTATTCTAAATAGGAAACCCAAAATAGTTAATTAGTTCCTCAACTTTCAGAAGTATAGTTTGGGTTTGTTACACAATCCCATATTGACAATCCAAACAGTCCAAAATAACTAACTTAAAGCCAATAATCACTGGGCCAAACAACAACATAATGCTGATTTGAAGTTCTGCAGTGATAGATTATTTCATTTTGAGATCTTTTAAGATGAAAGCTGCGCACCATCTCCAGCAAAGTATGGCTTGTTGAATTATCTTCTTCCTTTTCCATTTAGCACCACCTTGTTTCATGATTTCCCCTTTTGAGATCGAAATTGAGTTCTCCTCTGGACATGAACATCATAACCACCCACAGTCAAATTTCCTTATGGTATCTAAATTAACAATAACTATTTTCATTGCATTCAAGAGCCACTCTTTGCTTTGTTTTTATTGAAATGGTCACTGATCCATTGGTTCGTGCCATGCTTGGTATATTTTTATCTAGTCATTTTCCTGTTTTGGGTCATAGTGCTCAGATTAAATTTTAGATGTCACAGCAGGATAAACAATTACAAATGCCAGGGGTCCATGCCCATGTCTATCCCTCGTATTTTCTATTAATGACCGAATCCAAGATATTGCAGTCCAAGATGTACTTGCTCTCAGACAGGGCTTAAGATTTAACACGGCTTCATGTTATATTAACATTAATGTTCAATACTAACTACTGAACTCCCTGGAAATTCCCTGTCACAGGGGGCAGTGGAGGCCAAATCACTGGATGGATTTAAGAGAAAGTTAGATAGAGCTCTAGGGGTGTGGAATCAAGGAATATGGGGAGAAGGCAGGCACGGGTTATTGATTGGGGACAATCAGCCATGATCACAATGAATGGCGGTGCTGGCTCAAAGGGTCGAATGGCCCCCTCCTGCACCTATTTTCTATGTTTCTACCTGCGCAATGTAAAATTAACACCAAATTAATCAGTTGCTGCAAAGCCCTGAAAACTAAACAAACCAGCATTTGATCTTAGATTATGACAGGAAATGCACTCACTTTCCAAGTCCAATAAATGGAAATATAGCCACATAATAACAGACACAGATGAGGAATATAAGCCAGAGGGATAATGGGAAATCTTTTACATCTGTCAGCTTAACAACTTCACCTAGAAGAATTAGAAAAAAATGTCAAGCATTTACCGTGCCAGTTATTTTAATAATTTGCAAGATTGCAGCCAGGATCTCAAAATACTAATTTTTCACAACTGTTTAATTTGTAAACCAACTGGTTCATTGCTACAATGGCCTTTTAATCAAATAGCAATCACCGCAGCATATTTCGGAACTAACACGCCATTGTAGGAACCAACTTGATCGAAGTTAAAAAATAAATAAGTTAAGCGAAGCAACTTCCAACCCTAAAGACAAAGCAGTTGGCAAAGTCTAAGCTCTAAAAGTTCCAAAAATGTAAATGAATATTGTATTCAATCTACAAAATGGAAATTAATCATTAAAACAGAATAGTAATGCAACATAAAAAACAGTCCTTTTTCCTTACATTACAATATTTCAAAACAAGACAATAAAACTATTCTAATGTTTCATCTGTGGACGGAAGCCCAATGTTTCCAAATACACAGGACAAGATGCCACGAATCCTCGACATCCAACTTCTACCGGGCAGATCTTAGCTCTCCAGCCTTTCTGTGCTGCCTCCGCTGCAAGCTCTGTATACCGAAGTTTCTTTCTTTCGAAGGCTTCCTGCACAGCATCCTCCCAAGGGACTGTGAGCTCCACAAGATACACCATGTGCTGAGAGTTCGACCAGAGCACAAGATCAGGCCTCAAGTTGGTGATGGCTATCTCTGATGGAACTGTTAGCCGTTGATCCATATCCACCAGCAGCTGCCTCCAGCTGTCCAAACCTGGTCCTTGGTGGAATATTCCATTGCCTATGTTCCCCCTCCCGAACAAAGGCAATTGGCTTAACTGGGTTGGTTGTTCTGGGCGGCAGGGCATTGCTGGTTGTTCTCCTGCGTTCCAGAGTCGCTGCTAGGCATTTGAGCACTTGATTATGTCTCCAGTTGTACCGTCCTTGGGAGAGCCTTACTTTACACCCAGTGAGGATATGCTTAAGTGTGGCTGGTGTTGAACACAGGGGGCATAATGGATCTTCGCCCAGCCATTGGTAGAAATTGTTTGGGCTAGGAAGGACATCATAGGTTGCCCGAATGGGGAAACATATCCTGCTCGCCTCCTTCTCCCACATGTCCTTCCAGCTGATCTTCCTCTTTTCCACACTCTCCCACCTCATCCACTGACCCCGTTTAGCTTGCGACACAGCCTTGGCACACCTACTCAACTCCTCCTGTCGGCGGACTTCGGCCGCGACCAACTTCCGGCGCTTCAGTGATGATGCCTTGTTCTAGCAAGGTCGCTTTCCGCCAAGCCCTAAGCCACTTCTTCCTATTGCCCTATCATGTCGCCTTGGTGGAGAGCAGATTTTGTCTGCTGTGTCGCATTCTTAGCCGTCCGCTTGTTTCCTGTTGCCAGGGCTGGAGCAGCAGCTCGGGTGACAGTGCCCTTGATTCTGCCAGGGTCATCCTTACACCCTGTAGGATACTGGTCAGGTCTGCATTTATGGTCTCCCATTCTTTCTTCTCTGAGGCTCCAGGCCATTTGACGCAAGGTTTTCTTCCACTGATCTTTTTTTCCCATTGCTGGTTTTCTTGGCTGGATGGGCTCCATATCTTCCTCTGCCTGCGTTACTGTGCTTGAGTTTCCTTCATCAGGGGGGCTGTGCCCTGCGAACTTTGGTGAGACTCCAGTCGCTGGACTTCATTCGACTGACTTGATTGACGTCTCAGGAAGTACTTATCAATGCGAGGTCCCTGTTTTCCCTCTCTCAAGCACCCTTTCTTTCCTTGATGTATTTGCAAGCCCTTTGAAGATGCTATTTTCATCCAGCCACGTGAGCAGATTTGAAGCCTCTTTTCGGATGCTGATTGTGCGCATGGCTCTTGTTGAGTGCATGTATTGCCCATGGTCTTTTCCGTTCCTAGGTCTATAGCCGTATTATCCGTCAATGAGTCTTCTTCCGCCCCCACTCTCGCAGACTCTAGGGGTTTTCGTTCTTTAATTATTTTCGTAGCCATAAGCGGGTGTCTTCAAAATACTGAATAGTATTGGATCCTGCTGACATGGGTAGTTGGCCAATGCCTGCACCGGGTGGGGTCTATTTCCTCCTGTCAGCTGTCTTTCCAGCAGTCACAAGGTCTTTCCCTTGATGTCAGCCATTCTATTCACAGAAGTCACTGGATAATTCCATGGTAAATGTTTCCAAATACACAGGACAAGATGTTAAAAATCCAAAGTGCCAAATATCAACATGCTCCCGGTGGTGATGGGAGCCTTATGCACACCTATGCTCCTCCGATCTTGAGAAAGGCTTGGCAGACACATCATTGGGGTTATCAAGTGGGCACCTACTTTCATTGACATTTCACTGATTGAACCCACGACGTCTCCAGTAGGCTCAGCGGTGCATTCTGCTGTCCCAGAACCACCCCCCTCTGCATCTGTCTAGTCAGTTATTTGGGAGACCAAATGGTTTCTTTCCTCTTCAGCCAGAGCCACTGGCTACTCCGCTCTGACACCTGTGATGTTTCTTTGATGGCCTGGCGTAGGGCTTGTCCGCTGATTCCCCAGATCCTTCATCAGTCTTACGGTTGATGTTGCCACGAATCCTCGACATCCAACATCTACAGGGCAGATCTTGGCTCTCCATCCCTTCTGTTCTGCCTCTGCTGCAAGCTCTGTATATCAAAGTTTCTTTCTTTCGTAGGCTTCCTGCACAGCATCCTCCCATGGGACTGTGAGCTCCACAATATACACCATGCTCTGAGAGTTCGACCAGAGCACAAGATCAGTGTATCTCGTGACAAGGTGTATTTTTTCCAACTTATTTCCACTTGTTCTATTCTGAAGCATTTCAGCAAGCAATTAACTATATGCAAGGCAGATGCTGAACCTGGCTTGCAATCACGACACTCCTGGACTACAATACTGGCTGTTGTATTAAAGTTTGATGCAACTTTCAACCATCCCTGACTTACAAAATTTGAAAAAAACATTGCCATTTGTCAGCACCAAAAGAAAGTGTGCTGAATGAATAAAGCAAGGAACATTACGACAGATGATTATTGCAAAGTACAAAAATCTGATCATATTTCATTCCATTATGGCTGATTTTTTATTTTTTTTAAGGTTGATGTTTTTAAAAGGATTAACTTCAGTTACTTATACTGCAATATTTGATCTCACCTGTTTTACCCTGATCTTTGTTTAAAATCCTCTTGGCTCTTCTGTCCAAGTAACCAATGAAGAACGCACACAACAAGGAGAACACACATGTTGAGGCAGCTGCACAAAGACATAAAATAGAGTTTGAACATGCACCACATATTCAGTAGGAATTATTCTAAACATGATCCAAGATATCAACATTAGATCCCCCCCCCCCCCCCCCCCCCCCCCCCCCCCCCCCCCCCCCCCCACAATCTAATGGAGAATAAACAGTAATTCCTCTCTTTTAAAAAACAAAACAAATTTTACCTTGTATAAAATGACCGTCCCTTTTCCACAAATGAGAAAAAAAAATACTGGCCTGGGGCAATATTCTTTTTCAAATAATGTGTTTAATGTTTATGTGAATTACCACAATAGGCACATATATAATCATCTTAACTCCAAAGTCCAAAACTTCCATCCAATAAAGATACACCACCCTGATGGTCCCCTGAAATTTTGAGTGGAGCCTATAAATCACAATTGTTTGACCAACCTGACCATTATAAGAAGTTGCAGACAAGAGGTTTGTGTGATAAGAGTAACACAATATTTCAAATTAAATAACTCTACGTGAAACATTTCAAAATCCAAACATGATGAAGCAAATAAATGCAACCTTTCTATATTTTAATGATTTGTTAAGAATGTTGTAAAAAAATAATTTCTTACATCAGCAAACCAAAGATTGCAAATATCAAATCAATTTTACTTATGGTTCAGTAAGGCGGATTAAAATACTTTTGTTAAAGCTGGCCTAAAACAAGAATCATGACTAACGTACTCAAATATCCAAATACCAACCATCATTCAGGTTTTCACCACTATGTAACACTGCAAAATAATTGCACATGTGAATAAAAGACGCGAGGCAAAGCTCTTTTTTCTGAACAAGTGCAACACCACCTGAACGTATAGCCATGGCAAGCTCTACAACACAATATCAGTCCTCACCAGATTATGATATGGCAAGCCAAAATGGTTGCATGTCAGAAATGTGGCCACCCAGCAAAATATTTAAATTATAACAGGGTCAACCAAAGGCAACCTGTAACTCAATTACTGCATTTATCCAAATCATTTAGATATTGCCGTGACCCAAGTTCCCACACAGCAGAAGATGCCTAGAGCCTGCAGCAACCAACAAATCCAGCTTCAATCGTCTTACGCTGGGCATTCGTAAGCTGGGAAGGACCTGTCGATACAAGTTATTTTTCCACTGAAAAGGTTTGAGGTAAATTTCTAAATAATAAAAGTATAAAACCCAGAAAATAACCAGTTTCTAAACCAGTATTGCCATAATTATTAAATGAACCATGACTGGCCCTTTCACAAGAATGTTTTCACTTCTGTGCCTGTTATTTAACAATGGAAAAAATTAATTGGAAAAAAATTAACCAAAATTCAAAATAAACATGGGAAATATCATCAACAAAGCCAGGCTTAATTCTGGCGACTGACATTTAATTCTGGAATACAAACAATAATGCTGTATTATAAAAAATTCACGTTAGAAAACTTCACATTATAAAAAATCATGCTATCTAACCGATTGCCTGAATAGGAAAAGGGGGAAATAGGGGTTAGAGTGCTTCAGACTCACAAAAACAAAGCTATTTCCCCCTTCCCAGTATGTTTCCAAAGTAAAGGTGTTTTTTAATAGCTATGAATTTATTTTGCTACTGCTGGCTAAAAATATTTAAGCCTGTATGTTGCATTTAACAAAGTATCATTGCACAAATATTAATAGGAGCAATTCTCAATTTCTAAAGTAACTGTTTTAAAAGGCCTGCCACAGAACTACTCTGTTTTCCATTACAGCATTTTTTCTGCTCGTGAATTTTGAAAGCAAGTCTCTTTAGCGGCCTCCTGCAGTAAAGATGGCTACCTGCGTTCTGAAGGGACAAAGACAGACACAAAGTGACAGAGTAACTCCGCGGGACAGGCAGTGTCTCTGGATAGAAGGGATAGGTGATGTTTCGGGTTGAGACCCTTCTTCAGACTGAAGTCAGGGGAGAGGGAGATACAGAGATAAAGATGTGGAAAGTGTGAAAACAAGACAAAGGGGATGGAGATCAAGGAAAGTGTAGAATAGATCATTGTTAGCTGGGAGAAGGCAACAACAAAGCAAACAGAGAAAATGTAATCAGAGACAGTTAGCCTGGTCGGAGAACTGGGAAGTGGGAGGGATGGGAGAGAGGGAAAGCGAGGGTTATTTGAAGATAGAGTAGTCAACATTCATACTGTTGGGGTGTAAGCTGTCCAAGCGATATATGAGGTGCTGTTCCTCCAATTTGCACTCTGACAATGGAGGAGGCCCTGAACAGAAAGGTCAGTGTGGGAATGGGAGGGAGAAGTTAAAGTGTTTAGCAACCGAGAAATCAGGTAGGTTTAGGCAGACCGAGGGGAGGTGTTCAGTTAAACGATCGCCGAGCCTGTGTTTGGTCTCGTCCATATACAGGAGTCCACACCTGGAACAGCGGATACAGCAGATGAGGTTGGAGGAGTAGCATGTGAACCTCTGCCTCACCTGAAAAGACTGTCAGAGTTGAGGGGAGAGCTATAGGGACAGGTGTTGCAGGGGAAAGTACCTGGGGAGGGGGTGATTTTGGTGGGATGGGACAGGTTTACCAGGGAGTTGCGGAGGGAACGGACTCTGTGGAAAGCGGTGGAGATTGGAAGGCTAGTGGAGGGGTCCCGTTGGAGGTGGCGAAAATGTCGGAGGATTATGGGACGATGCAGGTGATTACTGTTGGGGCTCGCTCCTGATCACATTTGCCTGATAAGCAATTCTGCCTGCATTATATGAATAGTGTTCCCTAATTCATCAACGGCATTATATGCAATTCACATTATGGAAACACACATTACAGCAAAACTACCTGATTTGCTAAGTTAATGCACAGTTGGAAAAAAAGCTACACACCTATCATGAGACTTATACCAAGAGACCTGTGGCCCACGGAGCCTACCATCTCTGCTGCTCTGGAATAGATCCATCCCATAATGTTCATGTTCACAGTACTACCCTGTATAAGAGCAAAAGTTATAATTTAAGCTTTACAGTCTTGTACAAATGAGAAATGTAAATTACTTTTAGTTTTTATTTTTCAAAATTGAAAAGTTGCAATAAAATGCATCCTCAACCTACAGTTTTAAATGAAGGCGCAGCAAATATCTATCAATTTATACTTGTAAAAGAAATGTAAAAGTTTCTACACAATGTCATGGTAACACAAAAACTGCATTTTATAAATTAATTTTCAGACTTGTTGGTTAGAGACATATGAATAGACATTAAACTGACTTTGCATTTGCATTCACTGGAGAATATCATTTAAAAAATGCAATCTTCTGCTGATATGCATCTTTCAATTTGCTAAACTGTGCCTATTTAAAACAATAGAATCGGGGGAGCTCAGAAATTGCAGACACTATTTGTATGAGGAAAACAAAAGGTAGACAAATTAAAAATATAACTCCAAACTTCCTCCATTAAGAGAACACAAAATAACAAATAATGAAACTGAAATGTGTTGAAGCCTGCACAGATTTCATGATCAACATGCATAACAAATATAACGGAGAAAATAGATTCATACCAATTATCCATCTAACCAAATGAAGTCAAAAGAGGTCATGTTTGATGACAAGATCACATTACAAGCTGGTCAGTATTATGAACATATTTCAAGTATTAAAAACAGTGCAGAAAACAGGAGCTATCCAGTTCACATGCTTGATCAATGGTGTCTTATCATTAATGTTTGATTATTATTAATGTTTAGTGTTTTCTGAGTCATTCGTAACTGTCACTGTATGTCTTGTTGTTACTTGTGGGCGGAGCACCAAGGCAAATTCCTTGTATGTGAATACTTGGCCAATAAACTTACTTACTTACTTAAATTATGTTAAATTCAGCAAGAATCCTTCTCGTTTTATGCCATTTGACGTATCCAATGAAATACTAAACAATGAAAATGTATTTCAGACTGAATAGGACAAGATATTCAGATTAAAATTAGTGCTCCTTAGCAGGACAGCATATAATAAGAAAGAAAATACTAAATATAATAGTGGAGGTGAGCACTAAGAATATCTTTAAGGATTGATAACTTGCAGTTCTGAGAATCTTCAGATTATTCCAGATTGTTGAACTAAGACTGACCAAATGGCATTCTTCTCATTACTTTGACATCTAGAATTTGTCTTAAGGGTTCACAGGTATGAGCGCACATCTTTACTGTGCTCCCCAAAGTTATTTTACAATATTGACGCAATAGAATTGTAACTAATAAAATGGAACTAAATTACGAGTGGCAAGCTCCTAAAACGAAAGACAATCTTATTTAAAAGCTCAGCGCAATATTAGTTTTCCCCCAAGGCAGCCCACCCTTGCCTCAATAATACTCGCCGATTTCACCGTCACGTGCTCATTAGTTCTTTATTTGTACAAACATTTTAATGAATTCCAGGTCAAAATAAGGGACTCGACCCGAAACGTCACCCATTCCTTCTCTGCCTGTTCTGCTGAGTTACTCCAGCATTTTGTGTCTACCTTGTGATCAGCTCTATTTATCTTCATTGTAGATGTGCATTAAAATGTTGCCACATACCTTAACGAAGGGATTCAAATTTTGACCATTTTGGGCATTTAAAAAATATCAGGATCTATAAAGTGCAATCTTACCAGTCTAGCCATGCTCAGTTGTAACCCAAACACAAGGTTTAGTTCTTTGCCTTTAAACCAGCTGACGGCATATGTATTTTGTGCAACGGCTAGTGACTCACCACCAATCCTGTTGAAGGAAAAAAATCTGATTACTTTGCACTTGCCATTTTATTCATAACTAACGTCAGGTCATATTGGGCAAAGTGGATATACCTCATTATTACATGTTGGTAAAGGCCATTTGTAACAACCAAATCATGGTCTAAATAGCGAAAAAATATTTTTAAAAAAATCAAAGAATACTGTAATTAAATATGGTGTTGTTTGCTAAACATTTGTACCACTGCTTCAGTCTGCACAAATGAAGCTAAAGCTCTATGGCCCATTGAGCCTGCTCCACATTCATTAAAATCATTCATTGCTGCTTTTCAACTTCAGTGCCAATATTATTTTCTCATAGACAGACACAAAAAGCTGGAGTAGCCCAGCAGAATAGGCAGCATCTCTGGATAAAAGGAATATGTGGCGTTTCGGTTTGAGACCCTTGTTCATACTTAGAGTCGGTGGAATGGGGAACAAGAGATATAGATGTTACTTAGGAGAAATTAATGGAAGATACGCAAAAAGCATCAATAATCAAGGATACACAAAAAAGCTGGAGAAACTCAGCGGGTGCAGCAGCATCTATGGAGTGAAGGAACTTCGCAACGTTTCGGGCCGAAACCCTTCTTCAGACTGATCAGGGGTGGGGGGCAGGGACAAGAAAGGAAACAGGAGGAGGAGCCCGAAGGCTGGGGGATGGGAGTAGACGGCTGGGGGATGGGAGGAGACAGCAGGGGGACTGAGGAAGGGGAGGAGATAGCAAGGACTAACAAAATTGGAAGAATTCGATGTTCATGCCCCCAGGAATCAATAATCAAGGATATGTGGGGCACACAATAGGCCATTATTGGGTGTGAGATAGGTGATGAGTGAACAGAGAAACTCAACAGGACAACAGTAAAACTAGTACAACGACAAAGGTGGGGAAGGGATGGAGAGGGGATGCATGGTTTACTTGAAGACAGAGAAATCAATATTTATCCCACTGGGTTGTAAGCTGCCTAAGCAAAATATGAGTTGTTCCTCCAATTTATGTTTGGCCTCACTCTGACAATGGAAGAGGCCCAGAACAGAAAGGTCAGTATGAAAATGGGAGTTAAAGTGTTTGGCAACTGGGAGATCACGTAGGCCGAAGCGTATGATGACCATTAAAAATGTTGTGGGGTAATTTCCTGTATTAAATGCACTGCATAAATGGAAGTTGTAATTGCTTATGTTTTTTGTGCTACTCAGATCTTCAGTCTAAGAAAATGGCTTGTCAATTGCATCACATTTAATAATACTTTATTAGTCAGGTGTGTTTTGCAACATACGAGGAATTTCATTTGCCAAGTCAATCATACAAATTAAAAGCAATGGAACACACAAACTACATTTTAACATCCACCACAGCGACTTCTCCACATTCCTCACTGTGATGGAAGGCGATAAAAAAGTTCAAATCTCTTCCCTTCTTTCCTATCCCAAGGTCGGCGGGACAATCTTGACTCTCGTAGCCGGTGGCGTTTGGGCCCTCCGCATCGGGGTGGCCAGCTCCTGCATCGGGGGGGGGTGTCAGCTACCCCGCACCGGGCAATCGAACCCCGTGTCGGGGCTGGTCGAGCCTCTGCGTTCATTGGAGCTCCCGACTAGCCTCTCCCGAGATTGCAAGCTCGCGATGTAGTCTGCAGGCCATGGTTGGAGCGATCCCAGGCAAGGGGTCAATCCCGATGTTAAGTCCACGCTCCGCGGTGGGGCCCAAAGTCAGTCCGAGCAGGCATCCAGCTCCATCGATGGTAGGCCGCAGAGCGACCAGAGATGCGATCCGGAAAACAATTGCACCTCCGGCAAGGTAAGAAACTGAAAAAAAGGTTCCCCCGACCCCCACATAAAATAAACCAGAGAACATTTAAACAGACTTTTAAAACGCACTAAAAATAAATAAAAAAGATGAAAAAACAGACAGACTGTTGGCGGGGCTGCCAATCATGGGGCATCCCTGGCGGTCAAAATTGCACAATAGACAATAGGTGCAGGAGTAAGTCATTTGGCCCTTCGAGCCAGCACCGCCATTAAATGTGATCATGGCTGATCATCCACAATCAGCACCCCGTTCCCGCCTTCTCTCCATATCCTTTAACTCCACTATCCCTAAGAGCTCTATCTAACTCTCTCTTGAAAGCATCCAGAGAAACAGCCTCCACCGCCCTCTGAGGCAGAGAATTCCATACACTCACAACTCTGTGTGAAAAAGCTTTTCCTCATCTCCGTTCTAAATGGCTTACCACTTATTCTTAAACTATGGCCCCTGGCTCTGGACTCCCCCAACATTGAGAACATGATGCTCGAAATGGCACAAATTGCAAATGGCACGAAGTACAAAAGTTGTAATGTTTTGAGGCAAAATTACAGGTGAGACCCCATCTGGAATACTGTTCAGCATTGTTCATTCTCGTTCAGCATTGTTCAATTTTATTCATGAGATACCAATGAATACTGAAATTATTTTGTTTATGTATCCAGAAACTAGTACTTTAATTATTTGAAAATAGACATTACAATAGAAAAGGCTGCAAATGCTCAAATTATATGACCTCTTATTTCTTATACCCTTAATATAATGTGTTAATTCAGATTTGACTCGACATTTATCGCCATTGTTCAGCAAGGACATTAAGTTAATTTTCTACTTGTTGAAGAAGAGACAACAATGCCTTTTCACTATCTTTAGATTCCTTAGTAGGTTTTATAAGTATAGATGTTCTATTCAATGTTATCTTAACGTTAAGCATCAGATATCTTTGAATAACTGGGTTGATACCAGTGATAAAATAAATGAAGGAAAATAATTGTTGCTTTGTCTCCAAAGTTCAAAGAACATTGATGTCTGTTACTGACCAGCACATACACAGTGAAGAAACAAGCATAAACTCACCCAAACACAAATCTTCCAAGTTCCATAAGCCAAAACGCATTCAACAGAGCTCCAGTTGCAACAATAACCTAAAAACAAACACCAAATTGTAATTTCCTTTCATTGACGTGTGTAATATGTTGGAGGTCAGATGCCGGCACATGTCTCTGAACTCACTATCGATCCACATAGTAGCTAATCTTATTGTGGCAAGGGTTCAAATGCACATCAAAGCTGCTCCACAGTTTTACACTAAACACAGGTGGAATGACCCATTAGAGTGAATGGTTTCACTGGCCATAAAACATTTTTTTCTTTAAATTTGTATTGAAAACAAATTAAGAAGGATCAACATTTTTTTTTAAATGACAATAGCAAATCCCATGTTTCTCAGTCTCTGGGCAAAAGGGGCTTATTTATTTCGGTGGAAAAGGCATTCTGATAAGAAAACTGCTTGAATCTTGCTTGCTACTCACATCTCCCTCCATCTTGCCTCAGCACTGCTTGGAGCCATGCAGCTAAAAATATAGCTGCAATTATGTCAACCATCCTATTGAAATTCTAACTACTGGGTAAAATTTACTTATGTGTGTGATCAAGACTCTTTGGAGTAGCATAATCATTGAGAGCATTATTGCAGCTCAAGTGAAAAATTTCCAAGGCTATTAGAATAGAACATTGGCTTATATCGCAATTGGCACGAAGTACAAAAGTTGTAAAGCTTTGAGTCAAAATTACAGGCGAGACCCCACGAGGAATACTGTACAGTGTAGATCTCCATATTTAAAGAAGTATGTGCGTACACTTCAGATGGTGAGGTTGTGAATCTTTAGAATTTTCTACTAATTAATTCTCTATCCAAGAGATTCCAAAGAATTGGAGATCGAATTATTCAACATATTGAAGTGGAGCTTGATAGAAATGTAACTGCAGGAGTCACGGACTTTGCGAAAATATTGGAAAAAGGTGTCAAGGGCAAGAAAGAATTAACCATAATTTCTTGAGTGGAAGACTTATTGGCTTAATTTGCTTATTTTAATTGGCTTATTTTACACCAAATTCCGACAGATAGATTCCACTTCACATGAACTCTGAAACAAAATTCTGAAGTTAGTTTGTATTGAGATAGGGGAGCACAAAGTGAAGAAAACATTATCACAGCTTTAATAAAGAGTTTATATGGAAACACAGATAGAAAAGAAATAGTATTTCTACTCACTTGCCCAACACAGACAAACAAGCTGAAGATTATTGTTCCCAAACTGAAAGGTAAGTTTTTCATATATTACATTTGTGGTTTAAAGATCATATATATAAATTTACCTATTTTAAGAACTACATATATCATTCTCATAATTTAAATTGCAGAAAATGCAAATGCTCTTGCTTATGCTCTTACCGCATTCCAAATACTCTGTCCAGTAAAAATCCTCCAAGAAAGCATAGTATAACATTGGGCCAAGAATACCAGGCATATAGCTGCATGAATTTAGCAGTATTGACTTGCATATCCTGCAAAATAAAATTGAATACTATCATATAATGTTGGATTTTCAAATCCTGTCAAGAATTCCAAAATCTCATACGTACAGGTCAATTCAATGACATCATGATATAAAAAAGGAGTGCAATGTACAATTAATCAAAATAAATTGAATATTGTAAATACTGGAATCAGAACTAAAATGTGCAAAGAATGCAAAAGGAGAGACTGCAAGGTTGAATGTAGGGAGAAAGTATGCAGATAATGCTAAGAGCCTTAACAGCATTGATGTACAGAGGGATTGTGTGGTTCAAGTCCATAGCTCCCTGAAAGTGGCAACAAAAGTAGATAAGGTGATTGGTATGCTTGCCTATATTGGTTGGGGCATTACGTACAAGAAGCAGGAAGTCACGTGGCAGTTTTCTAGCACTTTAGCTAGGCTGTATTTGGAGTAGCGTGTGCAGTTCTGGTCGTCCCATTATAGGAAAAAAGTGGAGGCTTTGGAGAGGGTGCAGAAGAGCTTTTGCAGAATGCTGCCTGGATAACAGGTTATTAGCTATAGGGAGAGGTTGGAGATAAAGAATGTGTGTTCTGGGTGTTCTCACCATCACATCAAAACTATTTGCAAAACCCATTTTTTCAAATTCAATTCAAACAGAAATTAATCAACATTACTTTCAATGACATACAATTGAATTAAACATTTAATTGATAAGGAGACACAAGAGACTGCAGATGCTGGACCTGCTGCGTTCCTCCAGTACTGTGTGTTTTGTGAAAGAAGAATTGTCTTGGCAATGTTAAATTTGAGCAAGTTTCTCAATGCCGAAAGTCAAACATCAACAAGCAAATCCCACACCCAACCTCGTTCCTACAAACTGAATGGTTTCAAAAGCATTGTGGCTCTTTATTTTAAAATCCCAAATCACCAAGATAATTCAAGATTTTCTGCTCAAAGTACTTTGCATATAACAAACTCGTTTGCCATGAACCAGCATAATTAAGCTTTTAAAGCAATATTTAAATACTATTTGAGTGTTAAATGAGTTCAGTTTAAAAAAAAACAATGATCACAAAAATAAGCAAGTTATCTATTTCACAACTTAAATCACTGAAAATTACCAAGTGCCCCGAAATACATTGTCCCTCATGCAAATGGACTAGATTTGAGAAGCAGAACTATTCTCCACGCAGCACCTTCAGCATTACATTTGACCAACTGTAGGACAATTTACTAATATCGCCTAATCTGACAGTAATCTGTTCAAACAGGAAATAGAACTACAATTTTAAAAGTAGGCAATTCATTTATTTGACATAAAGCTTCAAATGCAGAACATCCTGAAAAGCTGCAGACACAATTGGTGAAAGCTCACAAAAGTATGTAATTGAGTCTGAGGTGGGCAAAAACATGTTGATTATACATTAAATGGTTAAACAGAATATTAATCTTGTGTACAGCACAGGATTAGGCCTTTCAATCCACAAAAAATTCACAATGCATAGTTTAATGAATTTCCTGAATGTGATATCTCTCCGTTTCTTGCATACCCATGTACCTATCTAAAAGCCTCTTTAATACCACTATCGTATCAGCCTCCATCACCATTCCGGACAGCGAATTACAGGCACCCACCACTCCCTGTGTAAACACTTGCCCCGCACATCATCTTTAAACATTGCCCCCAACTCACCTTAAAGTTTTGCCCTCTAGTCTTTGACATTTTCACCCTGGTAAAAAGGTTCTGACTGTCTACCGCACATATGGTTCTCATTATTTTATATATTTCTGTCAGATTTCACCTCGGTAATCAATTCTCCAGAGAAAACAATCCAGGTTTGTCCAAACTCTCCTTATACCCAATAGCCTCTAATCTGGGCACATTCTGGCAAATATCTTCTGCACCCTATCCGTAGGCTTGACATCCTTCCTGTAATGCCACAACAAGAACTGCACACAATATTCGAAATGCAGCCTAACCAAAGACATACAAGCCGCAACATGAATTCCTGACTCTTATACTCAATGGCCCAACCTATAAAGGCAAGCATACCATGTTTCTTCTTTACCAATCTACTTGTGTTGCCCCTTTCATGGAGCTAGGACTTGGACCCTATGCTCCCTCTCTACATCAAAGCTCTTTAAGATTCTTAGCAACCTCACGAAGTGCAGCCCCTCACACTTGCTTGGATTAATCTCCATCTGCCATTTCTCCACACATTTCTCTATCTGATTTATACCCTGTTGTGCATTATGTCCGCAACACCATCAATTTAGGTGGCAGCTGTGAACTTATTAATGCGTGTACATGTATCCCTGCAGAACTCCATTGGTCGCAGTCCTCCAGCCAGAATAACACTCTTCCACCACAATGCTCTGCCTCCAACGAGTACATCAGTTCTGAATCCAGATGACCAAATCATTGTGAGTCCCATGCATTTTAGTCTTCGGGATTAGCCATCCACGAGGGACTTTATTAAATGCCTAAGCAGAATCTTAACATAAGCAGTTTTGCAGCATCTTAATAGAAGCTTTTCTTCCTACTAGAAGCTGATAAAATTGACACATTTCTCTCCCCAAGAGGACTGCAAAGAGATCAATGTTCAACTACAAACAAATTAAAGGGATATGAAATTAATGTAGGAGAGCAGAACCAAGATAAAAGATCAATCAAAATCATAGTGAACAGCAGATCAGGAGATGAATGGCCGACCTATTTCATTATTGAATAGATTATTGTCTTATTGTCTTGAATTCTTGCCGTGTGCACTGAGGTACAATGAAAAGATTTGCTTTGCATGATATCCAATCAAATCAGAAAATACTCCACATAAATAAAATTGAGCCAAACTCAAGTACAATAGATAGAGTAAAGGGGAAGATACAAAATGCAAAACATAGTTCTCAGCATCTATAGCACAGCTGTTCCAGAGACAATGTCCAATGTTTGCAATGGGGTAGAGGTGAATCAGATAGTACCCTGGTAACCGAAAACAGTGTTTTTCTCGTGATTTCGATCAGTGGTATGTTTTTCACTTGCTATGCAAAGTAGACTTCCCCAGACTGCAACCACTTCTGCATTTAGGCAGAATCTGCTGAGTCATTTCATTTATACTCATCCTTATTATTCGCAATGGAAATAAGGCTGCGATGACAGAGTGGTAAACCTTTCCATTGAAAGAATAACTTCTACGACAGTTTCTGTTCTTTACAAATGTAGCCATATCTCTGACCGCCGGTGTTTCAGTTCTCAGCTCCAACCACACACATGGCCAACAATTGAAGTTAACAATTGTCGCATGACAGCCGAACATATTAAGGATTCAATGCACCAAAGGCAATAAAATTCAATGTAGTTTGAAATAAGCAAACTCCAATAAATTGCTCTAAAATTAGTCAGTGACTCAACATAAACGATTCAGTTTTTCAAAACTTACACTCATAACTTGGGTTTGCAGAGCAGCTGGGTTGTCATAACAGAAATAGCTACCTGTAAGAGAGAAAAAAGGTGATGAATGCACGACCAGTGATGAGAAAATACATTACTCCCTGGTCTCCAAAATACCCCAGGAGCAGACTTCCTCTACTTTCATTCACACATTAATGGCAACCTTCAGTATTTTCCACAGTAACAGCCTTTTTTGTACATTAGCAGCATCAGTGCCAAAATAACTATGCTGGATTTATGCTTTCACAATACTGCAAGTCACCCAATTGAGGGATACTACATATTTCGGTTACATTGTAATTTACTGTTGATTAAAAAGGAGATGCCCCACGAGAGGGGAACAGGGGACATGTCGGGAGGGGCGTAGACACAAAATGCTGGAGTAACTCAGCGGGACAGGCATCATCTCTGGATAGAAGGAATAGGTGACATTTGAGGACGAGAGCCTTCAGACTTTATTGCAGACTTCTGACAGGTCTGAAGTAGGGTCTCGACCCCGAAACGTCACCTGTTCCTTCTCTCCAGAGATGCTGCCTGGCCCGGTGAGTATTACCCCAGCATTTTGTGTCTATACTCGGTGTAAATCAACATCTGCATTGATTATCTTCCTCCACATGCCTGGAGAGGTCCTGGGGATCAGCCAGGGAGGTGCCCCAGGAGAGGGCTTTCTTCCCAATAACCCTTTCTGGCTTAATCCCTCCCTTCACCACCTCCAGTTTAAATTCCATTTGGAATATTTTAGAGGAGCAAGAAGAAACCAAGGGGACATGTCATGAGGGGAGGGGAGGGGGGGATCGAACCGGCTGCTCTGTCTCTCTATCCTCCCTCTCTCTGTGCGGACTCACCGAAACCCAGGAAACACATGAGGACGAGCACCACGATTCGGTGAGGCCATCGCCGCGGGTCGCACAAGGCGGAGGCGACGCGGCCGCAGCAGGAGGCCGGACTGTCAGGCGGGCGGTGGTCGTGGTCGTGTTCGTGCAGCAGAGATTCTCTCTCCGCCTCGTCGGCCATCGCTCGCTCGCTCGCGCCCCGTCCCCCGCCGCCGCCGCTCACGTGACCAGGCCGCCCCACTTCCTGGAGACCGCTCGGCCACTTCCTGGAGACGAGACCGCTCGGCCACTTCCGGCGCCGCGGGGGGAGACATCAGGACAGAGATGATGCGCTTTGGTAAAAGGAATCTTTAAAAACAAGCAGCCCGTTATCTAAATGGAACAAAGATTGAAACCGCAGATGAGTGGAGTACAAAAGGTTAGACATGTACAGCAAGTTAGTCATGTACAGCAAGTGTAGGATGGAACTCCAGGTGCTGGTTGTTTGAACTAAAGACAGGCACAACAATGCTGGAGTAACTTTACAGGGATATATGGGCCAAACACAGATAGTTGGAATTAGCGTGGATGGGGAATATCGCCTGGCATAGCCAAGTTAAGCCAAAGGGCCGGTTTACAATGTGACTCAATAAATTAAAAAAAATCAATACATTAATAATCACCATTCTAGTGCAAATAAAAACATCCAAAGTCCGAAGTTAGAGCAGTTCATAGTTGAGGTTAATGTTGTGCAGTGCTTAAGACCTCAAGGTTGTTGGGATGAAGCGATCGAACCTGGAGGTCGTGGTTTTAAGGCACCTGTACCTTCGTGCACCTGGTAGGAGTGAAATGAGAGCATGACCAAGGTGATGTGGGTCTTCGATGATACTGGTATTTGTCAGCTAGATGGCAGCATTTAGTGACTATTACAGTTTGACCAGAGGTGCTTTTGTGTTGGAAAGCAGGATTTTATTCTCATGTCTGACCCCCATGTCTTTGCTATATCCAGTGCCGTAAGCATTTTATCGATCTCGTGTGGATTGAATACAATTGGCCAGATTTTAAAATAGGTAAAGATATGGGGGGAAAGTTGAGATAGATCATCTCTTTAACATTTCCAGCTGAAGCAAGTGCCTTCTCTTTAGCATTTGTTGCTGGACCCTGCCACCAGTGAGGATGGAGATCATCTTGGAGCAGGCTCCACTTTTCAACTGCTTAATCGACACCACCATTCACCACATTCTGGATGAGGCAGGAATGCAGCACTTCAAACTGATCAGTTAACTTTGTCTCTGCTCAGCACATAACCAGTGGTTTGAAACAAGATTTATTCTGAATCAAGGTTCTCTGGTATAGGGTGATTTCACGAAAGGTCACTGGAGCGTAGATCCGCACCCACGTGACCGAAAATCTCAACTGGAGTACATGCTATACATCCGGTACATGTTAGTGAATGGGAAAACACACACTTTCCCACCCGTTAAAAACATCGAAAACGGCCAGTTTTTGAGCTGCAATTTACTGTGCCAGTCGGGGTGACCGTGAAGCACAGCAACCTAAATTTTCAGGCAAAAAAAAAGATAGAAAGTAAGGTAATTACAAGAGGGAACTGAAGGTGGAAAAACAGCGGAAGTGCTTAGCAGACATTTGTCGTGGAGATTTAAAGATCCAAAATATCGGGAATTATCGCGTTTGCTCGCTGAATTTCATCAAAAGTAAGGCATTATTGACTTACTTTTGATGAAATTCAGCGAGCAAACGTGATAGAGCGTCCCTTCGAAGGAAAACATAAGCACAATCCTGTAATGACACCGGCACATGCACCGAAACCGACCCATGTCTGGAGGTGTGGACGGGGACTAACTTACGCACCCGCTCGCGAAGGTCGGCTAGCACTGCCGAAGCCGAAATCTCCTGATCACAGGTGGTGAGCAGGAAATCCCCTGGTACCTGTAAAGCCAAGCCATAGACTAGCTCAGCCGAGGAAGCGTCCAGGCCTTCCTTAGCCAGAGTTCTGGTGCCCAGGAGAACCTAGGGCAACTGGTCAACCCAATCGTGGCCGGTGAGTTGGGCCTTCAACGCCGACTTAAGGTGTTTATGGAACCGCTCGACCAACCCATGCCTCTGGGTGATAAGTGGTCGTCAGATGTAGGCGGGCGCCATAAAGCCGCACCACAGAGATGAGGTAAACTGCCCCACGGCCTGTGGTGATGTCAGACGGGACCCCAAAACGAGCTATCCAGTTGGACACAATAGCCCGAGCGCAAGCCTCCGTGGAGGTATCCGACCGGGATTGCCTCCGGCCACCTAGTGAACCTGTCAATTATAGTAAGGCAGGTGCGTGGCACCACACAAACAACGGAGGGTCCGACAAGGTCTACATGGAGATGTAGGAACCCGCCATCAGGCACAGCAAAATCCTGCATGGGCGGCCGCACAATGGCACTGAACCTTCGAGGTCTGACACGGAATGCAAGCACGGGCCCATAGGCCACTTGCTTCCGCAACCCATGCCAAACAAACTTGGAAGCTACCAGGGAAGATGTGGCGCGAATGGACAGGTGGGCTAAGCTATGGACTGTGTCGAAAATACATCGTCTCCAACTGGTCAGGATAACCGGCAGGGCTCCAGCCGTGGAGACATCACAGAGGACCTTGACACCAGCTGCGCCGCGAGGCATCTCGGCCAGCTCAAGGCCCGAATCAGAGATGTGCTAACTCGCCATGCCTGCATCGGCCCGCTGGGCCTATGCCAGCTCGGCGTAGTCGACGCCAAGGTCCAGAGCCGAAACTGAGGGGATGGCTGGACGGGACAATGCGTCGGCCACTAGGTTAAGCTTCCCCACTACATGCCGAATGTCAGTCGTGAATTTGGATATGTAGGCGAGGTGCCGCTGCTGCCTAGCGGAGCATGGATCGGCGATCTTGCTCAACGTGAAAGTAAGCGGTTTGTGGTCCTTGAAGGCAGTGAAAGCTCGGCCCTCGAGGAAGTAACGGAAATGCTTGCTCGCTAGGTAGAGCGCGAGGAGTTCCCTGTCAAATGCGCTGTACTTACACTCCGGAGGCCGAAGCTGCTGGCTGAAAAACACCAGTGGCAGCCAGCGGTCACCGACCTGCTGCTCCAGGACAGCACCCACAGCGACGTCTGAGGCGTCGACTGTGAGTGCCCTGGGAGCGGATGCCCTCGGGTGCACCAGCATGGTGGCGTTAGTCAGCGCAGCCGTAACATCTTCGAACACCACGCCGGCCTTGTCCAACCATACCAGGTCCCGCGGCTTACCCGCGAGGCACTGGAATAGTGGGCGCATGACCGCAGCGGCCGACGACACGAACCGGTGGTAAAAATTCACATCCCTATAAACTCCTGAAGACCCTTGACAGTGAGCGGCCGAGGGAACTGGGGAATGGCGTCTACCTTCTCAGGTAGCGGTTCGGCGCCTTGAGGGGTAACCCTGTGTCCTAAGAAGGAGATGGACCGCAAGCCAAACTGGCACTTCGCAGGGTTAATCACCACGTAACCGCACGAACAAATGGTGAAGGCGACTAACGTGCTCCATCTGCGAACTGCTAGCCACCAGGATGTCATCCAAATAAATGAAGACGAAAGGCAAACCCCGCCCGACCTGGTCCATGAGCCACTGGAACGCCTGAGCGGCGATCTTTAGGCCGAACGGCATTCGCAGCCATTCGAAAAGGCCAAACGGGGTGATGGTGGCTGTCTTGGGGACGTTGTCGGGGTGGACAGGGATCTGGTTATAATCC
The DNA here is from genome assembly GCF_028641065.1 of Leucoraja erinaceus. Classification (NCBI taxonomy): domain Eukaryota; kingdom Metazoa; phylum Chordata; class Chondrichthyes; order Rajiformes; family Rajidae; genus Leucoraja; species Leucoraja erinaceus. The sequence goes on from NC_073390.1 coordinate 48,824,596, forward strand.
CGGACCAGGTCAACCTTCGAATAGAAGGTCATGTCCTCCTGGTGTGCCATAAAATCCTGAATATGGGTCACCGGGTACCGGTCTGCCATGATTACTGCATTAAGCCGCCTGTAAGGCCTGTAAAGACCTTCAACCCCCGGACGCTTTGGGAACCATATGGAGTCGGGAAGCCCAAGGGCTATCGGACCGCCGCACAGTACCCATGTCTTCCATCAATTGGAATTAATTGCGGGCAATGCGCAGCTTGTCCGGCGGGAGGCGAGCGTGCACCTGCGGACCCTCAGTAGGGATATAGTGCACCGCACAGTGACGAGGCGCAGCTCCGTCGAAATGGGATGTTAGTAGCTCAGGGAACTCAGACAGCAGAGCGGCAAAAGGCTCCTGGACCTCTGCGATGTCATCGGGTTGCTGTTTGGGTGGAGGCAAGCTGTGCGGTTCGGCGAGGTGGAGGTCTGACAACGGGACCATACGACCACCACGCACATTGAAGAGAAGGGAAAATGCGCGTAAGAAATCCGCTCTCAAGATCGGCTGGGCGACGTTAGCAACGATAAACTTCCACCTGTATGGGTGGGAGTCGAAGGTTAGGTTAAGGGTCCGCGTACTGTATATTCGGATGTCACTCCCGTTAAGCGCCGAGAGGACGGGTCCTACCTTACTGACGCCGGTATCGCGGGCAGTTGGGGGAAGGATGCTGACGATGGCCCCGGAGTCCATCAGGAAACGGCGGCCAGAATGAAGGTCAAGGACGTAGAGGCGTTCGTTCGGGCCGATCATGGTCGCCTTTATTGGCGATCGGCCGAGGCATTTCCCAGAAACGTGCAGGGGACTCGGCAGCGTCCGGCCTTCGCACCAAAACGGAGGTGGTAATAGCACCAACGGAGTCTAACACATTGCTCGGGCTGCTGCGATGGATCCTCAGAGGCGGCCAGTGACAGGCCTTCCTCGCGATGCCTCCTCAGCTGCACTCTGGCTGTGGCAGCCAGGTGGGTGAAGGCACAAATGTCCCGTCGCCCTGTGGTGCATAGCTCATCGGTCCTCTTGGCGAGCTGGTGGGGATAGCTGAAGTCGGCTCCCGCGAGCATTAGACGGACGTTGTCAGGCATCTGCTTCAGGAAGGCCTGTTCGAAAAGCAGGTACAGTCGATGTCCATCCATTAGGGCCAGCATCTTGGCCATTATAGTGGAAGGCCTCGATCACCAATCCCACCCATGTGTAGGTTCTTCGCCGCCCGATCTCGACGGCTGAGCCCGAAAGTGTGTAGCAACAGGGCCTTGAGACCCTGGTACTTGGCTGCCACCGGTGGATCTCTCAGGTATGGCAGCAACCTCAAGGCTAACTCCTGCGGCAGGGCTCCCACCACGTGGAAATACCCGGTCTCGTCGGCGACGATGTGGTGCACTGTGCACAGGTGGAACTGTGCCTCCACGTGAGCGAACCAGACCTGGGGCTGATCGGGCCAAAAAGGGGGCAGCCGGAGGCTGGGAAAGTCCTGGGTGCCGGCCGCCTCGGCGGGAAAATATTCTTCTTGCATGTACTTCACTAAGGAAGACATAAATAATCTGCCGGAAATAGCAGGGGATCTGGTTATAATCCCGGACCAGGTCAACCTTCGAATAGAAGGTCATGTCCTCCTGGTGTGCCATAAAATCCTGAATATGGGTCACCGGGTACCGGTCTGCCATGATTACTGCATTAAGCCGCCTGTAAGGCCTGTAAAGACCTTCAACCCCCGGACGCTTTGGGAACCATATGGAGTCGGGAAGCCCAAGGGCTATCGGACCGCCGCACAGTACCCATGTCTTCCATCAATTGGAATTAATTGCGGGCAATGCGCAGCTTGTCCGGCGGGAGGCGAGCGTGCACCGGCGGACCCTCGGTAGGGATATAGTGCACCACACTGTGACGAGGCGCAGCCCCGTCGAAATGGGATGTTAGTAGCTCAGGGAACTCAGACAGCAGAGCGGCGAAAGGCTCCTGGACCTCTGCGATGTCGTCAGGTTGCTGTTTGGGTGGAGGCGAGCTGTGCGGTTCGGCGGGGCGGAGGTCTGACAACGGGACCATGCGACCGCCACGCACATTGAAGAGAAGGGAAAATGCACGCAAGAAATCCGCCCCCAAGATCGGCTGGGCGACGTTAGCAACGATAAACTTCCACCTGTATGGGTGGGAGTCGAAGGTTAGGTTAAGGGTCCGCGTACTGTATGTTCGAATGTCACTCCCGTTAGGCGCCGAGAGGACGGGTCCTACCTTACTGACGCCGGTATCGCGGGCAGTTGGGGGAAGGATGCTGACGATGGCCCCGGAGTCCATCAGGAAACGGCGGCCAGAATGAAGGTCAAGGACGTAGAGGCTTCGTTCGGGCCGATCGTGGTCGCCTTTATGGGCGATCGGCCGAGGCATTTCCCAGAAACGTGCAGGGGACTCGGCAGCGTCCAGCCTTCGCACCAAAACGGAGGTGGTAATAGCACCAACGGAGTCTAACACATTGCTCGGGCTGCTGCGATGGATCCTCAGAGGCGGCCAGTGACAGGCCTTCCTCGCGATGCCTCCTCAGCTGCACTCTGGCTGTGGCAGCCAGGTGGGTGAAGGCACAAATGTCCCGTCGCCCTGTGGTGCATAGCTCATCGGTCCTCTTGGCGAGCTGGTGGGGATAGCTGAAGTCGGCTCCCGCAAGCATTAGACGGACGTTGTCAGGCATCTGCTTCAGGAAGGCCTGTTCGAAAAGCAGGTACAGTCGATGTCCATCCATTAGGGCCAGCATCTTGGCCATTATGGTGGAAGGCCTCGATCACCGATCCCACCCATGTGTAGGTTCTTCGCCGCCCGATCTCGACGGCTGAGCCCGAAAGTGTGTAGCAACAGGGCCTTGAGACCCTGGTACTTGGCTGCCACCGGTGGATCTCTCAGGTATGGCAGCAACCTCAAGGCTAACTCCTGCGGCAGGGCTCCCACCACGTGGAAATACCCGGTCTCGTCGGCGACGATGTGGTGCACTGTGCACAGGTGGAACTGTGCCTCCACGTGAGCGAACCAGACCTGGGGCTGATCGGGCCAAAAAGGGGGCAGCCGGAGGCTGGGAAAGTCCTGGGTGCCGGCCGCCTCGGCGGGAAAATATTCTTCTTGCATGTACTTCACTAAGGAAGACATAAATAATCTGCCGGAAATAGCAGGGGATCTGGTTATAATCCCGGACCAGGTCAACCTTCGAATAGAAGGTCATGTCCTCCTGGTGCGCCATAAAATCCTGAATATGGGTCTCCGGGTACCGGTCTGCCGTGATTACCGCGTTAAGCTGCCTTTAAGGCAAGACCTTCAACCCCCGGACGCTTTGGGAACCATATGGAGTGGGGAAGCCCAAGGGCTATCAGACCGTCGCACAGTACCCATGTCTTCCATCAATTGGAATTAATTGCGGGCAATGTGCAGCTTGTCCAGCGGGAGGCGAGATGGAGGAACTGAGTGAAATGAGATGGAGGAACTGAGTGAAATCCAGATTAGTCGGGAAGTGGTTTTAGGAAAATTGAATGGATTAAAGGCCGATAAATTCCCAGGGCCAGATAGGCTGCATCCTAAAGTACTTAAGGAAGTAGCTCCAGAAATAGTGGATGCATTAGTGATAATTTTTCAAAACTCTTTAGATTCTGGAGTAGTTCCTGAGGATTGGAGGGTAGCTAATGTAACCCAATTTTTAAAAAGGGAGGGAGAGAGAAAACGTGGAATTACAGAGCAGTTAGTCTAACATCGGTAGTGGGGAAACTAGTCAGTTATTAAAGATGGGATAGCACCACATTTGGAAAGTGGTGAAATCATTGGATAAAGTCAACATGGATTTACGAAAGGTAAATCATGTCTGACGAATCTTATAGAATTTTTCGAGGATGTAACTAGTAGAGTGGATAAGGGAGAACCAGTGGATGTGTTGTATCTGGACTCTCAGAAGGCTTTCGACAAGGTCCGACATAAGAGATTAGTATATAAACTTAAAGCACACGGTATTGGGGGTTCAGTATTGATGTGGATAGAGAACTGGCTGGCAAACAGGAAGCAAAGAGTAGGAGTAAAAGGACTTTTCAGAATGGCAGGCAGTGAATAGTGGGGTACCGCAAGGCTCAGTGCTGGGACTCCAGCTATTTACAATATATATTAATGATTTGGACGAGGGAATTGAATGCAACATCTCCAAGTTTGCGGATGACACTAAGCTGGGGGGCAGTGTTAGCTGTGAGGAGGATGCTAGAAGGCTGCAAGGTGACTTGGATAGGCTGGGCGAGTGGGCTAATGCATAACAGATGCAGTATAATGTGGATAAATGTGAGGTTATCCACTTTGGTGGCAAAAACAGGAAAGTAGACTATTATCTAAATGGTGGCCGATTCGGAAAAGGGGAGATGCAATGAGACCTGGGTGTCATGGTGCACCAGTCATTGAAAGTAGGCATGCAGGTGCAGCAGGCAGTGAAGAAAGCGAATGGTATGTTAGCATTCATAGCAAAAGGATTGTGAGTATAGGAGCAGGGAGGTTCTACTGCAGTTGTACAGGGTCTTGGTGAGACCACACCTGGAGTATTGCGTACAATTTTGGTCTCCAAATCTGAGGAAGGACATTATTGCCATAGAGGGAGTGCAGAGAAGGTTCACCAGACTGATTCCTGGGATGCCAGGACTTTCATATGAGGAAAGACTGGATAGACTCGGCTTGTACTCACTAGAATTTAGGAGATTGAGGGGGGATCTTATAGAAACTTACAAAATTCTTAAGGGGTTGGACAGGCTAAATGCAGGAAGATTATTCCCAATGTTGGGGAAGTCCAGGACAAGGGGTCACAGCTTAAGGATAGAGGGGAAATCCTTTAGGACCGAGATGAGAAAAACATTTTTCACACAGAGTGGTGAACCAAGAGTTTCTCTTGGTTTTATTGAGGGAAAGGGAATAAGCAAAACAGTGATTGCTAAATTGTTTCAATGCACATGAAGGATAACTTTGCACGTTTTGCTTTTGATGTGATGCAAAAGAAGCTTGTACAAGCTTAGAAACAATTCATTTATCTCAAGATCAAATGGTAATCTTTCAGTGATCAGAAAGGAACAAACAGCATTTATAAGCTTCATTTGGTGACATTCTATTAATAAACATAACTTTGACAATCTCTTAAATTACCTGTTGCTGAGGTTCATTATGATAAATTATTGGGCACCCCCCTCCTCTCTCCCTTTGTTATGGGCAAAGCTATTCAATTTTTAATGCTAATTTCTCTATACCTTTAATGACGGCACTGTAAAATTAGCTGCGTGAGTAATATTACCTTTTCAGATTTTTTATGGTCCACTTTGTATGAATTTACATGCTGATATAGTTGTCTTGTGATCCTATTCAGGAAAAAAAAACAAGCCATTGCAACCTTCATAATTGTAAAACCATTATTTGAAATTGATGGCAGCTTTACTGTTGCTAATATTATGGATTGGGAAATAAATTTACATACATTATGTATGCTTCATTGAACCTGGACTGATTATTATTAGACTTTACAGTTACAAGGATAATTGTTGAACTGTAATTACCTTCCATTTTAGAGATAACATTTTTGAATCTGTAAAGTCTTTGGGTATCTGCATGATAGTTGTCATAGTTTGGAATTTTCTCTGTTAAAAATATTTGTGATGTTTAATATCCACCTGATTTTAACAGTAGTTTTTATCCTGATAAAACAGATGTGTTTGCAGCTTATCTACATTCATTATTTTTTTTTTAATGCATCTATTGAATGCAGTTGTTTTGAATTTGCATAAACCTGAGAATTCACTATCTTGGTAGTGACAGCAACAATCTAACTTTGTGCAGAGTCTTTAACAGTTTTCCAATACATTTCACAAAGGAGTAAGAGGAAAGATTTAGAGTGGATGAAGATGGTTAAAAGCTTTGCCAGTAAGTGAAGAGGGTTGGAAAAATAGTTGTTGAATAGTAGGATGCAGGTTGTGATAGTCGCAGCAGATCGCCGAAAAATGTCAAAATGTTGAAAATCCAGCGTCGACCAGCAAAAGGTACAACTCTTTGTGCAACTACTCGACATGTCGCGGGGTGACGCCTGTTTGGTCGTGAGTAGTCGCCCAAAGAGTCGTATCTTTTTCTGGTCGCCGCTGGATTTTTCAACATTTTTTAAATTTTCGTCCACCTGCTGCGACTATGGCGGGTGCGAGCAAGTCGCCGAAAAAAATTTGCATAAGTAGGACAGGCCCTTTAAGCTAACTTCAATGAAGGAGTATGTTCTGGTTCATACCTTTGTATGGCATCTACTCTGTTCTCTAGCTGTGTTGTTTTGTGAATTTGACCAGTTTCACATAATAATAGGTGTAATTGCAATGTAAATCATGCTAATTTTTTTCTTTAGTAGTCAGTAATGCCAGAATTTGTCTTTGACCTTTGTGTATCTTCGGTGTAAACCAGCATCTGCAGTTCCTTCCTATACTTATGGAAGGTTCAGTATGATGCTTTAAAGAAGCCGTAGATAATATTTAACCATTTAATTTTCTATGGAATATCAGACGAGAAGGAGAATATAATTATCCATGAGTAATGGGAAAGCCTAAAGTTGCCTTAAGGGGAACCATCGCTGCAGTGATTCAAGAAAATAGTTCATCCAAGTTTAGGTGAGGATAAACATAGAAGTATTGTTTTGGCAGTAATATCCATGTTTTGTTCAAAAACATAAACTCTGACAATAGCACAAATGGGCAAAAGTTTTCTTGTAAAATTAACTAGAAAATGTTATCTGGACCCTCCGAGTCTCTGCAGTCCAAACCCTTTGAGTCTTTATGTTCCTATTCACAGTTGCACTCGAATGTGTGGAAACAATTTTATCTTTTGCTGCTATCTTATGACTATTTCTAGTTAGTGAAGGAATCTGAAGTTGAGTATTTGCAGCATTGGGTGGGTGAAATTGAGGGTACTGCATGGAAGAAATTCTTAAATGTAAACTTGGTTCACTGAAATGTATTAATTCTTAATCTAAACGTTACCTAATCATCTGCCTTCCCACTCATCTTTGCCACGTTGTACTTCTTTTATTTTTATACTGTCCCTGACATCCTTTGTCAGCCACGATCGCCCCTTACTCCTTTTGGAATCTTTCTTCCTCTTTGGAAAGAACTGATCCTGCACCTTCTGTATTATTCTCAGAAATACCTGCCATTGTTGTTCCACTGTCATCTCTGCTAAGGTATCTTTCCAGTTAACTTTGGCCAGCCCCTCACTCATGGCTCCATAGTCCCCTTTGTTCTACTGTATTACTGACACCTCCGATTTACCTTTCTCGCTCTGCAATTGTAGATGAAACCTGACCATATTATGGTCACTACCTCCTAATGGCTCTTTAACCTCAAGTTCCTTTATCAAATCTGGTCCATTACATAACACTAAATCCAGAATTGCCTTCTCCCTGGTAGGCTCCAATAAAAGCTGCTTTAAGAATCCATCACGGAGGCACTCCAGAAACTCCCTTTTGTGGGGAAATTAAAAAAATACTCAATTTTTTTTTTATGCCTTCTGGTGGCATGAAATGAAAGTACAGCACAACTGAAAAGTTAAAGACCCTAACTCTTTGCATTAGGCTGAGCAGCACAACTTCTATATATTGTACTAAAATGGTGAAGCAAACATACTGAAATGAAGATAGACATAAAATTATGGTAATTTAGTGGGTCAAACAGCATTTCTGGAGAATATGGACCTGCTGAGTGACTAGCGTTTTGTGTCTTTCTTTGGTAAACAAGCATCCTTGGTACTACATTCCTCAAAATAACATTAGTCAGCAATCTTCATGAATAAACATAATCCCTACAGTGCTGCGGGTCTATAAATTAATTTATGACAATGCTCCAATGGAAAAAACTCCTGCAATTGAAAGGTCATAAATTAAAAGTTTAAACACTTGGCTAGACAATTATTCTGTTATATTGCATATTCTACACTGAAGAAAAATATACTGTCAATGTATAAGATAGCTGGCAAATTTGTAAGAAGCGTTGCTGGGAACTATGGTTGTGCAGGTTTAAATTTGAGTTCCCAAGATGATGTGGATTATTGAATGAAACTGTAAATCGTTTACACTGACAACATCACGGATAATGAAATGGAAAGAAATGACACTGTTATGATTGATGTTCTTGCACTCTCACACTGACTTAGCTGGTTTAAAGAGATTTTGTGTGAACATAATAGATGCAGCTACATTATAATTTTTATTTATGTATTTTACTAATGAAAATCCCTTTCTCCGCTAGCCAACAGAATCAGAATTTTCTGTCAAGAGCAATATAACAAGTGCTCATTACACATGCCTGGGATTTTCTATGGAATTTAATGTAAATTAGCGACACAAGGGATCATGGAACCACATAATCAAATCCAACCATGCGCCTGCTTTGTGTAGGAAGGAACTGCAGGTGCTGGTTTAAACCTAAGATAGATACAAAAACCTGGAGAAACAGCAGGTCAGACAGCATCACTAGAGAAAAGGAATAGGTGACGTTTCAGGTTGAAAAACATTTTGGGTCTGAAAAATGGTCTCGACCCGAAACGTCACACATTCCTTTTCTCCAGAGATGCTGTTTGACTCGCTGAGTTACTCCAACGTTTTGTGTCTATGCACCTGCTTTAGCAGACTGAAAAATTAAGTTAACAAACACCAATTCTGAAACAAGAAATGTAGAAATCGTACGATCATTGTCAACTTTTGGTTTGGAAAAAAGGAGGGATTAGAAATAAAAAAAGCATAGAAACTTTGAAAACTAAACCAATCAACAATAAAAACTTCCAGGAATTAGATTGCACAAAGCAGCTTAATCCCCGCTTATAAAACTATACAACTTGAGAGTGGATAGTCTTCTATTCTACTCTCAACCATAGAATTTCACTGTGTTCATGGCTTGGAACAGACTGTACACAGACCGATTTCTTGATTTAAAGCTCAGAAATAGCAATTCAACTGCAATATCTCTCCTGAAACAGCTGCAGCCCAACATTCAAGGTAGATATGAAACGCTACACTATGATTGTTTACTTCAGCTGGTCCTTCGGGGTCAAGGAAAGAGCGTTCACGTCACGACCCTGTTTCCACCAATCTTTCCACCACCACGCACAAGAAGCGCACGACAAACACCATTGCGCATATGCCGAGAAGTGTGTTCAGCTCCTGCTGAACAACTTCTAATTTTGTATGTGGACTCGATAGGAAGAAGCTGGTCCTTCAACTTTATCCACAGGGAAATGTTTAAACCATCACAGATAAGGAAGTGTTCATGTATAAGAAAATACATCATTAGAAAATATTTTCAATCAATGAAAAAGGAAATATTAAAACATTGACAGTTTCTAAACTATCTATTTTAACAATTAAATGTCGTTTAAATAGAATAAACCATGTATATTAAGTTCAAAGGATATCAAATACAATATGAGGGGTCTTAGACCTGAAAGGTTAACCATTTCTCTTTCTACAGATGTGATTGTCCTATTGAGTGTTTGTAGCAATTTTGTTTTAACACAAGTGAAAAGTAAAATAATGGTCAAATAACACTCCCACTACTTAATATGCTTAGCTTGAAATGACTTATAATAGCAACAAATATTTCAAGTTTCCATCAGGAAAGAAGAAAAAGTTATTTGTTTATGTTTTCATGTAACTTGATTTCAATTGTAGTTGGGTTTTTGGTTTGGGGTTATATCCTCCTCAAAGGGCAAAGATTTACAGAATAAAATTTCGCTGATGTGGAGTAAATAATATGATTTAATAAAGAAAGCTTTCTGCAAATCACAATCAATTTGCTCTAATGTGTCATGTCAGTATTTTCAACTATTCTGAGCTTCCATTATAATCAAAGGAAATACAGGTAAGGAACTCACTTCTAATTAACAAAAATGGGAATGGTTAAGTAGCCCAATACCTTCTATGTACTTAGGGGGAACTGATAAGAGAATATGAATCAAATAAATCTTGGAATTTTAAAACCAAAATAGATCATGCTTAAAATACACAGCAGATACTAGAATTTTGAAAGAAAAACACAAAATTCTAAATTTCTCTCTCCACAGATGCTGCCTGAGTGTTATATCAGCATTTTCTTTTTAAAATCCACTTTCACAAGATTGATTTAATGTTTTGCAATGGTATCCCACCTTTGATTATGCCAGCATATTTAAAAGGACAAAATCTTTAAGAAAAAACTGTACAGAAAATATTAAAACAGAATGTGGTAAATAATTTAAATAAATAGCGCAAGATTGCATAACTAAAACATAAGTACTAAAACTTCATACTTCTTCCACTTCAAAAAAAGTGGGTTTTGCACTTTTTGCTGAATGTGGTACCCTGTTAAATTATCACAAAAAGTCAGGACTTATTAGATTTGTTCAATGCAATTTTGAACAGTGAAAATTAACCATCAAATACTATTTTTATAAAGACCATAATTGGAAAAAATTGAAGACAGTATTTTGTACTTTAATAGATAAGGAAATACTTTAGGAAATATAACAAATAAGGATTGTCTTCAAAAGAGAAAATAAAAACAGCAGAGGTTTTTCCCAATTATTCAAGAGTTTTCCAGACAACACATTTTTCAAAAAGGCATTTGATTTATGTCTATTGTAATTTCTAAAACAGTAGATTTTTTCAAACATAAGAGACTGGATGCTGGAATTTTGAGCAAAACACAAACAGCTGGAGGAACTCAGTGAAGCAGTTTCCAAGCAGCTTCAATGTAGGATCCTGACCCCAAACATTGTCTGTCCATTTCCACCCACACTGTCTTGTCCTCTGGGTTTCTCTAGCAGTTTATTTTTGCAGTGGATTTCAGAGGTATAGCATGAATTGTCCATGCATTATAATCTGGTAATCAGACTCCTTCAAAAATAGATTGATTTGATAAATGGAAAGTGACACTGTGTTCTGCTACTTCTTGAGATGCATTGATGCCTTGTGAAGTGATGCCAACATTCTTGAAAAATTAACTGATAATTACAGGACATTCAGTTCTTGACTTTGCCTTTTTTAGCTGGCAGTTGACCCGTTGCCTCGAGGTATTTATTGACCAGCTCTTCTTGTACACTGGGCAGACACGGCTGGTATCTGCTATAGTCCATAGTGTATTCACCTTTACCCTGAAATAAAATAAAAACATAGTTAACAAAGCTTGCTATGCCCTTTTAAGTACTCATCCATTTCCTTACATTTGTCTCATTAGTTCAAAGACTTTAATACACTTGTTCAATTACACTTGTTCAATTTATTTTCAATAGGAAAAGATAAAATAAAGTCTAAATATTTTCTTATCCACTGATAGGTAATCTCTTGGCGCCTTCAATCTTAATGTTACTTGAAAGAAACGGGTGAATGATTGGCCATGTTGGAGAAAATAAATGAAATTCCGAATCAAAAAAATTCATCCCTTTCGTTATCTACCTCTGTGCAAGACCGGAGTTCTGAGGCGTATCCAAACATGTCGTTCAGTGGTACCTGTAAAGTAAAGATAAGTATTTTACATCCTGGACCATACAAAAACCAACACAATATTATTTTCCCTTATTCAATTGATAATGGTTGTTTCATAACTTCACACAAAAAAAAAATCATACAAATTGAAAGAAAAATTGACATTTTGATAACACTATCGTTAAAGTATGTACAAAGTTGCTTATAACATTTGGTTTGCAGTGATAGGATTTACTGTTCTACAGTATACCGTGTTGCACCCTAATAAACATGGTTCTTTCTTTATGATGCATTTAGTGCTTTTCCATCAAATGTGCCTGGAAATTTATACACCTTTTTTGTTATTGTCTCCAATTTTTTGTAAACAGCTGGGATATTTATATTTTTACCCTATGCTACATGTGATGAGAAATATACAAATATTGCTACCAAATAAACAGGTACCTTTTATCCCAGAATACTTTAAAATCACTTTCCAGAATTAGGATATTTTACTAATCCATTATTTCTTGAAAACATCTTTTCATACCCATGAACAGTGATTGTAAGAGGAAAATATCTTTAATATGAATGAAGATATTATGAATAAATGAAACCATGGTCGTTCAACAGTGAAATTGGACATATTTTATACACAAAACGCACTCAATGTATAACACGTACATCAGCATAAAGTGTGACGTATCCCTCTGCTCCATCCTGGTCAGTGATAACACCATGACGACGATTAATTCCACCGATGACAATTCCGAGAAATTCATTCGGAGCCACCACCTCCACTGACATAATGGGTTCCAGAATCATCAAACTTGTCTTCTCCATAGCTGAAGAACAGAATCAAATGTAGAGGAGTTAGTACTGTACTTTTTGGTCAGCAGGAATGAAGGGTTGTCTTGAGATAACTGATGGGAGTAGGACCGCGTCTACATGCATTGGAGTTTGAAGGACAGCTGTAATCTCCAAAACAAATAAAATCTGGGGCAAGACTGACATGGAGATGGTGAAAACCTGTTCCCTCTGCCAGAGAATCAAAAGAGCCTCAGAGAGCGTAAAGCGGGAGCAAATGCACCCACTTGCCTCCTAAGCTTGCTCCACCATTTAGTCAGATCATGTTGGATATGATCTTTAGCCTCAACGCCACCTTCCTTTGTGATCCCATTTTTAATAATTCCCTCACTGTACAAAAATCTGCCCGTCTTGAATATACCTAATGATTAAGCATTCTCAATTCTGTGGTTAATTTCTACCCTCTGATAAAGGAATGCTCCCCTCCAGAGCTGCCTTAAGTGCACAACCTCTTATTCTGTTCTACAATTCTGGATTCTGCCATCCTCACAGCTTCTTGGAATCTTGCATTTCAATACATTCACTTCTCCTTCTCCACTTCAGTGTAAGAGTCAATTCATCTTCATTCCTCATAAAATGATCCCCTCATTCAGAAACTTTCACTACATCATCTCCAAGACAAGCATGTCGTTACTTATTTCTTTAGTCCAGAGGACTATAGATGCCCAGCCAATATATTCAAAGCTGAGATCAATACCAAAGGGGATGAAAGGAAGTTAAGAACTTGGGGTGAAAGTTCCCCAAATGAAAAATATACTATCATTTGTGGAAACTGTTTTATGAAAAAAAAATATTCAGTTTTGACATTACCAGGGTGCCAAAGTACCATTTATAAACTTACAGAAACATACAAAGTCATTTTTAACTTATTTTATCCATGTTATATTATTGCTGAGGTGACCAGTTGTCTTGAAACACATTTCATTGTACCGTTGACCCTGTGTTAACCTACATATGACAAATAAAACTTAAACTTAACAAAACTAAATTGTTTGATGAAAGGATGAAAAAGGGGTAGGGTGGAGGACATTGAGAATAATGCTAGTTGATTTCATTTTATTTCTGATTTTGTGTGAACTTTACAGACCCTGTTTAACTGCACCCTCTCCGGCTCTGATGAAAGAGATTTCATTGGAATCCACCATGTGATTAGCTCCATCTTCCAACACAAATCGCACCCCAGAGATTCTATGAGCTGTCAGCGGACCCTTTTCACAGGCTTCATGGAAACCCTGCCAAAACAACATGCAGCGTTATGACATCTACAACATATAAAAAAGGTCTAAAAGGTAAGATCTAAATGTTTTCCTGCAATTTTGCAAGTTAACTGTTATACCCAACACAGAAATTAGAATAATATAATAATAATAATAATAAATTTTATTTATGGGCGCTTTTCAAGAGTCTCAAGGACACCGTACAAAAATTTAGCAAGTAGAGGAAAAACATGTAAGTGGAATGAAATGAATAGTAGAGACATGACTAGTACACAAATTAAAGACAGAATTCAATTCAAAACACAATATGAGGCAATTCAAGCACAGATGAAAAGGGAGGGGGACGTGGGACTAAGGATAGGCAGAGGCGAAGAGATGGGTCTTGGCAGGCAGTGACTAGTGGGGTACCGCAAGGCTCAGTACTGGGACCCCAGCTATTTACAATATATATTAATGATCTGGATGAGGGAATTGAAGGCAATATCTCCAAGTTTGCGGATGACACTAAGCTGGGGGGCAGTGTTAGGTGTGAGGAGGATGCTAGGAGACTGCAAGGTGACTTGGATAGGCTGGGTGAGTGGGCAAATGTTTGGCAGATGCAGTTTAATGTGGATAAATGTGAGGTTATCCATTTTGGTGGCAAAAACGGGAAAGCAGACTATTATCTAAATGGTGGCCGATTGGGAAAGGAGGAGATGCAGCGAGACCTGGGTGTCATGGTACACCAGTCATTGAAGGTAGGCATGCAGGTGCAGCAGGCAGTAAAGAAAGCGAATGGTATGTTGGCTTTCATAGCAAGAGGATTTGAGTATAGGAGCAGGGAGGTTCTACTGCAGTTGTACAGGGTCTTGGTGAGACCACACCTGGAGTATTGCGTGCAGTTTTGGTCTCCAAATCTGAGGAAGGACATTATTGCCATAGAGGGAGTGCAGAGAAAGTTCACCAGACTGATTCCTGGGATGTCAGGACTGTCTTATGAAGAAAGACTGGATAGACTTGGTTTATACTCTCTAGAATTTAGGAGATTGAGAGGGGATCTTATAGAAACTTACAAAATTCTTAAGGGGTTGGACAGGCTAGATGCAGGAAGATTGTTCCCGATGTTGGGGAAGTCCAGGACAAGGGGTCACAGCTTAAGGATAAGGGGGAAATCCTTTAAAACCGAGATGAGGAGAACTTTTTTCACACAGAGAGTGGTGAATCTCTGGAACTCTCTGCCACAGAGGGTAGTTGAGGCCAGTTCATTGGCTATATTTAAGAGGGAGTTAGATGTGGCCCTTGTGGCCAAGGGGATCAGAGGGTATGGAGAGAAGGCAGGTACGGGATACTGAGTTGGATGATCAGCCATGATCATATTAAATGGCAGTGCAGGCTCGAAGGGCCGAATGGCCTACTCCTGCACCTAATTTCGATGTTTCTATGTTTCTATGAGGTGGGACTGGAAGATGGTGAGGGACACGGAATTGCGGATCAGTTGGGGGAGGGAGTTCCAGAGCCTGGGAGCTGCCCTGGAGAAAGCTCTGTCCCCAAAACTGCGGAGGTAGGACTTGTGGATGGAGAGGAGACCGGCTGATGTGGATCTGAGGGACTGTGAGGGTTGGTATGGGGAGAGGAGGTCAGTGAGATGGGGGGGGGGGGGGGGGGGGGGGGGGGGGGGGGGGGCAGATGGTGTACTTCTTCTAGGTATATAATTAAGGGAAATCTGTTGTGGGTCTTCCAAATTAAGAGGATTTAACAGGATGGATATAACAATGACGTGTTGATCATTTCATTTGCAGAGAAAGCAGAACAAATAAACTCCAGAAAGATCCAGAAAGCAGGGCTGAAAAAAATAGCAAGTCATTGAAATTAATTGTTTCAGCTATATTGTATCTAGCTGAAACAATTCACTGAGCAGCTATAATGTGAAATTTGTTATCAGATATATTTGAGATGCATATTATTTAAGGGGTGTCAGAAGTATATAGAAACAGAAAGATCTGATGATGGATTTGAATGAGAAATCGATGAGAGCAGGAATCGGCAACAGATATTTGAGAAGAATGGCTTATGTTGTATTGTAAACATTTTGTAACATGATATGGTAATATTTTAAATTCTATTATTAAACCAACTTACAGTGCCATAGGTTTTATGTATTCTAGTTAGTTTTAATTTTGCCTCTTAAAAAAGCCATGATCACAGTGACTGGCAGTGCTGCCTCGAAGGGCTGAATGGCCTGCTCCTGCACCTATTGTCAATTAATTTTTTCAGCGCAAGGAACTGCAGATACTGGTTTACCAAAAATATATACAAAGTGCTGGAGTAGTTCAGGAGTCAGGCAGCATCTCTGGATGGATAACGTTTCAGGTCAGGACCCTTCTTCAGACTGATTGTCTTGTGGTGGGGGGGTGGGGAATAAGCTGGACAAGGTGGGGACAGGACAAAGTCTGGCAAGTGATAGGTGGTCACAGGTGAGGGGGGAGGGAGGTGTTTATTGGCAGATGGTCGACAAAGAACAGAGATGGAAAGACAAAACGTGTGAAATACCAACAGTGTGAACATTGCATTGTCCAATTTTAGGTAGCACCATACAAACAACCCCCCCACATGTTTCCTGCCTCTAGTGTGACCAAACCTTAATAATCTTATATGTTTCATGAAGATCCCCTCTTATCCTTCTAAATTCCAGAGTATACAAGCCCAGCCGCTCCATTCTCTCAGCATATGACAGTCCCGCCATCCCGGGAATTAACCTTGTGAACCTACGCTACACTCCCTCAATAGCAAGAATGTCCTTCCTCAAATTAGGGGACCAAAACTCCACACAATACTCCAGATGTAGTCTCACTATGGCCCTATACAACTCTTTGCTCCTACACTCAACTCCTCTTGTTATGAAAGCCAACATGCCATTCGCTTTCTTCACTGCCTGCTGTACCTGCATGCTTACTTACATTGACTGATAAACAAGGACCCCCAGATCCCATTGTACTCCTCCTTTTCCTAACTTGACACCATTTAGATAATAATCTGCCTTCCTGTTTTTTGCTACCAAAGTGGATAACATCAGTTATCCACATTAAACTGCATCTGCCATGCTTCTGCCCACTCACCCAACCTGTCCAAGTCACCCTGCATTCTCATAGCATCCTCACAGTTCACACTGCCATCCAGCTTTTATGTCATCTGCAAAATTGCTAATGTTACTTTATGCTAACAACCATACCCCTTACCTTTTGAATGGCTGGTATATACTGTTGCGGCACATTTGTTCCAATTGTTCTGTCATCAAATTCTAACTTTGTATAATTTTCAGGCTCCAGAGGTTCCAACATTCCAATAACTTTGCCATACTGGCCCGAACCACCAGACTGCTTCTTATGTGTAAATTCAAAGCTGGGAACAAATAACAATAATCAAAAAAATAATTCTGCATATAAGCTGTCAATGCACAACAATATTCTTTTGTATTGAAGGGTTTTGGCCCGAAACATTGCCTATTTCCTTTGCTCCATAGATGCTGCTGCACCCACTGAGTTTCTCCAGCATTTATGTGTACCTTTAATATTCTTTTGTAGATAGTTAAAGAAACATGATTAGTTTTCCTACTATGGCTGAGTGTAGATATTTGGCAGGTATTGCGCTGAAGAGCATGTGTTGAGAGATGTGTTGTTCCGCTGCACATGCTCTCAATCCTAGTTCTTCCATTTTAGGACATTGGAATATCTTCCTTTTTACAGAAATGTGGCTTCCTTTCTGCTGTAATTTATGGAAACCTCTCTTTCATTTCCACTTTTTTGTTTACAGACTTCTGTTTTCACCCCATCTCCCTCCAGTCAGAACAGAGATAGTTTCCCTAATATTCTCACCTTCCAGCCAACTAGCTGGCACATGCAGCATGTCATTCATCATCCTTTACATCAGCTGTCACAAGATCCTACCACAAGCCACTTTCCCTGCCACATCCTTCTTCCAAGATGCCAAAAGCTGCAGTCTTTTAGCAACCCTAATGCTTTTTGAAATTAATTTATTTTCTACTATTTTACCAAAACTCAGTGCTAATCATTAATTACAATTACACTTGAATAAATTTTCATCACATCATAATCAATATCGCAGTCCCCCGATTCAAAGGCAAATAATTGCAAGGAAGCATCAATCTGACCAATCAAATTCAGAACTTCAAATCAAAAGTTTAACTGTCAAATTCAAGAGCCAACAGATTTTAAGGAGAAAATATGAGTTCCAAGAGACTATGATTGGCATAACATTGTTTCGTCGCTATTTACTTCAATTCAGCTGGTCATTTATTTATTTAATCATGTGTAACATAAATTGCATTCGCTAGGTTGGAGAAAAATAGCCAAAACCATCCATGCAAAATACAGCAACCAGACGAACGAACCCAAGACAAACATAACCTTTCATTAAAGTTGATGTTTGAGTTGCAGGGGCTGAACATTGGACTGTCAATGTAAAATAGCTCTTTTGGATTACTGCCTCGCAAGCCACACATACCTACTCTTCTCTACAATTTCTGAAATTTTTTACAATTATCTGACATTGTACGTGCAATTATTCTTTTTGGAATATCTAAGTATTTTGTTTTAGATTTCTAAATCAGCACAGAACAGGAATACACAATAAACCTGTAAACTGCATGGGATTAATAGCAAAAAGTAGCACAAAGCCTTCAGATACTTAACATAACTTTAGTACAATTCAAATGTTAGAGGAAATCCCTTTTTGGTTTAATAATGATACACAGAATAAACAGAAAAATCAGCACTTCTAATGAATAAAAGGGAAATGTGCAAATATTGTAGACACACTTTTAAGTTCATGAAAAAATGCACAAATCATTAGTATTTAGTACTTCAATGCGCAATCGTGAAGATCACGGGGCAGGTTGTGAAACTGACACAACAACTGAAGCTGCAATTGCCATAGCAGACAGAGCTCAACGTTTAGTTCCGCACTGATTTTGTTCAAACATGTACTCAGTTCTATGCTTAGTCAGTTGTTTTATATCATCACTAAATGGAATGTCCCAAGGAAATAATTTAGAGATTCCAGATATTAATATGAAACTTCGTACAGAAGCTCGTGCTGCTCGGCAAGCTGCAAGTGTGGCCATCCATTATTTAAACTACCATCATGGATCGCCACACAATGTTTTTCAGCTACATCAGCTGAAGAAAGCATCTCTTCAGGTAAGACTATAAAAAATAACAATTACTTGGTTTCTAAAAGACTATTTGCAAAGGTTTTCACAAGACATTTTGAACAGAAAATTAATCTAAATGTGCTGTTTCTGCAGTAATCAATCGTGTATTATAGCTCAAGATCAAGTTGCAAACTAGAAGTAAGAATTGAAATGTAAAGCACATAAACAGGCAGTGGCAACTGCCTCTTTTTAGTGGGAAAGCTGCTGAATCAGCTTACGTTAAAGTTACTAGTTTACATAACTAACTTCTTCCAGTTAAATGTGGCTTTCAAATTGTAATAATTATCAGTCACCCATTTCTAAATCAACAGTACATATAATCGATTTTAAAAGTGTTTACACCAGGAGCTTTGTTAATAGAGATGAAAAACATAAACTCCTCTATTTTGCAAACTCCAGGGTGGATTGGGTTGTTGCCAAAGGAGACAACTACTTTGTCTGCAAACCCACAGCACTTAGCAACAAATACTTTCTTACGTTTAGTATTACTAAATACCAATTTACCTTAGAAATCAAGTTAAACGCAAATTTTGCAATATCTCCAGCTTAAAGTTTGCAAGTTTTTCTGCTTTGACAACTAATTCTTCACCAAGTTCTTTAAAAAAAAATCAGTTTACACGTTTAGAAACATAGGAATTAGGTGCAGTAGGCCATTCGGCCCTCCGAGCCTGCACCGCCATTCAATATGATCATGGCTGATCATCCAACTCAGTATCCCGTACCTGCCTTCTCTCCATACCCCCGATCCCCTTAGCCACAAGGGCCACATCTAACTCCCTCTTAAATATAGCCAATGAACTGGCCTCAACTACCTTCTGTGGCAGAGAGTTCCAGAGATTCACCACTCTCTGCGTGAAAAAAAGTTCTTCTCATCTCAGTTTTAAAGGATTTCCCCCTTATCCATAAGCTGTGACCCCTTGTCCTGGACTTCCCCAACATCAGGAACAATCTTCCTGCATCTAGCCTGTCCAACCCCTTAAGAATTTTGTAAGTTTCTATAAGATCCCCTCTCAATCTCCTAAATTCTAGAGAGTATAAACTAAGTCTATCCAGTCTTTCTTCATAAGACAGTCCTGACATCCCAGGAATCAGTCTGGTGAACCTTCTCTGCACTCCCTCTATGGCAATAATGTCCTTCCTCAGATTTGGAGACCAAAACTGTACGCAATACTCCAGGTGTGGTCTCACCAAGACCCTGTACAACTGCAGTAGAACCTCCCTGCTCCTATACTCAAATCCATAGTTTAAACTATGCTTCCTCCTCATTCTAGTCCCAGTGAGAAAACGAACAGTTTTCTAAACTCATCACCATAAACTCATAACTAAACTCATCACCAAGTCCAAGAACTCCTCCTGCTTGCTTGATCCCATCCCTACTGTCCTGGTTAAATCCTGTCTGCCCTCTATCTCACCCATCATAACGTCCATAATTAACTCCTCCCTATCAACTGCTACTGTCCCTACATCTCTCAAAACAGCTTCTGTCACCCCGATTCTAAAAAAAACAGGTTCTGATCCAAACAATCCAAATAACTACCGCCCCATCTCCAACCTCCCATTCATCACTAAACTTCTGGAAAGGACAGTAGCGACACAACTTCGTCCACCTTCAAAACAATAACCTCTATGAACCATTTCAGTCCGGTTTTCGCCACAATCACAGCACTGAAACAGCCTTGGTAAAAATTACAAATGATCTCCTTCTCGCAGCTGACACCAGCCACTTATCCATCCTGATGATTGATCCTCCTTGATCCTCCTTGACCTCACAGCAGCCTTTGACACCATCTCCCACCCAATTCTTCTGGAACGTCTATATCTGCCACCAGCATCAACAACAATGCACTACTTTGGTTCAGGTCCTATCTACACGACAGAAAACAGGGAAATAAAGTCACATCCACAACTGCCACAGTCACCCATGGTGTTCCTCAGGGATCAGTGCTGGGGCCACTGCTTTTTATCATCTATATTCAACCTCTTGGCAATATTCTCCGTCATTTTGGAATCAATTTTCACTGCTACGCCGATGATACACAACTTTACCTCTCCACAAAACCAAACACCTCCCTTCCCCCAACTGCCCTCACCACCTGTCTTCAAGCTATCAGCAACTGGATGTCACTCAACCTTCTAAAACTCAATGGAAATAAAACAGAAATCATGCTAATTGGCTCAAAGTCCACACTCTCCAAAACCCACCCATTCACCATTTCAGTTGATGGCTCACCCATACCCACCTCCTCCCATGTCAAAAGTCTCGGCGTCATTCTGGACAGTACACTTTCCTTTGGCCCCCACATCAGCAATATCACACACTCTGCATACTTTCATCTCCGCAACATCTCCAGACTCGGCCCCTCCCTCTCCAAAGACAATACAAAAGTCCTCATCCACGCTCTGGTCACATCCCCCATCGATTACTGCAACGCCCTCCTCACTTGCACCTCCAATAAACTTCTTCATCGCCTCCAATGCATTCAGAACTCTGCAGCCCGAATCATCACCCGCACCAGATCATCGGACCACATCACACCCATCCTCACTCAGCTCCACTGGCTCCCTGTGCACCACCGGATTAACTACAAGATTTTACTGCTGACCTTCAAAGCCCTACACCACCTTGCCCCCCAATGCCTCTCTGACCTGCTGCTACCATACACTCCTTCCCGGTCATTTCGTTCCTCCTCAGCTGTAATTTTAACTGTCCCCACATTTAGACTCAGCACCATGGGTGCCAGAGCCTTCAGCTGCTCTGCCCCACGTCTCTGGAACACTCTCCCACCTCCCATCCGTCGCCTGGCCACTATCGATCAATTCAAATCACAACTCAAAACACACCTGTTTAGATTAGCATACTCGACATAACTTCCACCATATTCACCCTGATTTTAATGGCTTAAAATGTTTTGTGTTTTTTTTGTTTTTTTTGTTTTTTGTTTTTAATCAACTTGATTTTAATATTGATAAATGTATTGTGATTTTATGTCCTGTAAGGTGTCCTTGGGTGTCCAGAAAGGCGCCAGCAAATAAAATGCATTATTATTATTATTAGTGTACAAAAAAAATCAATTTACGCTTCTATACAACCGAATTTGGGTCAAAACTGATATTGGGATGCAATCGCATAAAATGATATAAATCACTTTCACTACAACTCTACTCATAATCTAGGATACCTTTGAATGCATATAATATGAACAATACATTTATATAAATATGCAAAACAAACTATTGAATACATTTTTTCATCCCAATAGATGTTTGTGCCATTAATTACAGCAAACCAGAAATTATGATTTACATAAGGGTTTGTTTGGTGACTTAGATGTGAACACAAGGATAAGGTGTGCACCTTCAATTATTATATTTTTTTGCAGAAAATGCATCAAAATTTGTTGATTCCCTTGACTACTAGTGAGGCATGGTGGCGCAGCGGTAGAGTTTCTGCCTTATATCGCCATAGACCCGGGTTGATCCTGACTATGGGTGCTTGTCTGTACGCGGTTTTTACATTACCCCCTTGACCTGCATGGGTTTTCTCTGGGTAACTCCATAGTTTGTCCAAAGAAGGTTTGTCGGTCAATTGGCTTGATATAATTGTAAATTGGCCCGGATTAGGTGAAGAGGTGATCCTCACTCAGTCTGAAGGAGGGTTTCGACTCGAAACATCACCTATTCCCTTTTTCCAGAGATGCTGCCTGAGCCGCTGAGTTATTCCAGCATTCTGTGTCTATATACAGATAATCTTGATTTCAGTGCTCTGGAAATTATACACATGGCCTAGTTTAGTGGCACATTCAACATGTTGGTGTGGCAATTGGTTAGATGTACAAAACCTAGATATTACACTTTTTATGAAGGCAAGAGATACACTGAGGGTGGGAAAGGACTACATTCGGGGCAAGATTAAGTTATCAAAGTCCTGTGGTGACACAATATTTTTCTCTCCAGATTATGGTTAACGAAGGGCACAAGTACCATCTTAAATTTGAAGTGAGAAATGGAAGGTTCTCAAATGTAAGTAGAAATAACAAGAGCAGTTATATGATGCACGCAATATTCTTTAACCAAACGGAAAAAAAAAACTATTTTATACATCATCTGCTTTGGGTAATGTTCCTTTGACAATGTACTTTAGGTAACAGGAAATTAAGTGAATAACCTTCGATAGCTTTCCTTACCTTTAAAAAAAAATAAGTAAACAAACTATGTTTCTGGGCACCTTGCCTCAAATGAATAAATGGTACACTGCAAGTAATGGAAGTAGTAAGAGAAAACTGAACTGAAAATTAAAGTAATTGTCTCTCACCATAGGTTACTAAATTCTGCACAGCAAAAGTATTATTTTATATGAAATCAGTTCCAGACACTGTTCTAAAGTGTAATTTTAAAGACTCAGACGGTTTCAAGGAAGATTATGAATTTTATCTCAATTTGAGAAAACGGATGGACCCTGTGATTGGCTACAATATTCCTGGTATGGTATATTAGTTATCCATGTCTTGTAACAAATTGTTAAACATTAACAAAAATGTTGCAAAAATATTAAGACTTTTAAACTTATCCTCTCCACATCAGATAATTTTGGATTTATAGCCCCTGAAACAAGACCAATCTGGCAACTGGCAATAGTTAGTGCCAGCTACATCATGTGGCAAAAGTCTACTGAGGTTATGAAGTACAACTTGGCTCAAATACGGGAAGTTCACCAACAGGTGAGAAATTAAAATCACTCAACATTACTGTGCCTGATATTTGCATTGCATGTTTTTATAATTAAATAGTTTTTTTTTTCCAGATCAGGACAGACGAATTTCTTCAATTTACCTACATAATTCTTCTCCACGAAATACCAAGCCAGGTAATTTTTTTAATCTATTATTTCCATAGATACTCTGCTCTCAAATTCACTTGGCCCATTTCTGACACTTCTCCGTCTCTTTTCTAAATCTCTGTGACCGTCTCAGGAGACAGTAGTGATTATGATATTTAACATGAACCTACTGACTCACACAGCTTCATAGACTACCTGGTTTCCCATTCCAATCCTTGCAAAGATGCTTTCTTTCATTTTCTCCATCTCTACCATACGCTCTTAAGATAAGGCCAGCCTATTGATGACATCTGAAATGTCCTCCTTTTTCAGGAAACAGCTGCCTTTCTACTGTGGTCGATGGAGCTCTCTTTTATGTTTCCTCCATTTGTCAGACCTGATCTCATCCAACCTCCTTCTAAATAGAATATAGTTCCCCTAGTCCTCACCTTTCACACTACTACTTCATCCAGCACATCATTATTCATCATTTCCATCAGCTACAATGAAATCCCACCATGAGTACATCTTCTCCCTTCCCACCCTTTTCCACCTTCAGTAGGAACCACTCCATCTGTGACTCCCTGTTGTACTTATCCCTCCTACTCCCCCTCCCTGACCCCTGGCACCTTCCCTGCAACCACACTTGCTCTTGCACCTCCTCCTTCACCATCATCCAGGGACCTAAAACACCCTTCTAGGTTCACTTCCTCCATTCTCGTCTACTACTTTCCCAATGTGACCTCTTCTCCATCAGCGAGACCAAGAGCAGATTAGTTGACTGATTTGCAGAGCACGCTGCACTAGATATCCCGAGTTCCCAGTTGCTAGACATTTCAATTTTTTCCATTCCCACGCTGACCTGTCCATCCTTGGCCTTCTACATTGCTGGGATGATGTTCGATGCAAACCAGTAGAAAAAAACTCATATTCCACCCGAGTCCTTCACTGCCCAATAATATGAATATTGATTTATCCGATTTCAGATAACCTGTATCTCTCATGTGCGTCTCCTCTGCTGATCCAGTCCTCCGATTTTTGTTCCCTTTCCTATACCCTCTTCCAACACCACTCTCATTTAATTTAATCCCGATCCTAGTTCCATGCCCTACACCGCACGGAATATACAGACTCCCCCCCTCCCATCCCTCCTCCATCTCGTACTTGTTCTATCTGC
This sequence comes from Leucoraja erinaceus, assembly GCF_028641065.1. NCBI lineage: Eukaryota > Metazoa > Chordata > Chondrichthyes > Rajiformes > Rajidae > Leucoraja > Leucoraja erinaceus. Next base: position 48,849,352 of record NC_073390.1, read on the forward strand.
CCTTCTCCTCTTTCTTAATGGTTGCCATTGTCATCTTTGCACGACTCAAAACCTTTGTATATCCTCTTATTATCCTTCTACCCATCCCCACATTCGCCTTCACGTCTCCATCTGCCATTTTCCATGTCCACACCTTTCTACCCGTCTCCAAACACCTCTCTCCCTTAGCTGGATCCATCTGCCCATCATCCTTCACCCCTCCTCAGTCCACCAACCTACTCATCCCTGCCTTACACTGCCCCTCCCCATTTTCTACCAGTTATCTTCCCTCTCCACTCTGTCCTGATGCAAGGTTTTGACCTGAAATGTGGCCAATTCTCCCCCCCCCTCCCCCACCCCACAGATGCTGCTTGACCCACTGTGTTCCTCCTGCAGATTGTTATAACTAAAACTATTTTCACAATGATCAGTCAACACACTAATTACATGGAATTAATGCTTTTTTCTTCATCCCAAACAGGAAATAATAACTTGCAATATGTGGGTGATGTGGCAGCCTAAACAACCACCAAACGTGAAATACACTTGCTTACCCTCTCCAACTGAAAGTTTTTCTGAAGAATCTGAATTTGGAATGCCGGAGGGAATGGGGCCGCAAAGAACCGAGGGCTCGGCGTTGCAAATCAACTGAGAATCAACTACAGAAATTTTCTCTACAAACTTATTACTAACCATTTTGATATTATTTTACTTAAAGGGTATCGTATTGGCAGCACAACAAATCTAATGAATGATATTATGACAGTATTACCTGGATTAGTTTGACCAGGACTTGATTTAACTATGCTACTTCAAATTTAGTCACAAAACCTTTAAATTGCAATTTTCACGCCTGCTTTAAAATACATTTAAGGGGCTGTCCCACTTGGGCGACCTAACCCGCGAGTTCTGACGAGTTTACCCTCGACTCATACTCGCAGCGTGGTCGACACGAGGTCGTAGCACTCTGTAAGTCTCCTTCATGCTTGAGAGTGGTCTCAGGCGTACTCGAGGCTTCAGCTAGGTTGCGGCATATTTTGCAACGTTGAAAAATGTCCGCCAGTAAAAAAAGGTCGCCATGGAAAAAATCGATACTTTTCTTACTCGTGGGTTTAGTCGTAGTAGGTCTTAGTAGGTCGGCATGTTAGTCGTAGGTAATCGAGGGTAGTCAAAGGTAGTCGTAGATAGTCTTCATCATAGTCGAAGGGAGGTAGTCTTCACTCTCCACTATTCAGTGTCCAATTTTCCCGAAGTTAGTGTAGCCGCAGATTTTCATCTTTCGGGAAAATAACTACCTAGTAGCTAAATGAGCAGGGATAAGGGGAATATCTTCGATACGCATGTGATCTGGCTCAGAGACCTTCAGCGCTTCTTCCCAGATCAGTCTTCAAAAACACAGTCCTTTGATTAATAAATTCAGATTAATCTATGTCTATGTTCTATGTCTATGTTTAAATGCTTTATTGTTGATATCAGAATTTATTCGCCAAGTATGTTTTGCAACATCGGAGGAATTTCACTGGCCAGGTCAGCCATACAATTAAAAGCAACAGACTCAAAAACACATTTTAACATGAACATCCACCACAGTGATTCCTACACATTCCTCACTGTGATGGAAGGCGAAATAAAGTTCAAGGCCTTCCTTTTGTTCTTCCTCGGTCGGGGGCCTCGAGCCCACCGTTGACGGGACGGTCTTGACTCCCGTAGCCGGTGGCGTTCAGGCCCTCCGTGTCGAGGCGTTCAGCTCGTGCATCGGGGGTTATCAGCTCCCCCGCAACGGGCGATCAAACCTCGCATCGGGGCTGGTTGAACCTTCTGTGGCGTTGGAGCTCCCGACTCGGCCTCTCCCGAGACTGCGAACCCTTGAAGGTAAGTCCGCAGGCTGCGGTGGGAGTGATCCCAGGCAAGGGATCCGCTCCAATGTTAAGTCCGCGCCCCGCGGTGGGGCTCACGACAGTCCGAGACAGCTCCCAGCTCCAGCGATGGTAGGCTGCAGAGCCCGGAGAATGTGATCCGAAAATCAATCACATCTCCGGGAAGGTAAGAACTTGAAAAAAAGTTTCCTATACTCTTCTAAACTTGCCAATTAGGTCGCCCAAGTGGGACAGCCCCTTTAAATTGTACAAGATACCGAGTCTGAAGAATGGTCTCCACCCGAAACATCGCCCATTCCTTCTCGCCAGAGATGCTGCCTCACCCGCTGAGTTACGCCAGCATTTTGTGTCTACCTTCATACTGAAGTCATACTTGTGTAATCTCATATCAGATTAAGAAAAAAACTGCTAACTTCAATAATTTATTCCATTAAAGAAAGTTGCACCTATCAATAAAGAATGGTCAATACTATTTCAAATTAGAATCATAATGCAACATAATCTGTTTTGGATATATTTCACAGTATTATTTGTAGGTTAAGAATGAATACTTTTTGGTAATGCAAGGCATCCAGCCTTCATATGCAGAGCCATGTTTATTTTTAAGAATATACCGAGTGCTGCAATGTCTCAATTTCAGATTATTTCATGAGCTCGGAATAGTAATAAAGAGGTCTAAGTTAGCAACAGAAGATAACATTATTTCCACACATTCCAGCAGGGTGTATGAATTGGACCACAAAGAATCAAAGAGTTTGGTCTGGGAGAATCAAACGGTCTGGATAATATATTCTCTATTTCATTTTATTCAAACCTGACATTTGCCCATATTGTCAGAGGTTACGGTTTTGAACAAAGCATGGGACATGGATATTGCTGACAAAACAATAGCTCCATATTCATCCCACCTGCTCTTAAAAGGGGGATGATGAACAAATTGCTTGAACCACTGCTGTCATCAAGAGTGTTTTGTTGTCATATGTCCCAGATAGAACCAATCAAATTCTTCCTTGCAGTAGCACAATAGAATATGCAAACATAGTACACTGTAAACAATATAATAAATGAGAAAAAGAAAGTTCATTGTGTGTACATATACATATACCCACATATACATTATATATGTACACACACACACACGGGTCTCGACCCAAAACGTAACTCATTCCTACTCTCCAGAAATGCAGCCTGTCCCACTGTGTTACTCCAGCTTTTTGTGTCTACACACTTATACACCTACAGTGCCTCCATAAAGTTTGGGACAAAGATCCATCATTTATTTATTTGTCTCTGTACTCCACAATTTGACATTTGTAATAGAAAACAAATCACATGTCGTTAAAGTTCACATTGTCAGATTTTAATAAAGGCCATTTTTATACATTTTGGTTTCACAATAGACAATAGGTGCAGGAGTAGGCCATTCGGCCCTTCCAGCCAGCACCGCCATTCAACGTGATCGTGGCTGATCATCCACAATCAGTACCCAGTTCCTGCCTTTCCCCATATCCCCTGACTCCGCTATCTTTAAGAGCCCTATCTAGCTCTCTCTTGAAAGTATCCAGAAAACCGGCCTCCACCGCCCTCTGAGGTAGAGAATTCCACAGACTCACAACTCTCTGTAAGAAAAAGTGTTTCCTCGTCTCCGTTCTAAATGGCTTACCGCTTATTCCTAAACTGTGGCCCCTGGTTCTGGACTCCCCCAACATCGGGAACATGTTTCCTGCCTCTAGCGTGTCCAAACCCTTAACAATCTAATATGTTTCAATAAGATACCCTCTCATCCTTCTAAACATGCCCAGCCACTCCATTCTCTCAGCATATGACAGTCCCGCCATTCCAGGAATTAACCTTGTAAATCTATGCTGCACTCCCTCAATAGCAAGAATGTCCTTCCTCAAATTAGGGGACCAAAACTGCACACAATACTCCAGGTGTGGTCTCACTAGGGCCCTGTACAACTGCAGAAGGCCCTCTTTGCTCCTATACTCGACTCCTCTTGTGGCCAACATGCCATTCGCTTTCTTCACTTCCAACTGTACCTGCATGCTTACTTTCACAGACTGATGAACAAGGACCCCAGATCCTTTTTCCCAACTTGATGCCATTTATATAGTAATATGCCTTCAATTTTTTAATACCAAAGTGGATAACCTCACATTTATCCACATTAAACTTCATCTGCCATGCATCTGCCCACTCCCCAAAGCTGTCCAAGTCACCATGTAGAATTTACAGCAGTGTTTAAACATAGTCCCCCCATTTCTGAGCACCATAATGTTTGGGATACAGCAATGTTAGGTAAATGAAAGTAGTCATGTTTAGTATTTTGTTGCGTATCCTTTCCATGCAATGACTGCTTGAAGTCTGCGATTGATGGACATCACCAGTTGCTGGGTGTCTTCTCTGGCTTTGCTCTGCCAGGCCTGTATTGCAGCCATCTTATCCTTGTGTTGGGAGCTAATCCCCTTCAGTTTTCTCTTCAGCATATAAAAGGTATGCTCAATTGGGATCAGATTGGGTGATTGACTTGGCCACTCAAGAATTGACAATTTTTTAGCTTTGAAAAAGTCCTGTTACTTTAGCAGTATGTTTGCGATCATTGTCTTGGTGTAGAATGAACTGCCGGCCATTGAGTTTTTAGACATTTGTTTGAACTTGAGCAGATAGGATGTGTCTATACACTTCAGAATTCATTATGCTACTACCATCAGCAGTTGTATCATCAATGAAGATAAGTGAGCCAGTGCCTTCAGCAGCCACACATGCCCAGGCCATAACACCCCCACCACCGTGTTTCACAGATGAGGTGGTATGCTTTGGATCCTGGGCCGTTCCTTCTCTCCTCCATACTTTGCTCTTGCCATCACTCTGATATAAGTTAATCTTTGTCTCATCTATCCACAAGACCTTTTTCCAGAACAGTGGTTGCTCTTTTAAGTACTTCTTGGCATACTGTAACCTGCCCATCCTATTTTTACGGCTAACTAGTGGTTTGCATCTTGCAGTAGCCTCTGTATTTCTGTTCATGAAGTCTCCTGCAGACATTGGTCATTAACAAATCCACACCCAACTCTTGAAGAGTGTTTCTGATCTGTCGGACAGGTGTTTGGGGACTTTTCTTTATTATAGAGATAATTTTTCTGTCATCAGCTGTGGAGGTCTTCCTTGGCTTGCCAGTCCCTTTGCTTATTAAAGCTCACCAGTGCTCTCTTTCTTCTTAATGATGTTCTAAACCGTTGATTTTGATAAGCCCAAGGTTAGGCTGATGCCTCTAACAGTTTTATTCATGTTTCTCAATCTCATCATGGCTTTTTTGACTTTCATTGGCACAACTTTTGGCCTCATGTTGAAAAACAGCAATAAAAGTTTCCAAAGGTGATGGAAAGACTAGGTGCCGAAAGAGAGCTCACTTATATCTGCATTAAGGAGGCAATTAAACACACCTGAGCAATTACAAACGCCTGTGAAGCCACGTGTCCCAAACATTATGGTGCCCTGAAATGGGGGGACTATGTATAAACACAGCTGCAATTTCTACATGGTGAAACCAAAATGTGTAAAAATACCCTTTAATAAAATCTGACAATGTGCACTTTGACCACGTGATTTTTTTCTATAACAAATCTCAAATTGTGGAGTATGGAGGCAAATGAAACAAATAAATAAATAAGAGGCGAATAAACAAATAAATGACGGGTCTTTGTCCCAAACATTATGGAGGGCACTGTACATATATTTATATACACATGCACACCCGTGAAGGTACTTTCACGAAGGTGTGAAGGTACTCTCACAATGGCGTTTTGCAAGTCCAGAATTAACAGCTTTACCTTCACCTCGATCTTTCTTATTTACCTGGTTTTATCCGTTTCTCAAAATGTTCCTCAAAACTGTGCCCTTACTTTTGCCATTTGTTTTCTCCTCTATATCCCAGGACTCAACTGTCTCTATGGTAATTCAGACATTTTAAATTTGCCTCGTATTTTGCAGCTCTAATGAGACAAGACTAACAAAAATGTAACAGCTTTTATTTGTGGTAATTAATTTAAAACAAGAGTGAATTTATAATATGAAACTTTACTTACGGAACAGGTGCAGCAATGGTTTCCCTGAAGGCAACTTTAGGCTTTCCCATTAGACACGGACAATTGTATTCTCTTTCGAGTCTCTGGCATTGAATAAAAGGTTAAATAATTTAATATCATTTTAGGCTTCTTTAGAGCATCGTACTGAATCTACGATAAGTACATGTACATTGCTTGTTAGAGTTCCCTATTTGGGAAACCAGTGTTCAAAGTCGGTTCTGAAAACGTACACACTTTTAATCTAGAACTCATCCAGCTATCTTGCAAGACTTAGAAGTCTCACGAGATGCTGTTGTTGTGGAATCTGAATAAAAACAGTAGCATAAAAGCAGCATACAAAAGCATATACATGAAGATGCAAAACGAGATTTCATTTACAAGGGTCACAGAATTATGAAGACGTGAGCAAAAAGGTTGATGAAAGCAGAGCTGTAGATGTTGTATACATAGACCTTAGTAAGGCATTCGACAAGGTGCCGCATGGTAGGCTGCTCTGGAAGGTTAGATCTCGAATCGAAGGAGAGATAGCTGAATGGATAACAAATTGGCTCCATGGAAGGAAGCAGAGGGTGATGGTAGAAGGTTGCTTCTCAGAATGGAGGCCTGTGACTAATGGTGTGCCACAGGGCTCGGTGCTGGGACCGTTACTGTTTGTCATCTACATCAATGATTTGGATGAGAACATACAGGGCAAGATTAGCAAGTTCGCTGATGATGCAAAAGTTAGTGGATTTGCAGATAGTGAAGATGTTTATGAACGATTGCACCAGGATCTGGATCAATTGGCCAGGTGGGCGGAGGAATGGTTGATGGAATTTAATACAGAGAAGTGTGAGGTGTTGAATTTTGCGGCGTTATTGTAGAGCTGAGGGAACTAGGAGTACAAGTGCATGGTTCCTTGAAGGTCGAGTCGCAGGAGGATGAGGGGTGATCTTATAGAGGTGTACAAAATCATGAGAGGAATAAATTGGGTCAATGCACAGAGTCTCTTGCCCAGAGTAGGGGAATCAAGGACCAGAGGACATAGGTTCAAGGTGAAGGGGAAAAGATTTAATAGAAATCCGAGGGGTAACATTTTCACACAAAGGGTGGTGGGTGTATGGAACAAGCTGCCAGAGAAGGTAGTTGAAGCTGGGACTATCCCATCGTTTAAGAAACAGGTGGACAGGTACATAGATAGGACTGGTTTGGAGGGTTATAGACCAGGCACAAGCAAGTGGGACTAGGGTAGCTGGGACATTGTTGGCCAGTGTGGGCGAGTTGGGCCGAAGGGCCCATTTCCACTCTGTATCACTCTATGACTATGACTCCGTCATAAAAGTTGACATGTATCCTAAACTGTACTTTTCTCTAAAATAAAAATGGCGATAAATACATTTCATAATGTATCACAATCACAATCAGGTGCCGAAATACTCAAATCCTGATCTGAGAACTCCAATTAACCTTAAACAGCTTTGGATAATTTAATTTATCGACTATTTTTTAGTTTACTGATACAATTGGTAAAATGCATAAAATACAGGATGCAGTGGTGTTGTTGGTAAATGAATCTATGCCATTGGAGGTGTTCTTAGCCAGAGGCCAAAGACAAATTCTGGCATCATTGACTATTTACCAGAAAGAGAAAAAAAGTCTAATATACATCACAATGTCACTTTTAATTATATGCAAGGGGTTAAATTCACAACCGCAGAGCTCAAAAACAGAGTAGCTGTTACACAAAAGGCCTGAACCAGAACATATTTGTTCAATTAAGTATTTATTGTTAACTATTCCAACTATTATTCCTAATATAGTTTAAATCACTCGATCTTAGCAAGGATGTTTGCCAAGGCAGTCGTATTACTATTTCTGCTAGAGAAGCAGCTGGTTTTGTGAACTAGTCCTTGGGATAAAATTCACCCAACAAGTAAGTCAGGGGAACATCCCATTCACTTTCTGTCATCAGAAGGAAGCAACATAAAAAACAAACATTTGCAATATTAGTGAATTCTCTGCAGTGACATGAAAAAGGCGAGGGGGGCCCAGATAGATTACTGTTGATCTAACCTGTGCAAGCTTCCACAAATTTTACACGGAATAAATTATAAGTCCTCCCATAAATGCAGACCAAGGCAACACAGTTCATTAAATCTATCCTGGCGTATAAAGTAACTGATTATAATGCTTGTTCTGAGTATCATTAGTAGGTCCTTAAGAAAAAATGGCTCAACTATTCAAGTTTAGATTTTTCCTTCCTAATCTCCTTCCAGAAGCACCGCGAGCAGCAGAAGCCGAGGCCAGCGGTAAGGGCCGGCGGTGGAACTTCGCAGCCTGGGCCTCATGGGCCGGAGGCTCGCGGGTCGTAGACTGGACCTCCCGGGTCATTGGTGCCTGGGTCAGCGCCATGGAGGCGTCCAGAGAGATCCTGGCAGCGTTAGTGGTGAGGTCAGTGCGGCGGTCGATGACGGCTCCCGGTGCTTCTGGAAGGTTCACAGTTTAAGGATAAGGGGGAAATCTTTTAGGACCGAGATGAGAAAAACATTTTTCACACAGAGAGTGGTGAATCTGTGGAATTCTCTGCCACAGAAGGTAGTTGAGGCCAGTTCATTGGCTATATTTAAGAGGGAGTTAGATGTGGCCCTTGTGGCTAAAGGGATCAGGGGGTATGGAGAGAAGGCAGGTACAGGATACCGAGTTGGATGATCATATTGAATGGCGGTGCAGGCTCGAAGGGCCGAATGGCCTACTCCTGCACCTAATTTCTATGTTTCTATGAGGTCGGACACGTGGAAGTGAGGAAGCAGCTGCCGAGTGAAGGAACATAGGAGGAACTAGCATGGGGGAAACTGCCGTGAGGGAGGGGTAAGAGTGTAGGGGACCCGGCGTGAGGGGACTGTCGTGAAGAACAATGGACAGTGGAGGACCTGTAACTTTGTAATCTGTAACTTTGTAAACGCCCTTTAATGCGTGACTATTTGCATACCTTGGCAACGTATGCAAGCAAAGAATTTCACTGTGACTTGTCACATGTGACAATAAAGTCAAGATTCAAGAGAGTTTATTGTCATGTGTCCCTGCTAGGACAATGAAATTCTTGCTTTGCTTCAGCGCAACAGAACATAGTAGGCATGACTACAGAACAGATCAGTGTGTCCATATACCATTATATACGTAAATACACACATGAATAAATAAACTGATAAAGTGCAAATAACAGATAATGGGCTATTAATGTTCAGAGTTTTGTCCGAGCCAAGTTTAATAGCCTGATGGCTGTGGGGAAGTAGCTATTCCTGAACCTGGTCGTTGCAGTCTTCGGCTCCTGTACCTTCTACCTGAAGGTAGTGGTGAGATGAGTGTGTGGCCAGGACGGTGTGGGTCCTTGATGATACTGCCTGCCTTTTTGAGGCAGCAACTGTGATAGATCCCCTCGATGGAAGGGAGGTCAGAGCCGATGATGTATTGGGCAGTGTTTACTACTTTTTGTAGTCGTTTCCTCTCCAAGGCACTCAAGTTGCGGAACCAAGTCTATTCTATTCATGAAAATTCAAACTAGTCATTGTGTGTATGTTTTTCCTTGTCTCATGCACCATAAACCTCTAAACTGCAGCTCTATATCCCGCCCTGCATCCTACAACCCTCTGGCAAGACTTTCTAATCATCTTCATTCACTCTAAACCTCCCTTCTCATTCCTTTGTGAAATGTATTAGAAAACTGTTAAAGACATTGCACAAAATTAGATAGTTACTATCTTTGATAAAATTGTGTATTATCCCTGAATTTTGCATAAAGAATAAAGATCAACCAACTCTTCAGTATTTCAGGATAAAAAAAACTGTTAAAAACAGATGAGTATTAAACATGAGAAATAGTTTGGAATTTACACTATAAAAACTATGAAAATTATCATGCACTTATCTAAAAGCTTTCCATAGGTTCAAAAACATGTTAGCACTAAAATGAAAGGTAATTACACTTCACCAATTATCTTTATCACTGTCAAGATGAATATAATTCATCCATGTTCAATGAAGCATATTCAATGTACATGAAGTCATTTACCAATCCATAAAATTAGCAACCGTAAAGCTACCATAAATTCCAAATAATTGCTTTACAATTATGGAGGTTACTGTGGCTTGTTTTATACTGAACAGGATCACGACAAGATAAACGATATCAGTATGCAAATTCGAATGAGTAGATCATAAAAAATCTGAAAAAGCAATGTTATATACACAGCTGATTTTACAGTGGCATCATTAAATGCATATAGAAATTGCCATTACGAATGGAGTAACTTTGTCAATAACATACAAGAGATAGTTTGTTACTTTGCTGTAGATTTGGACCTTGGGAGAGAACGAAGGAGATGCCCAATAATTGATTACATTGAACTTCAGCTGCAACTATTTGAGGGGATCGCGTGCTTGTCAAAGTAGTGTACATCGATAGAATTTTAACTGAATTATAGGAAAACAAAACAATTCTTAGCTCGGATTACCTGAAATTATTAGGTATATATCAGGTTTACACAAGACTTTTAAATAAACCCATCACTATATGCAAGTATAGGGTGATTTCACGAAAGGTCACTGGAGCGTAGATCCTGGCCCACGTGACCGCAAATTTTAACTGGAGGATACTCGTCACTTCCGGTACATGTTAGTGAATGGGAAAACACGCACTTTCACACCTGTTAAAAACATCGAAAACGGCCAGTTTGTGAGCTGCAATTTACTGTGCCAGTCGGGGTGACCACGAGGCACAGCTACCTAAATTTACAGTCCAAGAGAAAGATAGAAACTAAGGTAAATTCAAGAGGGAGTTGAAGGTGCAAAAACAGCGGAAGTGCTTAGCGGACATTTGTCGTGGAGATTTAAAGATCCAAAATATCGGGAATTATCGCGTTTGCTCTCTGCATTTCATCAAAAGTAAGGCATTATTGACTTTTTTTATCTTTATTCATTTGTTATATGAAAAGTTTTAAAAGTGAAAAATCCGTCAGTAAAATTGCAAAATCGCCCATGGTTCTCAGGTGGGTTTTAACATGCAAAATGAAAACGCTTCTGAAGCTACATTTACCATTTAAATAATTGTAAACTATCAGCGGGTCAGACAGCATCTTTGGAGAGCATGGATAGTCATGGGAAATCAGTACTAATGGACACCACTCCCTCCCCCCCCCACATTGGTCCATTATAACGGCGGTTCACTATATTCATTTTGAACTTTAATGCTAATAAAACTTCTGAACCTAATCAAAGCTCAAGACATTTAGATAAAGCATTGTTGTGAAAGGTTTAATACCTGTGCATAAATTTCCATGTGCAATTCGCCCATTCCTGATACAATGGTCTCTCTGCTCTCCGTGTCATAAGTAACTCTGAAAGTCGGATCCTCTCGTGTAAATCTGCCAATTCCTTTGGAAAATTTATCTAAATCATTCTGAAACAGAATACGGCAGTCTATAAAGTATTTTCTGAAGCTTTAGAGCACAATAATAATTTCATTCGGTCAAAACAGTGCATTTAAATACAAAGTAAATTTACATCATCATATTCCCAAAATAACACAAATCTTGGGGGGGTGTTTAGTAGTTTGATCTATGAATTTAGGAAACCGAGTATATAATTAGATTTTTTAAAAGTAATGAAAGAGAATTTGTCTACTGCCGACATTTGATTATTTTATTGTAAAACAGGTGGTGTCAGATATTCATAATTTTAACCATGATTGATTTGTTTCCAAACAAAGTAAAACTTTCAGTATATACATTGTACCATAAATTGTTAAAATGATCAGATGGATAAAGTGATAGATTAGGAGGTGGAAATTATGGAATGTAATTTGCCATAATTAGTTCCAATATCTAATGTTATTTAATGTTCATTAGCTAATCCATTTTTTACGTCATGGCTCCAATTGATGTTAATCTTTCTTCATGATTTTCTAGAAGGCTTACATTTGATTTTAGTACAGATTTGTACATCATATACTTCTGTCCAATCCACTCCCAGTTGATCTACAGTTGGGTATGAGTGACACAAATTCACAAGTTCCTTTCTAATATTTTTCTTGACTGGTACAATAGGGAGATTTTAGAGCATTTCTAGTTAGCTCAAGAGTAACCAAAAATGACCTGGAAAAAGGGAGCTCGCTGGTTGAAATAAAAAGTATGGAATAACCTGAGGACATAGAAATTACATTTCAGGAGTTTGAATGCAGATATGCATACCTTATTAACAGGCTTTATTGCAACTGATATCACAGGTTCAGGTACATGAATGGATTCCTGTAGTAAAAAGAGAAAACTTATCATTGCACAGGTAATATCACAGATATTATATGTTGGATAATCTAAGCAAAATATACACGTTGATGGGTTATTTTTTTTAATTAAGCTTCAATTATTTTTTTTAAACAAGCAAATGTATTTTCAAATACTGTGCTTGAAGAAACCTGAAAGATTAAAAAAAATATTTGGTACAACTGCAAAAAGTAAAAAAAAAAAAAATTGCAAAGAGGCAAGAATTTAACTTTTTACCTACCAGAATTTAACAAAAAATGCAACCATTTTTATCCGGTGATTTTTTTTGCCAATAGAAGAGATTTAATTGAAACTTTCAGTTTACTTGTGTGCAAATGTTTATTGTTAAATTATAAATCAGAATATTCCATTACATGAAATTTCTGCAATTTCACCAAATGAAGCCGATAAATGCTTTTAAATGCTATAAATGTTCTTCTTACCATTGAAATATTGCCGTTTGATCTTGAAGTAAATGTATCGCCACTAGCACAATCAATGCCAAATAAAGCACAAATGTCACCTGCATACGCTTCTTCAACATCCTATCAAAAGCAACAAAGTGTAGTTATTTTTCATGTAAATTGAATCAATTTAACAATCATTCCCTTTCCCTCATGAAATCGTGAGAAGTCAGAAGTCAAGGGAGAGTCAAGAGTGTTTTTATTACATGTCCCAAAACAGACAATTAAATTCCGACTTGCAGCAACAGCAGCCTAACAAGTTTATATAATTGCCTTTCTACTTAATTATATCATAATTTACAAAACTTTTGGCAAAGCTTGAACCAATTCCACCAGTGAACTAGAAAAGTTTTGCTTTCAAACCAAACTGAGGGAACAAGCATATTTAAAGAATGCATTGAAGAATTCTGCATCATTGAATAAATAACTTGAGACTAGGTTGATGATTTAAACTTTGTCAGGTTTCTTCCAACTTATTCACTCACTGTAGAGATTAAAGTGTCACCCAATGCACAATGAAATTGGGTCTAATTTCCTTTATATGGGTGTAAGGTAATTTTTAGTTTTACCTTCATGTAATAAGCATAATCATATAACAATATCTGTAATTACTATACAGAAGATAAGACAATCAAGTACCTTCATCTCAGTTTTCAAATTTCAATATTATGATGCACATGCTCAAAGCATGAATATTAACTGAATATGTACTTTACAAAAACATGACAATTAAAACTGTTACGCCTGCCTCTGCGTCAGGTAGTCCTGAGGAATGCAACACACTTAGATATTGAAACAGCGAATAATGAAAGTCCCTAGAAAGAGTGGACATGGAGAGAATGTTTCCACTAGTGAGAAAGTCATGGACCAGAGGGCACAGCCTCAGAATAAAAGGATGTACCTTTATGAAGGAGATGAGGAGGAATTTATTTTGCCAGAGGGTGATGAATTTGTAGAATTCATTGCCACGACGGCTGTGAAGGTCAAGTCTTTGAGTATTTTTAAAACGGAGATTGATAGATTCTTGATTAGTACGTGTCAAAGGTAATGGGGAGAAGGCAGGAGAATTGAGTTGAGATTAAAAGATAAATGAGCAATGATTGAATGACTCGAGTAGCCAAATGGCCGATTTCTGCTCTGATGTCTTATGAACGTATCTTTCTAAATAAGAAATTCAACTTTCTTACCAGAGTGGATCGTTTATAATCACAAAATGAACAAACAATAGATGCAGAATTATCAGCATTAATAGTTAATTGGAGAATGTACAAATACAGGAAAGAATATTTAGTACATTCAGTTAGAAGTCATGTCCCGCTGAGTTACCCCAGCTTTTTGTGTCTATCTTCGGTTTAAACCAGCATCTGCAGTTCCTTCTTACACAGAAGTCATACCTCCATCTGGTCTGCATGCAATCGAACTAAGCGCTGCACTCGAATCTTCTTGCCTGTTCGTGTGTTGTAGATGTTCTCACTTTTCTTTAGCATACCTTGGTAAACTCGAATGTATGTTAACTGTCCAAATTTACCTGCCTGATAAATGAAAAGGAAAATTATACCGATACCAAAACAACTTTAGATCAGCATAACACTAATTCAACATTACGCAGTAGTGGAATTTTTTTTCTGCAAAATTAAAATTGTTCCGTTGCAATCCAAGCAGTTTAATTGGAGTTTTCCATTACATTAAGATCAGACAGATCCTGCATAGAATTTTTTGGTGATAACTTTTAGAACTTTAGAAGTTAGAAAAATAGAACATAGAAAATAGGTGCAGGAGGCCATTCGGCCCTTCGAGCCAGCACCGCCATTCATTGTGATCATGGCTGATCGTCCCCAATCAATAATCCGTGCCTGCCTTCTCCCCATATTCCTTGACTCCACTAGCCCCTAGAGTTCTATCTAACTCTCTCTTAAATCCATCCAGTGATTGGCCTCCACTGCCCTCTGTGGCAGGGAATTCCACAAAAATTGAAATGATATTATAGATTTTGGAAAATTCATGCACTTCAAAGAATAGATGTCAGAGAGCTATACAGCGCAGACACAAGCCCCTTTTCTAAAAAACCCTGTAAATGGCATACTTCAATACACGATAGACACATGCTTTTTTGCTTCTCTGACCCCAAATAAACTAACTTTGAGTTGGTAGATAAGGTGATTGGTCTCTCTAGATAGACAGTCACACTCTGACAGTCACAAGATAGATTGGTCACTCTCTGTTCCCCCAGGATAGAAGAGTCCAGGGTCTGGTTTTAAAGTGCAAGGGGAAATCTTTACAGGTTTGAGGGGCGTTTTCAGGTTTTTTTACACGCACACACAGAGGGTTGTTTGTATAAGGAATGAACTGCCACAGAAAGTTGTAAAGGTAGGTACAATGGCAACGTTTAGTAGATATTTAGACAAGCATGCGGATAGGAAAGAATTAGAAAGGAATGGGTCTCGTTCATAAAAGCTGGTCAGCATGATTGAGTTGGCAAAAATTATTTAAAATTCTGTTGAATATCAATAAAATCTACCAAACCCTGTTATTTCGAGGGCAACCTACAAATTACGAAACACTAATCTATTATCAAGTTTTGGATTTGAATGCATAAAGAAAATAACAATACTATTAATGAATTACCTCTAGTTTGAAGGCCAAACCTACAAATGGCTGTGAATCATCTCTTTTTGAATCCATAAGAACTTTAACTTTATCGTCTGAATCCCTGAAGAAAGAAATGTGCACAATAAGCCATTTTCACTCAGATTTTAGTCAACATGTAAATATCCATGTATCCGAATCTGTTACCATCACTCTACCCAACATCAGCCCCATTTAGCCTTCATCACAGCTATCTGATTAACATTGTGTTTTCATTGTGCACAATGCTCTGCATTTTGAACTCCGAGCTCCATGTGTAAATTCCTTTTGGATTTACCTCTGCTCATCCTCACTTCTCCATCCTTCTACCCCCTCTGAAACAAAACTCTGCATAATAGGAATCTCAATTAGTCATCCCAACTTGCACATGGCATCCATGTTTCAGATTTTATGGCTACAATAAACAATGGGATATATTTCTTGTAGACACAAAAAGCTGGAGTAACTCAGCAGGTCAGGCAGCATCTCTAGAGAAAAGGAATTGACGTTTTGGGTTGAGATCCTTCTTCAGACTGAGAGTCAGGGGAAAGAGAACCAAGAAGGTGATGTATAGAGATATAGAACAAATGAATGAAAGATATGCAAAAAAGTAACAATGATAAAGGAATCAGGCCAATGTTAGCTTTGTGCTGGGGTGTACAATTTGAATTGTACAGTCAATGAGACTTAACAAGACGACTTTAGACAATGAGACTCAACAAGCAGATACTAGCTAGCACTAAAACAATAATCACAACTCTGTCTAAAACCGTACCAATGAATCTAATCAATTCAAACAGAGAAGGAATCTTAACTCAATGAGTATGCAATTGTGCTTGAAAGTCAGTTACATTTCCCTTTTGATGATCTTGTTTTATCCAGATCAATGCTTGCTGTGATAACACAATTATATGTGCCCCTTAATGTTAACGTTTTACCACCAGGCAAAAATGAATATAGAATAAAAAACATAACTGCAGGTTGAATAATTACCATACACATGTTAAAGATGAACGTTTTAAATCGGTAACAAAAAAAGACCCCCACTTACGATTGATTGGCAATGGCAAAGTTTGGGATTTCACTTGGATCTGGTAGATAGTCTAGAGCAGCATCCAAAAGTGGTTGTACACCCTTATTTTTCAAAGCACTTCCAACTAGCACAGGAGAAAATAACCTGCTAATAGTTACTCTCCTTATAGCAGCCTAGAAGTAATTGAGAGAAGAAATAAAAAGAATGAAACACAATGCAGCAACAAGAATAACATTTTCAATGAAAAAATAATTTCAATAGTTGCTTAACTTCCAGCATGTTTGCTTCACTTTTATTTTGAGAAGACTGAACAGTATAAAAAGGATTCCACACAATGAGATCTAAATCTATTGAATGCAACTTTATCATCATCTTATCGCCTTCGAATTATGGAGTCATACAGCATGGAAACAGGCCCTTCTGCCCAATGTACCCATGCTGAACAGCATTTATAACCGAGAAAGACCCATATTCTTGCACTTGGCTCAGATCCCTTTAAATCCCTCCCATCCTCCAACATCTCTCAATGACTTTTCAAAGTTGCCATTGTACCCACCTCAGCAATTCCATTTGGCAGCTCTTTCCATGTACCATCTGTGTGAAAAAGTTGCCCCTCAGACCTCATTAAATCTTTCCTCTCTCTCATCTCAAATTTATGCACTCTAGTTCTGGACCCTGGGGAAAAAAACTGTGATCTTATCTTTGTCTTTCATGATTTTGTATACTTCAAGGTTACCCCCTCAGTCTCCTACACTTCAAGGGAAAAAAACTCCCTGCCTCTCCAGCCTTTCTTTACAACGCAAGCCCTGGTAATATCCTTGCACATCTTTTCTGTACCCTTTCCAGAGCAATGATATTCTTTCAAGCTGGGTGACTTGGACAATACAGAATACTCCAAAGATACTCAAATCCTTTTGCTATGAAAGCTGAAGAAAGCGAATGGTATGTTAGCTTTCATAGCAAAAGGATTTGAGTATAGGAGCAGGGAGGTTCTACTGCAGTTGTACAGGGTCTTGGTGAGACCACATCTGGAGTATGGGGGAAGTCCAGGACAAGGGGTCACAGCTTAAGGATAAGGGGGATATCCTTTAAAACCGAGATGAGAAGAACTTTTTTCACACAGAGAGCGGTGAATCTCTGGAACTCTCTGCCGCAGAGGGTAGTCGAGGCCAGTTCATTGGCTATATTTAAGAGGGAGTTAGATGTGGCCCTTGTGGCTAAGGGGATCAGAGGGTATGGAGAGAAGGCAGGTACGGGATACTGAGTTGGATGATCAGCCATGATCATATTGAATGGTGGTGCAGGCTCGAAGGGCCGAATGGCCTACTCCTGCACCTAATTTCTATGTTTCTAAAGATGATCTCCACTACAGCTTGCACAGTTTTAGCATGGTGTCCCAACTCCTGTACTTAATAGTTTTCCTAATGACGGCAAATGTGCAAAATGCAAAATGCCTTCTTCACCATCTACCTGTGTCACCGCTTTCAGTGAACGGTGTACCTGAACTCCTTTATACCTCCGCTCTATAATACTCTCCAGTGTCTTACATACAGTGCAAGTCCTGCCTTAGTTTGACTTATCAAAATGTATCACCTCACATGTAATTCCATCTGCCATTCCTTGGTCCACTTTTGTACTTGATCCAGATCATGCTGTAAACTTAAATATCCCTCCCCTCTAACCACAATACTACTAATTCTGGTATCATCTGCAAATGTATTAACTATGTTAACTACATGGTCATCCAAACCATAATACAGATGATAAACAACAGTGGACCCACAGCAGATCACTGCAGCACACCACTAGTCACAAGCCTTGAGTCAGCAAAATAACCTCCACACCCACCCTCTGACTTTTCTACCAAGCCAATTTTGAATCCAGTTGGCTGTCTCAAGCTGGATCACCTTTTCCAGATTAGCCGACCATGCAGGACCTCATCACAGGCCTTGTTAAAATCCATAGAGACAACATAGAAGATAGGTGCAGGAGTAGGCCATTCGGCCCTTCAAGCCAACACCGCCATTCAAAATGATCATGACTGTTCATCCAAAATCAGCACCCCGTTCCGGCTTTTCCCCCATATCCTTTAGCCCTAAGAGCTAAATCTAACTCTCTTGAAAACATCCACCACCCTACCCTCATTTCTTCTTCATCAATATCCGCATACAATATGAAACCTGCAAACAGCTGAAGTTTGATATACATATCCTACACAGTTAAAAACTCACCTTTAGATCATCAATTGTAGGAACCTTCTCTTCAAGAAACATTTCTCCAAGCTGCTCATCCACATTGGCTACACACTCAACCAACTCCTGACGCCTGTCTGCAGCCTCTACTCGCAGTTCAGCAGGAATGGCATCATACCTAATATTCTGCCTGTACAAACAACACAAATCAGTCACAATATGCCTTATATTTCATTAGTTGTCAGCGAGTAAAAATATTGCGCACATTGTCAAAAATCTTTACAACCTAAAGTGTAACTAGGTTTCAAACAGAATGACAAACAATCACATCAAAGTATTGAGAATTGCGAAGGTCCTGACCATGACCTTATAAGTGCCATTGGATGTGGAAGCCATGACCAGTGACTGGTTGAAAGTGTAACATATCTGGTTTAAAGAGGATAACATGGGTAAACGAAGGCTGTCCCATTTGACATCAGTAATCTAAAAGTGAAACAGATAAAATTAACTGATTTTATTCAACCGGTAGAGATTTGAAAAATGTATTTTGTACTTTACACGTTCGATGAAGTAAAGGACTCAAATGCAGAGGATGGTATGCAAGTGCATTTTGAAATATTGTTTTCTAAAATATTTCATCGAGGTTTACTGATAATATTCAATACGTTGTAGCAGGGACTCGCAGGAGTCCAGCCACAAACTAGTCGGACATGAGTTGTGTGCGCTGGACGTGTTTAATCTCTCTAATAAAGCTCCCTACCCCTCCAAGGACACGGGCATTGCCCGGCCTTAAATACCAAACCAGGTACCGACCCCGTGACTAGCGCCTCCCACACCAAGACGCCTTGTCACCAGGTGCCGCCACAACGTCCTACAAAAGGGAGAAAAGTGCTAGAAGAGAAATAGCCAATATCTGCTTTTATCATCCGAGATCATCAACAACTCACATCACCCTGGCCATGCTCACATTTTACTCCTACCATTGGGAAGAAGGAACAGGAATCAGAAAACCATGACACTCAGGTTCACGAATGGCTTCTTCCCAACAACAATCAAACTCATGAACACTACAAAACATTTACTTCAAAAATGAACTTCTATGGACTGTGGCTGCACCAAGAACTTCAGAATGTTATTTCTACATGAATAATTGGGACTTGCATGTGTAGTGAACAATAACAAAATAAGTTACGAAGTAAAATGTCTCCAGATATTTCACAGCAGCAAACCAAAAATTGTAACAATAATCAATCATTCCAGTAAGCATGACCAAAAAGAATAAAAAGGAACTGGCTTCACAAATACTCAGAAAGACGAGGATCGATTAACTTCTTCATGAGCAGCACTGCGGTGGAGAAAGTCAACAACCGCGGGCTCATGGATGTATGCATTGCCTGATGATGTCCTGGGCCTACCATATTGTAAGAAATCTCAGAAATGCCTCTACTTCCTCAGAGGTGTGAAGTGATTTGTCATGTTGCTGATAACTTTATTAATGTACAATGGAGAGCATACTCACTGATTGTATCCCGACCTGGTTCGGTAATTTGAATGCTCAAGAGCAAAATGACGCTACAGAAAGTGCTGGACATTGTCTGGTCTATCATAGATAGTGACCTCCCACCATTGAAGGGATCTACAGGACACACTCATCAATAAGGTAGCAAATAGGAACATTCGATACCATCCTAGCCACGCTCTCTTCTCCCTGCTCCCACCGGGAAGAAGGTAAAGAAGCCTAAAGACTATCACTTCCAGGTTCAAGAGCAGCAGCTTCCAATAACCATCAGGTTCTTTGAAGCACCCTGCACAACCCTACCTCAACAACTAACTACTAGAGTTTGCACTCCTACAGTTGCTCAACATAGGTTACACAAAAAAGCTGGAGAAACTCAGCGGGTGCAGCAGCATCTATGGAGCGAAGGAAATAGGCAACGTTTCGGGCCAAAACCCTTCTTCAGACTGAGAAAGGAAAAAGGAGGAGGAGCCCGAAGGCTGGGGGATGGGAGGAGACAGCAGGGGGACTGAGGAAGGGGAGGAGACAGCAAGGACTAACAAAATTGGGAGAATTCGATGTTCATGCCCCCAGGATGCAGACTCCCCAAACGGAATATGAGGTGCTGTTCCTCCAATTTCCGGTGCTGCTCGCTGTGGCCATGGAGGAGACCCAGGACAGAGAGGTCGGAGACGGAGTGGGAGGGGGAGTTGAAGTGCTGAGCCACCGGGAGGTCAGCTTGGTTATTGCGGACCGAGCGGAGGTGTTCGGCGAAACGATCGCCCAACCTCCGCTTGGTCTCACCGATATAGATCTGCTGACATCTAGAGCAGCGGACGCAATAGATGAGGTTGGAAGAGATGCAGGTAAACCTCTGTCGCACCTGGAACGATTGCTTGGGTCCTTGAATGGAGTCGAGGGGGGAGGTAAAGGGACAAGTGTTGCATCTCTTGCGGTTGCAAGGGAAAGTGCCCGGGGAGGGGGTGGTACGAGAGGGAAGGGAAGAATTGACAAGGGAGTTATGGAGGGAGCGGTCTTTGCGGAAGGCAGATATGGGGGGAGATGGGAAGATGTGGCGAGTGGTGGGGTCACGTTGGAGGTGGCGAAACTGACGGAGGATTACTTTTTGTATGTGACGGCTGGTGGGGTGAAAGGTGAGGACTAGGGGGACTCGGCCCTTGTTGCGAGTGGGGGGATGGGGAGAGAGAGCAGTGTTGCGGGGTGTGGAAGAGACCCTGGTGCGAGCCTCATTTATGGTGGAGGAGGGGAACCCCCGTTCCCTGAATAATGAGGACATTTCAGATGTCCTGGTGTGGAACGCCTCATCCGTGGAGCAGATGCGGCGTAGACGGAGGAATTGGGAGTAGGGGATGGAGTCCTTACAGGAAGCAGGGTGGGAAGAAGTGTAGTCCAGATAGCCATGGGAGTCAGTGGGTTTATAGTGTATGTCGGTCAGAAGTCTATCACCTGCAATGGAGATAGTGAGGTCAAGGAATGGTAGGGAAGTGTCGGAAATGGTCCAGGTGTATTTGAGTGCCGGATGGAAATTAGTGGTGAAGTGGATGAAGTCAGTCAGTTGTGTGCGGGTGCAGGAGGTGGCACCAAAGCAGTCGTCGATGTAGCGGAGGTAGAGGTCGGGGATGGGGCCCTGGTATGTATTGAACAAGGATTGCTCGACGTAACCTACAAATAGGCAGGCATAGCTGGGGCCCATGTGTGTGCCCATAGCTACGCCTTGTATTTGGAGGAAATGGGAGGAGTCGTACGTGAAGTTATTGAGGGTAAGGACCAGCTCTGCTAGGCGGAGGAGAGTGTCAGTGGCTGGGTGTAGGTTGCTTCTCTGGTTGAGGAAGAACCGGAGGGCTTTGAGACCATCGTGGTGGGGGATGGAGGTGTAGAGTGACTGGACGTCCATGGTGAAGATGAGGGGGTGAGGGCCTAGAGAATTGAAGGCGCGGAGACGACGGAGAGTGTCTGAGGTGTCTTGAACATAGGTAGGGAGGGATTTAACCAAGGGTGATAGGATGGAATCAAGGTATTTGGAAATGAGTTCGGTGGGGCACGAACAGGCAGAGACAATGGGTCTTCCGGGACAGTCAGGTTTGTGGATTTTAGGGAGAAGGTAAAATCGGGCTGTGCGGGGCTGGGGAACGATGAGGTTGGAGGCTCGGTCGGGTAGGGCATTGGAGTGGATGAAGTCGGTGATGGTGCTGGAGATGGTGGCCTGGTGCTCGTCAGTGGGGTCATGGTCCAGGGGTAAGTAGGAGGAGGTGTCCGAGAGTTGGCGCGTGGCCTCAGCTTTGTAGAGATCGGCGCGCCAGACTACCACGGCACCTCCCTTGTCAGCGGGTTTGATAACCAAATCTGGGTTGTTGTGGAGTGAGTCGATGGCAGAACGTTCATGTGGTGAGAGATTGGAGTGAGACAGGGGAGTGGAGAAGTTGAGGCGGTTGATGTTGTTGCTCAACATACTTTGGTATATGCACCATCATGGCACATTTATTGGTGTTCATGCGTCAAATATGTGCAAAGCTGCAACAAATAATTTCATAGCTCTGGTTCATATCCAGTGCACATTACAAGTAAACATTCTTGAATCTTAAAATGTTCGATGTAGAGGAAAGGAATGAAATGAGCAATCCGCCTCCGGGGAGCAGACTGATTGCTTGCCCTTCTACACCATCAAGCATTCAATAAAACAAAAGTTGGTGACTGTGAAGTAAATTGGATTCAGGTTTGAGATTTTTTTTCCATTTTCCTTCCTTCCTGCCTGACCCAAACCCATCCAATGTTAGAATTAACAATCTGCCTCACTGTATTTGGAATGGATTGAAATAAAAAGGTTGATTCAAGAATATAGAAAATAACAAATTTGAATGTTGTTTAAGTAACCAGGCTGTTACAAAATACTGTTTATTCATAAATTAAATGTAATAAATGAAATTTAATCTTCAACCTTATAACAAATGTAATAGAAGTTATTTGTTCTATATTTCAGTTAATAAGCGGTGACCAATCTCTCTCTATTAGTCCACATGCAAGATACGTTTACTATTAGAACCCCAAGTGCAAATATATCAATTAGGTGATTGGTGTAACTTAGGGGCAGCACAGTGGTAGAGTTGCTGTCTTACAGCACCAGAAAACTGGGTTCGATCCTGACTACGGGTGCTGTCTGTACGGCGTTTGTACATTCTCCCTGTGACCGTGAGGGTTTTCCCCGGGTGCTCGGGTTTCCTCCCACACTCCAAATAAATACAGGTTTGTAGGTTAATTGGCTTCTGTAAATTGTCCCTAGTTGGCAGGCTAGTGCTAGCGTACAGGATGATCGCTGGTCGGCGCAGACTCAGTGGGCCGAAGGGCATGTTGCCTCACTGTATCTCTAAAATCTAAAGCTATCAGCTAGTAAAAGTAAAATCTAAATTTCATGGATTCCACATCCATGAATGGAAAATCTGTTGAAAAGCAACAATGCACAGTCAAACCCAAAATTTGTAACACGTGCAATTTCAAAATGGAATGAAGCTGTTGGACTCGCTTGGCCTGAGCAAATCTCCAGATGACGAGGCTGCATCGCCAGTACTCAAGTTGCTACTGCTGTAACCTCTGTGTATATGAGATGCAAAAATTGGAATCCATACAAAAGTTACCCACTGTGGATAACAGTGTGGGAATGGGAATGCAGCGGAATTGGGAGTAGGGCAGGGGTCGGCAACATTGTTCTGCATAGGGGCCAGGATGCACGTCCGTGAGCGGATGTGTCTATCTTTGGTGTAAACCAGCATCTGCAGTTCCTTCCTACACAACAGACGAAAGCTGTTCTGTCTTGTCCACTCCTTATCGAGGAGTTGCACTGTCCCGAAAATACCACCACCCACCCTGAGGAACATCTCCAGCTTGCAATGGGCACAGTTACAACTGGTTAACAATTGCCCAGGACACATCATCCTGTATTCAATGAGCAAGGACAATGTGTTACTGGAGATTGTTAGCTGCTTCACATATCAGACTCCACAATCATCAGCAAACAGTCTTTTAGTGCTAAAATAAGCATGCACATTACAAAAGCTGTAGATATTATGCCGAGTCTGTGAGTGTGGGCCAACAGCAACCTCATAGAACACCAAAATGAGTTTTCCAAATTCAAATCTCTGCGCAACAAATAAAAACAGGAGGAGTGACAGAGCAGCTTCCACCATCAATGTCTAAAACACGCGCAAAGCATTTTCTCCAAAGTGTTGACTTCATCAACACACATTTATTAGTTATCACTTGCGCAGAATTGGCCAGGTTCATATGAGGGATGAAGTTTGGGTAAGAATTTTGTGTCTATCTAAAGACATTTTATATGGGTGGACGAGACAATAGATCACCACTTGCTCGAAGTCCATAAATCAGCGACGTGGTCAATGGCAAACAAAATAGGAAGGTGGCAGCCACTGAAATGAGGCTGAGCTCCCTTCCAATCAAGACCTTTGAAGACAGACCAGTGGAAGAGAGGAATGGAAAGCGCAGCTGACTGAGACCAGAGAAAACAGAGGCCAGTAAACGTTGCACCTTCTCAGTTCACTGCCTGCTTCCGCAGCGTGTAACACATGACATTTAACATGGGGTTGATCACTAAGGTGGAAATTATCATTCAGCATTCAGTTCCAATGTTAATTTAGAACCACTTTGGGGTTTTTTTGTAAACCAACCTCTGCAGTTCCTCTTTCCCTTTAATATGAAGCACGTCGCCAGAACATATGTATAATATTCTTACCCAAACTGGCCATCAAAGTAAATGGCACGTTCTTCTATTAGATCAATAATGCCCTTCAGGTTTCCTTCCAGACCAATTGGAATTTGAACAAATGCACTATTAAGGTTCAATTTGGATCTGCAAATAGAAAGAAAAATCATTGCTTTAAAATCTTCCTAAAAAAAACCAAATCATGATTCTTTTTGGATGGATTCACTATGGATTTCAAATCTGAAAATGTTCAATGAAAATTAAACAAATACAATGTTACATATCATAACATTTACATATCACTTTTTTTTGCCTTCCATCACAGTGGGGAATGTGGAGGAGTCACTGTGGTGGATGCTTATGTTAAAAAGTGTTTTGTGTGTTCCGTTGCTTTTTATTTGTATGACTGACTTAGCAAATGAAATTCCTCGTATGTTGCAAAACATACTTGGCTAATAAAGTATTATTGTGATTGTGATTGATTGTGATAATCAAGAAAAATAATCCTTCTCTAATGCATGCTAAAATGTAGGAAACATAAATTCAAAAATCATAGAGAGAAGATGGTGTTTGAGATTAGTTTAGTCGTGTATACCGAAACTGTATTTAGTCATGTATGTATGCTGAGGTACAGTGAAAAGCAATTTTTTCCGTATCGTACATCCGTCCACAGCTTTGCCTAACATCGAGGAGCTGGCGGCCTCTGCTAGAGACCGACTTCGGGAGCTCCAATTGAGAGAACCTGCAGGACTTACCATCGTGGAGCTGGCAATCCCTTTGCCAGGGATTGACCTCGGAGCTCCAACTGCGGGAGCCTGCGGACTTAAACATCGTGGAGCTCGCCGTCTCTGGTTAGAGACCGACTTCGAGAGCTCCAGGACGCAACAGCATCGATCGCCTTGACACAGGGGCTTCAATCGCCCCAACGCGGAGGCTTTGATCACCGACTGCGGATGGTTCGACTGCCCCGACCGCGAGAGAATAAAGAGGGAAGAAGTTTAGACTTTATTGCTTTCCATCACAGCGAGGAATGTGGGGAATCCGCTGTGGTGGATGTTTATGTAAAACTTTTCTGTAGTTGTGTGTCTTGTTGCTTTTTTTTTTTTTAGTATGACTGTATGGTAAATTGAGTATCACTGTACCTTAACGGGTACACGTGACAATAAAAGACCTTTGAAATATTTCCAGCCTTCTCACCGTAGCCTAGGTTCTTGCTATTCAGGAGCCTATCTTGGCCTCCACCGCCATCTGTGGCAATGAATTCCACAATGAATAACCTTTAGTGCAAGATAAAGTCCAGTAAAGTCCGATATAAAATTGTCTGAGGGTCTTCAATTAGGTAGATGGCAGGTCAGGACCACTCTCTCGTTGGTGATAATAAGATGGTTCAGATGCCTGATAACAGCCCTTTCCCAACACACATATCTGGTAGGTAAACAGAATGCACACAGAACCAAAATTGGAATAAGATGATTAAGGTGGTCAAACGTGATGATCTGCTGAGTGAAATAAAAGCAAAAATAAAAGAAAATAAAGACACCTGTTTCTTAAGGTTATCTGGTGAATCCTACTGATAGATCTAGGATAAACTGCAAAGATCCAAATGTTTAAATCATCCAGTAATATCTCTATTAATCACTGCATTTTTGGGATAGGTGTTGATGTCACTTGTGCTAATGCACGTCATATTTCCTTCTGAAATATTGGAGTCAGATGTTGTTGACATCTGACTCCAATATTTTTAATGAAAATATCAGACCACATTTTATGAATACAATTTGCTGCAGACCCAATACTGGCTACATTTCAGTTCTGCAGTGCATTATGCAGCAACAGATAGGGATTTTATACAACTCTCTTGGTAATGTTTGCAGATGGATCTCTGATTTATTTATGTCTCGTGATCTGCCATCTAGTGGCAGAAATTTAGACCAAGAAACAAACTGCTGGAGGAACTCAATGGGTTAGATGGCATCTGCAGACAGCGATGGAGTAATGCCATTTTGGACTAGGAAACTGCCTCAAACAAATGAGGGCAAGTATGCTAAACACCTTCTTTACCGCCCTATCTACCTGTGTCGCCACTTTCAGGGAATTAGGTACTTATACCCTCGGTCTCTCTGTTCAATAATACTCTTCAGAGAACTGGGTAAATCCTATCCTGGTTTATTAAAATGCAACACCTCGCACTTATCTAAGTTCAATTCCATCTGCAACTCTTTGGCCACTACTTCCCCAATTCACCTGGATCCTGTTGTTGTTAGGTAATCCACTTCACTGTCTGCTGTGCCACCAATTTTGGTATTATCCGCTAACTTGCTAACCATGTTTTTAACAACACCTTGTTCAGATTGTTGACATAAATGACAAGTAGCAGTGGACCCAGCACTAATCCTCATGGCACATCATTGGTCACAGCAACCCTCCACTACCAATCGCTGACGCCGTAGGATCTAACCTCTGGACTAGCCAACCTTGCAGACATTGACAAGTCTTTGGTGAGGTCTATATAGAGAATGTCTACCACCCTGCTCTCATCAATCCGCCACACAAACCCTAGCGCAACATTACGAATTAATCTTACCTTTCCAAATGCTGATAGATCCTGTCCCTCAGATTTTTCTCCAGTAACTTTCCTACCACTGATATAAGGTTCAACGGCCTATAGTTCAATGGCTTGTCTTCAATGCAGCTTTTCTTCGATAAATGCAAAACATTAGCCATTCTCCAGTCTATCAGCACCTCACCCCATGGCTAAAAATGATACAAATGACTTTACCATTGCAATTACTTTACTAACTTCCCACAATATTCTCAGATGCACTTGATTTGGCCCAATGATTCATCCATCTTAATGTGCCTACAAATGGCCAGCACCTTCACTTTAGTAATGTCCCAATACACCACTATTCATTTCCTTTAATTCCTTATCTCCCATGAGCTTCACCATGAGAGATACAAATGATAATTATTCATCTAACATCTCCTGTGCCCCAACACATAGAAGTCGTTGATCTCTATGAGGCCCTATTTTCTTTTGCCCACACGATAACTTGTAGAATCTCTTGGGATTTATCTTTACCCTATCTGTCAAGGCTATCTCACGACCCTTTTTTACCCAGCCAATTACACTCCCATTGGGAGAGGTGACTACATTGCTCCTTTAGGGAACCTGCTCTCTCACTTGTTATCCTTTTGCTCTTAATATACTTGGAGAACCTCTTAGGATTCGTCCTTTACCCAATGTCATCTCATGTCCTTGTTTTGCTCTCATCATTTCCCTCTTTAATTGGACTACAACATCCTTTTCATTTATCAAGGGATTAGCTTGATCTAGCGGATTATACCTGACATAAACCACCTTTTCTTTCCTGACCAATGCTTCAATATCCATTGCCTAAATGTTCAGAGAACTTTTGCCAACTCTACTTCAACAATGATCTCCAGAGGACCTGGTTTAGTTCGTCCATTACAGCGTACTGCATTTTAGAACACAAATATACAGTTCAATTATATCACAATTGTTTGCTATTTTTCTTCACTTCTTTACAATTTGAAATACACACTGCCGTACTTCTATGTGTGTCTGGAACCGTATAAATCAAAAAGTAAAAAAACACCAGATGATGCAAATCTGAAATAAAAGCAGAAAGTGCTGGAAATGCTTTGGTCTGTTGCAGCTGCATTGGAACAAACGCGATGCAAGGTTAATGAGCCAAAATGTTAACTTGTTTTTCCCCTTCGCAGAAGCTGCCTAACGTACTCAGCAATTCCAGCATTTCCCAGTTTTATATTAGGATCTCTACGTAACTTAAAGGGGCAGTTTCTAAAAACAGTTAGAATATGTACAAAAATAATGCGTGTTCAAACCTACTTTCTAATCTCATAAATCAGTTGTCATGTTCAATTCCAAGCCATTCCCATCTATTCCAGACCTTGGACTCATTTATGGAGCTGAAATCTTACGCACTACAACACATGAAGATCACAGAAAGTATGGGTTTCTCAAAATCATTCATTTAACAGCTTGACATTTTGCATGGTAACAAACTAACCTCATTTGTTGAAGAGCACGATAGGGATTTGCTCCCAACCTGTCCAATTTGTTTATGAATGTAAGGAATGGAACATTGTAACGCTTCATCTGTCTGTTCACAGTCATTGTCTGACACTGAACTCCGCCGACTGAACATAAAACTAGAATTGCTCCATCCAAAACTCTCAGCGCACGTTCCACTTCTATTGTGAAATCAACATGTCCTGGAAAACAGGAGAGAATACCAATATTAATGAATAGAAACACCTGAATTGCTGCAAACTACATTAAAGGTTCTTCATAAATGTGGTAGGTTACAAATTGTTGTTGGGTGTTTCTGGGAGCCATCAATTTTCCAATGTTTAGTAAATGGCATGACTGAAGTGGTGTCAAAATGTCACCTCATAGCAAGTTTTGGAATGTTTCTACAATACCTTGATTCAGACAGTGGTGTGTTTCTGAACTTTATAAACAGGGAAGATTCTAAATTAAATTTCTGGTTTCAAGGGCAGCACGATGGCGCAGCGGTAGAGTTCCTGCTTTACAGTGCATGGAGCGCCGGAGACCCGGGTCTATGGGTTTTGTCCGTATGGAGTTTGTATGGTCTCCCCATGACCTGCATGGGTTTTCTCCTAGATCTTCAGTTTCCTCCCACACCCCAAAGACGTACAGGTGTGTAGGTGAACACAAAATGCTGGAGTAACTCAGCGGGACAGGCACCATAACATAAGGAATGAGTGACGTTTCGGGTCGAGACCCTTCTACAGACTGATGTCAGGGGGAATGGGCGGGACAGAGATAGAATGCAGTTAAGAGACAGTAAGACTGGTGGGAGAACTGGGATGGGGGACGGGATAGAAAGAGAGGGAAAGCAAGGGCTATTTGAAGTTAGAGAAGTTGATGTTCATACCGCAGGGGTATAAGCTACCCAGGCGAAATATAAGGTGCTGTTCCTCCAATTTGCGCTGGGCATCACTCTGACAATGGAGTAGGCCCACGACAGAAAGGTTAGATTGGAAATGGGAGGGGGGGGGGGGGGGGAGTTAAAGTGCTGAGCAACCAGGAGATCAGGTAGGTTCATGCGGATTGAGCGGAGGTGTTCAGGAAAATAATCGCCGAGCCTGCGCTCGGTCTCGCCGATGTACAGAAGTCGACACCTGGATAAGCGGATACAGTAGATGAATTGATGTATCTGTCAGTGCTTGGTGTAAGTGTAAATTGTCCCTAGTGTGTGCAGGATAGTGTTAATGTGCAGGGATCGCTGGCCGGCACGGACTCCTGGGCCTGTTTCCGCGCTGTATCACTGTATCTGTAAAACAAAAGTGATCTAACCACCGCCCAAAGAAAGGCAGTCAAATTCCCAATTGATCCCTTTAAAGAAATTAAAGCATTGCTATTGACCATCATTCATGTGACGCCTTCCAGAACAGTCCATAAATCTGTGAGAATTAATCAAGCTTTACAATATGTCGCACCACACCTATACAAAGTTCACTAATGAATAGCATCGCGAGACAAACTGCATCTCCTTATTGTTCAAGAAGGAACTGCAGATGCTGGAAAATCGAAGGTACACAAAAATGCTGGAGAAACTCAGCGGGTGCAGCAGCATCTATGGAGCGAAGGAAATAGGTAATGTTTTGGGCCGAAACCCTTCTTCAGACAACACAATAAATGGGGAAGATTTTAAACATTTGTTTATGTTCACCGATTTCAGATAAATGAGCATCTTCATATTTTTTTAAGTTCCAAGTTCCCAGAATATTAAATAAAATGAATTGTGACAGCTTGTCAGGTCTGGGAAAACGAGGCAGCATATTCCCAGGAGCATCAAATATATCACAATGGACTGAATTTTCATATCTATAATTTTCCTTTGACATGCAATTTTAAAACTGGATTCCTTCTCCCTTCTCTGAATTATTCAAATCTATTCCAATTTTATCTTTAGTGCTTATGGATATCAATCATCGTCTCACATATTACCTGGTGTATCAATTATATTGACATTCCTTGCTTTCCATACCGTGTAAGTAGCTGCAGATTGGATAGTGATACCTCTTTGCCGTTCCAGTTCCATGGAATCCATTACAGCACCCACCCCGTCTTTTCCTTTTACCTGCCAATCAAAAGTACATCGTTAACATGTAATATATTGAAGATTTAATTCTAATTTATTGTCCATCTGAATGCATTCTCCTACAATTGCTAACTGAAGATATGCTTGGCTACTTAAGTTTGGACATTAATGTTATTGATCATACTTCAGATTCATTGAAAATCACCATGCTGCTGTGTTAATGTATCTGTCAGTAGCATTCTGAGAGTTATTTCATAAACTTTAAGAAATTTGGAAATTTCCAATGAAGTGTCCTTGTTCTTGGTTTTTTTTTTCAAGGAGAGACACTATTAGCAGACTTGTTATTCCAATACCTGTGACTTATTATTCTTTGTTGAACAACAATGACACCACAATAAGTTTGCTGTTTCTACTCTGGCAATAATTCATCAATCAGCAATTTTCCTTGCATCATTAGAATCTAAATACTAAAAAGCATTGATCTGACTGAGCCAGCAAATAAATTAACAAGGTAAATCCAGTATTTTAGTCATAAAAACAACAAACATTTTTTCAAATTCCCTGGAACTTGTTTGGTCCACAGTTTAAAAATGTACATATGAGCAATTTAAAATGATTCTTCATACCTCATGCATTTCCGCTATTCTTCCAGTATAGTACAGAACTCTTTCTGTCAGTGTTGTCTTCCCAGAATCAATATGTGCAGAAATTCCTATATTCCGAATCATTTCATTTGGTAATATTCCAGATGAACATTGCCGACAAATACTCACAAGAACCTGAGTGAAAATGAAGTAAATATTGATTTCATAACACCTCTACATTGATTTTAAAGACATTTAAATGGTAAAAGACATTTGATATTCCAAAAGGATTGCAAGAAAATAGTGAAAAAAATATTATTAACATCGTACCAACAAGAGTACAGAGTTTAAACATCTATTACTTTACGCACTGATTTCCCCCTAGACAGTAATCTGTACATCTTTGACCCTCTGATATAGTACTGAGTGGGAAAAGTATAAACTACATGGGAAAGATTTGACCCACACATGCCAATTGACAATTCATCTAATCAGACCATGGCTTCAAACATTCCTTGTGGCTGGTGACATTCCTAATGAAACAGAAATCTTCAAAATTAGGATTAAAATTCCAAATAAAAACCAATGTATAATATAAAAAATTGTCAAAATTAAATTCCATTTAGGTTAAAACAATCAAAGTGAGAGAACAAAAAGATAAAAATTGCCTAAATCAATAATGAAGATTAAGCATTCAACAATAAACTAGAACCGATATTACTCCTTATATAGAAACAAGGAACTGCAGAGGCTAGTTTACAAAAAAAGGGCACAATGTGTTGGAGTAAATCAGCGGGTCAAGGAGCATCCTTGGAAAAATGAATCAGTGACAATTCTCGATCCTATAATTCCCTATAATTATTTTCAACATGTCACCACATGTGCGTGCATCAAGTCATTTAGACTAAGATAATCCTCAAATTATTGAAAGATTCTACCAAATTTGAGTTGTAATAACCCAAGCAGATGGCCCTGGATATGATAACCTAATGTTGTAGAAAATAGAACAGTACAGCACAAGAACAGGCCCAAGAACAGGAACTGGATAAATTAAAGCACACGGCATTGGGGGTTCAGTATTGATGTGGATAGAGAACTGGCTGGCAAACAGGAAGCAAAGAGTAGGAGTAAACGGGTCCTTTTCACAATGGCGGGCAGTGACTAGTGGGGTACCGCAAGGCTCAGTGCTGGGACCCCAGCTATTTACAATATATATTAATGATCTGGATGAGGGAATTGAAGGCAATATCTCCAAGCTTGCGGATGACACTAAGCTGGGGGGCAGTGTTAGCTGTGAGGAGGATGCCAGGAGACTGCAAGGTGACTTGGATAGGCTGGGTGAGTGGGCAAATGTTTGGCAGATGCAGTATAATGTGGATAAATGTGAGGTTATCCATTTTGGTGGCAAAAACAGGAAAGCAGACAATTATCTAAATGGTGGCCGATTAGGAAAAGGGGAGATGCAGCGAGACCTGGGTGTCATGGTACACCAGTCATTGAAAGTAGGCATGCAGGGGCAGCAGGCAGTGAAGAAAGCGAATGGTATGTTAGCTTTCATAGCAAAAGGATTTGAGTATAGGAGCAGGGAGGTTCTACTGCAGTTGTACAGGGTCTTGGTGAGACCACACCTGGAGTATTGCGTACAGTTTTGGTCTCCAAATCTGAGGAAGGACATTATTGCCATAGAGGGAGTGCAGAGAAGGTTCACCAGACTGATTCCTGGGATGTCAGGACTGTCTTATGAAGAAAGACTGGATAGACTTGGTTTATACTCTCTAGAATTTAGGAGATTGAGAGGGGATCTTATAGAAACTTACAAAATTCTTAAGGGGTTGGACAGGCTGGATGCAGGAAGATTGTTCCCGATGTTGGGGAAGTCCAGGACAAGGGGTCACAGCTTAAGGATAAGGGGGAAATCCTTTAAAACCGAGATGAGAAAAACTTTTTTCACACAGAGAGTGGTGAATCTCTGGAACTCTCTGCCACAGAGGGTAGTTGAGGCCAGTTCATTGGCTATATTTAAGAGGGAGTTAGATGTGGCCCTTGTGGCTATGGGGATCAGAGGGTATGGAGAGAAGGTAGGTACAGGATACTGAGTTGGATGATCAGCCATGACCATATTGAATGGCGGTGCAGGCTCGAAGGGCCGAATGGCCTACTCCTGCACCTAATTTCTATGCTTCTATGTTTCAGCCCACAATGTCTGTACTGAACATACGATATGGTACGATAATGGGATAAAATAACTTTCTTTATCCCATGAGGGAAATTAACCTGCCAACAGTAACATGATGCCAAGACTGTTTCTTATCTAAGCCAAAGATAGACACAAAATGCTGGAGTAATTCAGTGGGTGAGGCAGCATCTCTGGAGAGAAGGAATGGGTGAGACAGCATCTCTGGAGAGAAGGAATAGGTGACATTTCTGGTTGAGACCCTTCTTCAGTCTGCGTTTGATCTTGTCGATGTACAACAGTCCACATCTTGAACAACGGATACACTAGATGAGGTTCGATGAGATGCAAGTGAACCTCTGCCTAAGCTGAAAGGACTGTCAGGCTCCCTGGTCAGAGTCGGTTGAGGTGGTATAGGGACAGGTGTTGCATCTCCTGCGGTTGCAGGAGGTGGAGAGGTATAATTCTCTATCTGTGAGGATGTATAATTCTCTACCTGTAAAGGTGCATGAAACAGAGTCAGTGCCTTTTGAAAGGGAACTAGATAAATGTTTTGAGCGGATAAGTTGAGGCTTTGTGGTGAAAAAGAAAGAGGATGGGGTCGAATTACAGGAAACCAGGGATTCAAATACTGTACTGACATTAGGTTTTGCTCATCTTTGATGGCAGGAATAAACCAAAGTTATGTTTGCAGAGAAAAGTTACCTCATCCAGTTGTGACAGGTGACGGGCAATTAAACGGTTAAAAGGAGGAGCCTGCTCCAAGATCATCTCCGTCCTCACTGGTAGCATGGCCGAGCATATAAATGCTAAAGAGAAGGCACTTGCTTCAGCTGGAAATGCGAAGGAGATGATCTATCTCAACTTTCTCCCGAGATATTTTCCTATTATAAAATAAAGTCTCTGGCCAATTGTATTCAGTCCACATGAGATCAAGAAATTTCTCAAGGCATTGGATACATCAAAGACATTGGGGGGGTCAGACATCAGAATAAAATCCTGTTTTCCAGAACCAGCAGCACCTCTGGTCAAACTACAACATTAGCTAAATGCTGCCATCTAGCTGTCAGTTTTCAAACCACCAGGCATTCCTCCTGTTTACAAAAAGTTTGAGAAATCCAATCCAGTTAATCAGTTGCCTCTTAATCAACATTAAGTTCTCATTGAGAGGGTGAAGAAGCACCATTTATTCATCAATAACCTGCTCACCGATGTTCCAAATTGCAACAACAACATGGCTCCAACATTCATCACAACCGTAATCCAAATATGGACATTAAAGATTAATTCTAGAAGCGGGGCAAGAGCGACCACATTTGACAACAGGGCAGGGCCGAGGTAGAAATGTAAACAAGCATCAAGAGGAACAAATGCCAATGATTGAGCACCACTTTAGGATGGTTGTTAGACATCAATACTGAGTTTGTTGATTAGGGAGAGGACACTGACACACTTATCCTTTTGGTGAATTTTGTAGAGACAGAGTTCTTTCAAGTTCCTTGGGGTAACTGCCACAGGTTTTAGATGGACGACACAGTGGTGCAACGGTAGAGTGACTGCCTTACTGACCAGAGACCTGGGATTGATCCTGACTATGGGTGCTGTCTGTATGGAGTTTGTACGTTCTCCCTATGACAGTGTAGGCTTTCTCCGGGTGTTCCAGTTTCCTCCCACATTCCAAAGTACAGGTTAATTTGCATATTAATGTACATATTTAAGATCACACAACAGAATCCCTTGTGGATTTAATCTAGTTATGACTAGATAGGGTGACACAGTGCTGCAGCTGGTAGAGCTGCTGGCTCACAGGTTCAATCCTGACCCCGAATGCCGCTTATGTGGACCCGACGTGTTCTCCCTGTGACCATGAAGATTTCTTCTGGCTGCTCTAGTTTCCTCCCACATCCCAAAATCATTCGGGCCTGTAGGTTAATTACCTTCTTTAAGAAGGACACGTGTGTAGTAGTAGGGAGTGGATGGGAGAGTGGATAGCACTTTTGTGAAAAGGTGATCGATGGTCGGTGTGCACTTAGTGTGCTGAAGGGCCTCTTTCAATGTTGTATCTAACAATTCAATTCAACATCTTTTTCGCCAAACGTCCGGGCGAGATGTTGAATAAGCGAGTTTGGTATTCCAACTGCGCATGCCCAGGTCATAAGTCACTCGCTATAAACATTCTCGGCAGCTGTGGGGCTGCGTTGTGTGCAGGCCTGCATTTCGTCTGTGGTCGGGGTCGGGCCCGGGTCTCCGGTGCTGCAGGCACTGTTGAGTTGCTGCTGGGCCGTCCCCGTCCCCGTCCCCTCCCGGGTGTCCCGTCCCTGTCCGGGGGTGTATGGCGTGACCCTGGGCTTGTAGCCGGCATGGGGATGAGGCGCTGGCTCCAGCGCGGCTCTGCCTGTCCTGTGGGTTTGGCCCTTTGAACCAGCACCGCCATTCACTGTGATCATGGCTGATCATCCACAATCAGTACCCCGTTCCTGCATTCCCCCCATATCCCTTCACTCCTGTCTTTGAGATCTATCCTTCTAAATTCCAGAGTATACAAGCCTAGCAGCTCCATTCTATCAACCTATGACAGTCCCGCCATCCTGAGGATCCAAACCTTGCCCGATGAGCAGGCAGACAGCTGCATGTTGCCAGTGACACCAATGGTGTCTGACTCTTACCATAAGACATTGGAGCAGAATTAGTCAATTTAGCCCATCAAGTCTGCTCTGCCATTCAATCATTACTGATCTATCATTCCTTCTAAACCCCATTCTGCCTCCTTCCCATAACCCCGTACTAATCATTTCCATTAATCATGTTTCCAACACTTTCAGTTTTTATTTCAGATTTCCAGCATCTGCATTCCTTAACATTGTTCAGGCTGAGTCAGAAGATAAGCTATTTTATAATTCACAAGTTATAGGATCAGAATTAGACCATTCAGCCCATCGTCTACTCTGCCATTCTTTACACCTTGAGCCTTCATTTCTGGGTCCAACCTTGCTGCTCTTTGAGATTTCAGCTCTTTACTGCACAGGCAAACAAAATCCAGTGTCCTTGAGCCAAAGTGAATGCCGAAACCTCTGCTATGTGAGCAGACCTGGTTGCAACGAAAGCTTGGTTTGCTGTCAGTGTGGCTCAGGATTGCTGTGTGTGTGAAGAGGCTTTGAAACCATCATAAGTTCATAAATTCAAGGCGCATAATTAGAAACGTATAAAATAGGTGCAGGAGTAGGCCATTCGACCCTACGAACCAACATTCAATATGACCATGGCTGATCAGCGTTCCTGCCCCCCCCCCCCCCCCCCCCCCATATCCCTTGATACCTTTAACCCTAAGATCCATATGGCCAAAGAGCCCTACCGGCCATTCAGCCCATCGAGTCTACTACGCCATTCGATCATGGCTGATCTATCTTTCTCTCTCTCAACCCCATTCTCCTGCCTTCTCCCCATAATCCCAAACACCCTGACTAATCTGGGAAAGCA
The DNA here is from genome assembly GCF_028641065.1 of Leucoraja erinaceus. Classification (NCBI taxonomy): domain Eukaryota; kingdom Metazoa; phylum Chordata; class Chondrichthyes; order Rajiformes; family Rajidae; genus Leucoraja; species Leucoraja erinaceus. Next base: position 48,886,483 of record NC_073390.1, read on the forward strand.
GGAACACGGTACTGATTTTAGATGATCAGCCATGATCATATTGAATGCTGGCTCGTAGGGCCGAATGGCCTACTCCTGCACCTATTGTATATGTTTCTAATTATGCACCTTAAATTTATGAACTAATGATGGTTTCAAAGCCTCTTCATTTCACACACACACACACACATACATACACACACACACACACACACACACATACACACACACACACACACACATACACACACACACACACACACATACACACACACATACACACACACACACATACACACACACACACACACACACACACACACACACACACATATACACACACACATACACACACACACACATATACACACACACATATACACACACACATACACACACACATACACACACACACACACACACACATATACACACACACACACACACACACACACACATACACACACATACACACACACACACACACACACATATACACACACACATATCCACATATACACACATACACACACAGCAATCCTGAGCCACACTGACAGCAAAGAACCTTTGAACCTTTAATGAAGAATCTGGCAATCTCCAACTTTAAAATACCCATTGATTTGGCCGGTCCTCGCTCTCACAAAGGGATAGGATCAGGATCTGGCCATTCGGCCCATCGAGTGTACCATCGCCATTCAATCATGGCCGATCTATCTGTCCGTGTCGGCCCCGTTGTCCCGCCGTCTCCCCACCAACCCGCTGTCACTGAGGTCTCTCTCATCCTCCACCGGCGCTCACCTGGCGGATACAGCGTAAACCGGCTCGTCTCCGCCCCGAGGCGAGGGCGGCCTTCAACAGATGCATGGCCAAAGACCCGGTACCGCCGCCGCCGCTTCTCCCTCGCGCCGCCGCCGCTTCCCCCAGCTTCCAGGACAAGGTCGGCCCGCCCGCCCGCACACCCGCGTCCTCGTCAAACTCCGAGCGCTGCGCCCTCCGCCGGCCGGCATGGCCCCTGCACCTGCCTGCTGCTGCTGCCGCCTGCACCCTCCTGCTGCCTCCTGCACCCTCCTGCACCCGCCTGCTGCCTCCTGCACCCGCCTGCTGCCTCCTGCACCCTCCTGCTGCCTCCTGCACCCGCCTGCTGCCTCCTGCACCCTCCTGCACCCTCCTGCTCCCGCCTGCACCCTCCTGCTCCCGCCCTGCACCCGCCTGCTGCCTCCTGCACCCTCCTGCACCCTCCTGCACCCTCCTGCACCCTCCTGCTCCCGCCTGCACCCGCCTGCTGCCTCCTGCACCCGCCTGCTGCCTCCTGCACCCGCCTGCTGCCGCCTGCACCCGCCTGCACCCTCCTGCACCCGCCTGCCGCCCCCCTGCACCCTCCTGCACCCTCCTGCACCGCCTGCACCCTCCTGCTGCCTCCTGCACCCGCCTGCACCCTCCTGCACCCTCCTGCACCCTCCTGCTGCCTCCTGCACCCGCCTGCACCCTCCTGCACCAGCCTGCACCCTCCTGCTGCCTCCTGCTCCATCCTGCACCCTCCTGCACCCGCCTGCACCCTCCTGCTGCCTCCTGCACCCTCCTGCACCCTCCTGCACCCTCCTGCTGCCTCCTGCACCCTCCTGCTGCCTCCTGCACCCGCCTGCTGCTGCTGCCTGCACCTTGGCTCTTGGTCCTCCAAAATATTCCAAATGGAATTTAAACTGGAGGTGGTGGAGGGCAAAAATCCTATAGGGAGGTACACAAAAATGCTGGAGAAACTCAGCGGGTGCAGCAGCATCTATGGAGCGAAGGAAATAGGCAACGTTTTGGGCCGAAACCCTTCTTTAGACCAAAGATCCTATTGCTATACTCTGCTATAGGATCTTTGCTTCAGACTGACCCTATAGGGAGGTTTCACGGCAGTCGGGTCACGACCCATGACCCGTACTGTTGCTACGCTACTCCAAATGGATTACAGGCGATGAACTGCAGGTAGGCACTTACCATTGTTTCCAGCGTAGCGGGCCCGTTAAAACCCCACCGCTGAAATTGTCAATTTTTGCGCTGTAAATAATTATGGAAATCGGGATAAGCGTGAGAGACATTTAGCCAACTTCAGAATTCCAAAAGTGAGGAGAAATTACGGTAGATAGAAGCGAGAGCTGAAGGGACAACAACAGCCAGAGTGCTTGGCGAACATTGGCCGTTTGCTCACTGCATTTCATCAACTAAGGCATTATTTGTGTTTTTTCTTGATTCCTTTGGCATCGAAAAAGTTTCAGAAGTGATAAATCTGGCTGTAATTTTTTTAAATCGCCCATGGTTCTCGTGGGATTTTACATACAAATGGAAAACGCATCTGAAGAAAAATTTACAGCCAGATTTATCACTTCTGAGAATGTTTAGATGCCAAAGGAATCAAGAAAAAACACAAATAATGCCTTACTTGATGAAATGCAGTGAGCAAACGCGATGTCCCAATATTTTCAATGTTTACCAAGCACTTTAGCTGCTGTAGTCCCTTCAGTTCTCGCTTCACTATACCTTCATTTCACTTCAAGTTTGGAATTCTAAAGTTGGGTACATGTCTCTCACACTTACCCCGACTCCCACAATTTTTTTCAGCGCAAAAATTCAACATTTTGGCGTTTTTTAACAAGTAGGAAAGTACGCGTTTCTAGCATTAATAACATATACCGGAAGTGACGGATGTCTTCCAGTTGGATTTAGCGGCTCCGTGCATCGAGCCCTATGACCCAGTGACCTTTCGTGCAACCACCCTATAGCAGCTCCGCTATAGGATCTTTGTTTTGCAGGAGTAAGCTATCTTGCTCCGCTATAGGATCTTTGGTGGAGGGAAGACTTAAGCCAGAAAGGGTTTTTTGGGAAGTATGAGCTACCTTAAATTTAGTTGTATCTGGTTAGGTAACTATGGTAGGGTGAAGATTATTCCATGCTTTAATTGTGCGGGGGAAGAACGAATTGCTGCACACATCTGTCTTGGTAGCTGGTATCTCAAATTGGATCGAATGCCCTCTTCTGCTCCAAATTGGTTTGGGTTCAGATACAGCACATCCATCCAAAGCAAAGATCCCATAGAGAGTGGCGCAAGGGGGAACATCAACTATCGGGGCCAGTACGTGACTAAGAAGTTAGTCTTTTTTTTGGGGGGATTTGCCATGGTCGATGAGATCGTTTTCTTTTTTTATGTAAAAAGGAACTGCAGGTGCTGGTTTAAACCTTAGACAAAAAAAGTTGGAGTAACTCAGCTGGCCAGGCAGCATCTGGAGAGAAGGAATGGGTGAATTTAGTCTGAAGGGTCTCGACCCGAAACGTCTCGATTCCTTTTCTCCAGAAATGCTGCCTGACCCACTGTGTTAATCCAGCTTTTTGTGTCTATCTTCAGTTTTGTTTTTACATTTGCAATGACCAAGCAGACTTTTTTTTGTAGGTACACAAAAATGCTGGAGAAACTCAGCGGGTGCAGCAGCATCTATGGAGCGAAGAAAATTGCCTTCCGCAAAGACCGCTCCCTCCGTAACTCCCTTGTCAATTCTTCCCTCCCGTACCACCCCCTCCCAGGGCACTTTCCGTTGCCACCGCAAGAAATGCAACACCTGTCCCTTTACCTCCCCCCTCGACTCCATTCAAGGACCCAAGCAGTCGTTCCAGGTGTGACAGAGGTTCACCTGCATCTCCTCCAACTTCATCTATTGCATCCGCTGCTCTAGATGTCAACTACATCGGTGAGACCAAGCGGAGGCTTGGCGATCGTTTTGCCGAACATCTCCGCTCGGTCCGCAATAACCAACCTGACCTTCCGGTGGCTCAGCACTTCAACTCCCCCTCCCATTCCGTATCCGACCTATCTGTCCTGGGTCTCCTCCATGGCCAGTGCGAGCAACACCGGAAATTGGAGGAACAGCACCTCATATTCCGTTTGGGGAGTCTGCATCCTGCGGGCATGAACATTGAATTCTCCTAATTTTGTTAGCCCTTGCTGTCTCCTCCCCTTCCTCAGCCCTCGGGCTGTCTCCTCCCATCCCTCAGGCACCTCCTGCTCCTTTTTCCTTTCTTCTCCCCGCCACACCCTTCAAAGGGTTTTGGCCCGAAACGTTGCTTATTTCCTTCGCTCCATAGATGCTGTTGTGCACCAGCTGCGTTTCTCCAGCATTTTTGTGTACCTTCGATTTTCCAGCATCTGCAGTTCCTTTTAAAACACATGCCGTGAGTAATTACTCAAGGTATGCAGGCGGCTTTTTAAAAAAAAATCTTAAACTGCGCATGCGCATTGTTCTCTCCTTAAAAATAAAAAATAAGTAACAATTCAATTTGCCCAAGGCTTCTAAATCTCCTTCATTTTTTTAATTACTGAATAGATGGGGGACGGAGGATGAATGCAGGTGGAGAGATGTTGGGAAAAACGGGAGCACACCAGGACGTTGAATCAGTTGTCATCTTATTGAATGACAATACTAATTCAAGGGTCCAATTGGAGGGAGAGTTCCTTTCACAGCGTGTGGAGAGTCTGCGCCAGGGGTTAAAGATGCGGGGACGTCAGGATGTTGCGAAGGAGAGGGTCGGAGATCATATCAGACTCACTCACCGTTGCCGCAGTGCTCTGGGCACAGACAGCAGAACTGGCTGCCACTTCCGGGGAGGGAAGTAGCTCGGGTGACTGCGAGCGGCCGCCGGGACCCGACAGCAGAACCGGCGCTTTCTGCCGGCCCGCTCATGACCTTTGTAATGTGGTCATGACCTTTGTCAGTTTGCAGACGAACCACTTGCCCCTCGGCTAATGGTGGAAGCGGTCTGCTCGTTTTGTCATACCACCCTTTCTGAATGTCGTGCTTTTGTTGCAGCCTGGACTGGACATCAGATAGTGGGACCATCTGCGGGACTAGTGCCCGATTCGCCACAGGCAATGTGGCTCGGGCCTGCCTTGGCAACAGTCGCTGTCCAGGTGAACCCAAGATAGGGTTGCGGGAGATGTTGCGCAGGTTGAGTAGGTCCAGGTACACATCTGATTTTGCTCTGTGGGATCGTTCCATTAATTGTCTGGCACTCCTGACGGCACGTTCAGGCAGCCCATTCAACTGAGGATATTCAGGGCTTGGGTTCGTATCCCACTTCTGACACCATGTTGAATAAAGATCAAGCTCACAAAGTGATTCGAATCCATAGCCTTTTATTAGCAACTCTGCAGAGGTAAGTCAACGAGCTTTCATCTCAGCATGCATAATTAGTCTTAAGAGCGAGAGAGAGCTCTCTAATAAGCCTGTGGGCAGAGTCACAGTATGAGTGACACAAATCTACAGATGACATCCCACAAGATCTGCAGTATTACCTTAAAAACATCATAGTTTTCCTGTCAAGGTAAATAGATGAGGTCCAATAGAAAGATTTTATAACTTTCTTCAGGCAAGAAAGGGAGTAAGGAAATTTCAGGTCTGAGAGCTTTGGGAGTGCATTTGTAACTGAAAGAAGATATTACAAAAGAATTGTCTGGTTAAAAATTATTGATGGTGCTGCTGGAAAAGTGTCATACATTTCTCTTATTTAAGAGAAATGTGAAGATTGTCAAAATAAGATCAGTTAATGTGTGGGAAGGAACTGCAGATGCTGGTTCACACCGAAAATGCTGGAATAACAGCTGGTCAGGCAGCATCTCTGGAGAAAATAAATAGGTAGGTGATGTTTCAGGTCGAGATCCTTCTTCAGACCAGTTAATTTTTTCTGATGCCACAGTATGTCCTGACAGTGATGCTGTTCGTATTGACCAAACTGACAGATATGATACATCCACTTTAAGAGCGCCTGAAGACACAACAGACCATCTACTTTTCCTGGGTCTATAATGCAGTAAAATTACTGCTGGAAGCTAGCCACCCATATGCATAGAAGGTTACAGACCTAATATCCCGGGGATAATTAGGTTAAAGTATGATGAGCATTTGACGGCACTGGACCTGTACATGCTGGATTTTAGAAGGATGAGAGGGCACCTCATTGAAACGTGCCTAATAGTGAAAGGCCTGGATGGAGTGGATGTGCAGAGGATGTTTCTACTTGTGGGAGAGGTCGGATCAGAGGGCACAGCCCCTGAATAAAAGGACGTACATTTAAAAAGGAGAAGAGGAAGAATTTCTTTCGTCAGAGGGTAGTGAATCTGTGGATTTTTTTGCCACAGATGGCTGTGGAGGCCAAATCATTGGGTATTTTTTTTAAGTGGAAATTGTCAGGTTCGTGATAAGTAAGGGTGTCTGAAATCTGGTACATCCAGGTTCAGGAACAGCTTCTTCCCCCCAGCCATCAGGGTATTAAATTCACCATCAAACAAACTCTGAACTATAACAGCCTATTGCACTTTATCTGTTTATTTATGTGTGTATATATATGGTCTGTGCTATTATAGACATACTGAACTGTTCTGTATTTATGCTACAATACTCTGTTGTGCTGCAGCAAGCAAGAATTTAATTGTCCTATCTGGGACACATGACAATAAACTCTCTTGACTTGACTTGTCAAAGGTTATGAGGTCAGAGAATGGAGTTGAGAAGGAAAGCCATGAGTGAATGGCAAAGTGGACCCAATGCCCTAATTCTGATCCTATGATTTATGAAGTTATGAATTCATCCCACTGATGCCATCTAAAAAGTATCATTCCAAATAACACACTGTGCAGGTTTGTATAAAGAGTGCAAGAAAAATCAATGCTAATTGCGTTGACAGGATATTAATTGATCAAATCTCCTACATCACCAGTAAGTCTGAAGCCTACTTTATTGGATGCCTAACTTGACTCAGTAGATATTTAACCTTTAACGTCTATAAAATGCATTTCTTTTATTTGGTACACGTTGCTGATGACAAAAATGAAATGCAAGTTATGGGACTACATAGCCTAAGGCTCGAGGTGAACTGAAGTATGCTAGAGGAACTAAGCTAACACTCAAAAGCACAGCCTTGGTACTGAACAATAATTGCCCGAGCCAAGTAGTTTTGGTAAAGTACTCATATTCTTCCATTTCTTGATTTCATGTTTCCAACAGGAGAATTCCCGTCAGGGCACATACAAGTAGAAGGAGGAATAACTTGACACATCGGTTGTCTCCTTCCATGTTTTGACCTGAAAGTGAAGATAAGACAGTACTTTGTTACTTTCATTCACGCACATGAGATCAAACATTTTTTTGTTGATATCTATATCATTTTGACTGATGACATGAATAATGCTTTCTCTCAAATTGTCAAAAACTAGTCGAAAGAAGAATTTATGAAACTAGTCAAAAGGATTGGAACTTAACTGTCCCTATGATGTATAATTTCAATCAGACTTTTTAAGTTCTCTTCAGTACATTACCCTGAAATGCAGCAGTAGTTAATTTTAGTTACTTGAGAGTGGAATCTAAATCAATATATTTTATAGATTCTGAAGTGGTAAATGTATTTTTGTCAAAGTTCTGATTTAGTTAAAATCTGCAATAATATCTTATTCATTTAAATTCATAAAAGCTGCAATTGTTTCAAACTTCACTTCCTCAGCCATTATGGCCTCAAATGATTTAACAATGAAGTTTTAATCTGTACAAAATATATAATAAAGATATATTGCCATGGAAACAAACGATAGTGTCGACAATATTGCTTCATCAGTCACAATTGTTCAGTGAATTTAAGTAATGTAAATAACAATAAAATGTAATTTTTGGGACATGGGAGTCAGAAGATACGTGTTCATGGAAAGCATTATGAAATTACGCCACCTTTAAATACATTGATTATTCACGACTCTGCATGCTGTATGATACTGTTCAGAAAACGATCAAATGTATTTATTGCATATATTATTTATGAACAATTGACTGGCAAAAAATAATCAAAGGCATGTTTATTGTTTGGGAATTTTTTACAAGCTGTTAATTTAAACATAACATTTACTTTACAGTTTAGAGATACAACATGGAAACAGGCCCTTCCGCCCATTAAACCCATAATGACCATTGATCACCCATTCTCAATAGCTCTATGTTATCCCACTTACTGATCCACTCTCTGCACTCAAGGGGCAATTTAGATAATCCCATTAACCTACAAACTCGCACGTCTTTGGGATGTGGAAGGAAATCAAAGCACCCGGAGGAAACCCACGCAGTCACAGGGAGAACATGCAAACAACAGCCAGACAGCATCAGAGGTCAGGATTGAATCCGGGTCTCTGGCCCCGTGCGGCAGCAGCTCTGCCAGTTGCGGCATTGTGCTACGCAATTAATGTGTCTGCAGGAGCCACTGTAGGTTTAAAAGAAAATCAACTAACATGACAGATGGACAGAATACTAAGCAATTCACTTTATAGTGACACTATCTGATCTATTGATCCGACTGTGGATTTCAGTGCAATGTTCCATTCCTTATGTCATGCAAATGTTATTGTTCCCGAGAAAATTCAAAGCCAAGCAGCAATGATTTTGCGGTTCAGAAAGAAAAATTACAAGGCATGGTTAAAATAAATGTTGGCTTTACTTAAGTTTGAAAAACATATAGAAAGGTAGTTTAATTGAAATGTTAAAGAGGAATGGCAAATTCTTTACTACGATGAAGGGCTCAAAGAGTATTGGGTGGGTACAATTGAAAATTAAGAGCTTTGGCTCTGTACTTGCTTAAAAGCTGTTCATCTCTAAAATCTTCCAGTTCTGATGAAAGATCATCGACCTGACACGTTAACTCTGTTTCTCCCTCCACTGATGCTACGTGTTGGCAGCATTTTCTGTTTTTATTTTAAAAAACAGTATGTTAGGAGTTAGAAATAATGTTTGTTTCTTTGCAACATTAAGATCACTAAACTTTTGGAACTTTTGACAGGGAATACTATTTAAGTGGTATACAAGTTTCATGAAGCATTAGGATATTCTTGAACAGAAATATAAAGAGTGATATGAAAGGGTAGGTAGATGAAGCTGAATCAATCAAAAACAGCCAGATCTAATTGTTCTAATTCCTGACTTTCTCCTTATGCTACATTTTTATGGTGTTCAAGGAATTCTTTGATTTATTTAAGTGTTTTATACTGAAGATTAATCTTTGCCACATGCCAAAATGAACAAATTTCACACCTCTGATTGCAAGTTTGCGAAATAAGCATTATGATGGCGTACTCAGTCAAAATTCATTTTGCTAAATCAATGTAAAAGTCTTTATTTTCTTGCTTTCAGTTACTCCATAGATATGGTTTTGGTATTGGCCTATTATTGTCACGAGTACTGAGAAACAGTGAAAAACTGTTTTTGTATGCTACTTTTTTTTTACCATTATGGTAAAATGATACCTATGGTATCATTTGCAACAAGTATGGATGGGGGGGGGGGGGGGGGACTTGTTTTTTATGGTGGCTGAAATTGATAACATTCTGCAATCACTAGCAGTTTTGATCAAGCTGTGATGGAGGCATCTGGATAAGATGATTTCTATGGTGCCTCAATACAAATTGGTAAGTCACTGCTGACATACCAAGTTTCTTTATTCTTCTGAGGGAGCAAAGTTCTTGGTGTACTTTCAATGTAGTTGGGCTAGGACATGTTGTTGGTGATATTTTCAGAGCAATTTGATGTAAATATTGCTAAGGGCTTTGGTTCTGAAAACTGTCCAAGTCCTGTAATCTTGATATTCCTCTAGTTTTGGGCATCTTTTGTGTCATTATTTTGATCAGTGGAGGTGGCATTGTCTTCAGCTGTCCAAGCACTAATAACCAAAAATATCTCCCGCAAAATACACCCCTGTTTCTCTTAATGCATCTGCATGGTAACCCTTTATGTGGATTGATGTCAAATATTATATAGTAATGATCTTCTGATGTTCTTTTCATTATGTTAACAATGCTTTTTAAACACTGGCCGTTCAGACTACCTCGTCCATGCCAACCAAGATGCCTCATCCAAGCTGGTCCCATTTGCCTGCACTTGATCCATATCTCTCTAAACATTTTCTATCCAAGTACTTGTCCAAATTATTTTAAGTGGTGTTACTGTACTTGCCTCAACTACTTCCTCTGGCAGCTCATTCCATTTGTGCACCACCTCTGTGTGAGAAATTCACCACTCAAGTTCATATTAAATGTTTCCCCTCTCACCTTAACCTATGGAATGAGCTGCCAGAGTAGGTAGTTGAGGCTGGTGCTATCGCAAAATGTAAGAAACATTTAGACAGGTACAGGACAGGTTTAAAGGGATATGGGCCAAATGCAAGCAGGTGGGACTAGTGAAGATGGGACATGTTGGTCGGTGTGGTCAACTTGGACGGAAGGGCCTGTTTCCACACTGTGCGAGTCCATGGATAAATCACCAGGCCCAAATAGAATGGATCTCAGGCTTTTAAAAAATACGAGTGGTAGAATGGCAGATATAAAAATAGCCCTGTTCATCACTCCAGGTAGGGTACAAAAAGATTGAAAAACTGCAAAGTCTGAAAAATAGGTCCATCAGCACATTTATTCTCCATGCATTAATCATGCCTAAAATTCAGCATATTTTAACATGGCATTGCTTGTTTCCAATGGAAGCCTTGCCATGAGGAAATTAGAATGGATGGCTGCCAGGAGCAGACCTCTGACGGTGGTAGATTTTTCTCTGGCACTATTTGTGAATATATTAGCGTCGAATCACTTGCAGTGCTTATGTCAGTCTCACAATGAAAATTTGAGAAATAATGACCATTTATAACCCAAATGTCATATTCCATTCCACATTGGCATTGATGCATAAATTACAGGGTCTTGCAGGGCATCAACATTTTTACCAAAGACATGTCCATGGCCATCATCACTGACAAAGATTACAGCAAATCTCCATTATCAATACCAGATGCTGTGATCACTGGCTTCTATGATGATATTGCACCTCACCATGACTTTTTGCCTCATCTTGTCCTTTTCCACATCCCACTTTTCACTCACCTCCATTTAAAATGGCAGCATTTGCAGTTCCAGGTGTCTCTAAGATCTTTGTTATTGGTTAGCATTTTTTCTTGAACTTTATTATTTTTTTAATTATAATTAACTTTTAAAGTAAAAGCATCCGTCAATGAACAAAACATACAGGTCCAAATTATTAATCCTTTTAAACTCCTACCTCAGCACTAGGTTATATTATATATTATTTTAAATTATCCTGTAAAGAAACAACAGGCCTTAATGTACCTTTGTCCTTCCATAGCTTTTTTAACATCGTGAAGCCCAACTGTGTGTGTTCCAGGAGGCAGATACTTTGACACCTTTTCCTGCCACTCTTGGTCAAAGATTTGCACATCATCTGCAAAAAGTGAATGTGGTTACAAAATATACACTTGAAGAAAAGAAACAATGACACCTGTTTCTCCCGAGTTCATTATGAGACCAGAGACATGTATTATCCAAATTGGTGTATGTATGTTTGTGTGATGAATGTGAGAATAAAGTGGAAACTATTGATTCAAATGCAAGTTTCACAGTTCAGTTTTCTGCCCAGTGATACCCAGGATAATGGAAATATCATGGTTCATTTCTGGAATACGCTGCTGCTCTGTGTTTTCTTTTTAAGCAAATTTCCTGAGCATTATTCAGGGTTCACGTGTTAAAATAGATTGAAACATATGAAGGCAGTAGAAATACATTGAATCCTCTCATATTATTATTCCTTGCACATGGATCATACATTAGGTGGTTAACTAAATCTCAACCACCACTTGTCAGACTTGGTCCTGCCCCCACCTCTCTTTATCAGTTTTCTTCACCCCCCCCCGCCCCCCAACTACTATTAGTCTGAAGAAGGATCCCAACCCACAACTTCCCTTGTCTATTCCCTCCACAGATGCTGCCTGACCTGCCAGAGTTCTTCCAGTGTTTTAATCAACATTCCAACATCTGCAGTTTATTGTGTCTCTAAATCTCAGCCACGTTCTTTGCCAAATATGACATGGCCACCGCTGTTTTGGAATAAGTATGGAAAATTGCTGCAGACCTATTCCTGACGTTTCGGGTCGAGTCCCTTCTTCAGACTGATGTCAGGGGAATGGGCGGGACAGACATAGAATGTAAGGAGGAATCACAGAGGGGGGAGCAGTGAGAGAGGATGTTGCTGAACTCTTGTCGGAGAGAGGAGTTGCCTCACCTTCATGTAGGTTGATAAATTCTTGATCAACTTCTTCATCACCTGTTCTCTGGTTTTTACATTTCTGAATAACATGAGCACGGTCTTTAATGTGATGGCCAATCGATAACTTTTCAATTCCAGTTTCAGAGTCTTTCACTGCCCGTCTCGTCTCTCTAATCTGAAAAATTCCTAAATTATTAATTAGTCCAATATCTTTAAAGGAACTAAACACTTTACTTTTCTCATGGTGCTTAATAGAATTATCACCAGTAAATCACTGACAAAGTGCTAAGGTGCTTGGTATAAGTGGGAGTGGGGGTCGACAAATGCAATCAACCCGGTGTGCACAATCAAATAAGATCAAATAGAACAAGTTGTCCAACAATTTTAGGCTGTGCACGCCATACGCAAGAAGAATATGAATGGTTCCAGGCCAACATGTGTTCCACACTCAATAAACGACAACGTACATCTCCTTCTTGTGTCCCCCATAGCCAGTCTCTGATTCAGATCCACAGTGGTTCTCTTTAATTTCCAACATTTTACCTTTTAGCCAGGCATGATCAACTCTCTTCCGTCAATGCCCAGAGCTAATCAGCAAATTTTGTCTAGTGAGATTGATTCAGTTTAGCAAGTACTGCAGGAGAATAAACCTCGCCCAATTTGATTGTTAGCATGAGGGAAATAAAAGCTGTAGACTAGTCAACATTGAACTCAAATTTGCCTGTCAGATACATAAATATAATGACCACAGGAGCACAACAGAGAAAATCAAGATGACATACGACCACAAAATCGTGGAATCCACTCGTACCATATAGAAATGTAAATGATAAAATAATGCTTTCACATATTTCGACAGCATGGTTTAGATCAATAGAGGAATTTTCCAATTCAGAATACTTACTCCACCAGGAACACGATGTACATGAGTGGAAGCCTGGAACACTTTGGGGGGTTCATTTCCCACTTTTGCATAACTCATTACAGTAGAGGTGTTTAAAGTATGGTCATCAGTACTGCAAGGACCATGTTTCTGCAGGGAAAAAAAGTACACTGTTTTGAAAGCGAAGGCTGCTAAGCAAAGCAATACACCAGAAATTTCTAGAAGCTTAGACTAAATTAAACCATAGTCACAAGATATAATTTAAAATCATTCAACAGGCAACTTTAGTATTTGGCTACAATTAGGGATAATATGAGTTTTTGGTTATCTGCTCCCAAGTTGCATTTACTATGTTGCGTTGCATTTCAAGCATGTCTCTCCTCATTTGTTCCATCATCTGGTTGAATGGATCCACTGAGCAGTTACCCTGAATAAACACACAAAAAAATATTTTTAAGAAGAACATCATAGAAGGGATATAACCAGGAAATTATGTTAAATGCAGCAAGTTCTATTTTACACAATACATATTATATGAAAACATGAATACAGGTAGTTACTACATTACAATAGCAGAATGATCTACAGTTATGTTGAGTAATTCACTGGTTAGATGTAATAGTCAGTGGGTAAGGAATGGAATGGGCACCATTCTTACACATCGCAAATCAGAAAACACATTTTAATTAAACATTATGTCATCACAATAAATGAAGATTAGAAATACAGATGAAGGGAGCAAATAAAATAACTCACATTTGAATGCATTAAAATGCAAAATATGACTATTATTTGTAATTTCTATCCTCGGGAATTGCAATCTACATTTACAATTAGAGTCAGAGGATGAAGAAATAGGGAACTGTCGAAGCTGGTTTACAAAAGAAGGCACAGAGAGCTGAAGTAGCTCAGCATGTCAAGCAACATCTCAAGTGAACATGGATAGGCGACGATCCCAGTTTAAAAAGAGTCCCGGCCCTAAACGTCACCTCTCTCCGTGTTCTCCTGAAATGCTGACGAGCAGTCTCTTCCCAACTGTTATCCGGCAACTGAACCATCCATAAGTCAATTTCATTGATCTCACTGACTTGAATATACATACCCACCTCGAAAACTGATCTCACTTGGGTAGTGAAGGCAGGCAGTGAAGAAAGTTAATGGCATGTTGGTCTTCATCACACGAGGAGTTGAGTATAGGAGCATAGAGGTCCTTCTACAGTTGTACAGGGTGCTAGTGAGACCACACCTGGAGTACTATGTGCAGTCTTGATCTCCAAATTTGAGGAAGGACATTCTTGCTCTTGAGGGAGTGCAGCGTAGGTAAACAAGGTTAATTCCCGGGACGGCAGGACATATGTTGAAAGAATGGAGCGACTCGGTTTGTATACACTGGAATTTAGGAGAATGAGAGGGGATCTTATTGAAGCATATAAGATTATTAAGGGATTGGACACGTTAGGTGCAGGAAACATGTTCCCAATGTGGGGGGGGGGGGGGGGGGGGGGGGGGGGGAGTCCAGAACCAGGGGCCACAGTTTAAGAAAAAGGGGTAGGCCATTTAGAAAGGAGGTGAAGAAAAACCTTTTCTCCAGAGAGTTGTGAATCTGCGGGTTTCTCTGCCTCAGAAGACAGCGAGGCCAATTCTCTGGATGCTTTCAAGAGAGTTAGATAGAGCTCTTACAGATAGTGGAGTCAAGGGATATGGGGAGCAGGCAGGAAAGGGGTACTGATTGTGGATGATCAGCCATGATCGCAGTGAATGGCGGTGCTGGATCGAAGGGCTGAATGGCCTACTCCTGCACCCATTGTCTATTGTGAATGGAGGCTGAAATTGAAAAAATACTGTGTAAAATGGCACAAGTGAGTATCAATCAAATTTTATATGTAGCAAAGGCTTTAAATAGAAGATTTAAATGCAATAATAGAAGACACAAATTGCTGGATTAACTCAGGCAGCGTTTCTGGAGAAAAGGAATAGGTTACTTTTCGGGTCGAGACCCTTCTTCGGTCTGAAGAAGAGTCCCGACTCGAAACATCACCTGTTCCTTTTCTCCAGAGTTACTCCAGCATTTTGTGTCAATCTTCAGTGTAAACCAGCATCTGCAGTTCCTTCCCAACCTGAAGAATAGATTCAGCATACATTACTTCCATCAAACATTCTAATACCATTGTTAAAAAATAATTTCAAGCCAGTATCAGACTTATCCATCTTCACACTCAAAAACATTAACTATTGTCAATAAGACTTTAAAACATTTCTAACAGTTACATATTTAAAGAAATATTATTTAAGCTGCCAATTTAATGGAAAATCAGTTCATCTTTACAGGAGCCTGAAGTCTACAACGACCAGGTTCAGGAATATCTACTTCCCCCCCAGCCATCAGACTATTAAATGTGGCTCGGACAAAACTCTGAACATTAATAACCTATTATCTGTTATTTGCACTTTATCAGTTTATTTATTCATGTGTTTTGTAGTCAATGCCTACTATGTTCTGTTGGGCTGAAGCAAAGCCAGAATTTCATTGTCCTATCAGGGGCACATGACAATAAACTCACTTGAACTTGAACACTTGAGCCTTTCACCATCCCCGAATTTCATTTCCAATGCTCCACACAAATGAATTTCAACTAGAATAGATAATAATTTTCATACCTCATTAGGCTGCTTTGGAGCCTCCTTTGGGCATTTCGGTTTTGGGCATTCATGAGCATGATGATGATGACGATGATGATGATGTTTCCCACCTGGGGAATTTACCAAGAGGTCTTGATCCAATTGAACAGGAAAACTGGACATCAACTGACGAAGGTTTTCCTGATGTGAATGAAAAGGGTCTCTAAAATGGGGATGAAAATGAAACTTTAAGCTATAATAGAATTGTCACTGTAATTAATTTAACTGCTTTATAAAAAGACTTTAACTCACATTTTATAAGACACAAATAGTAAACCATATAGTTAACATTCTTTCCCGTATCAACAAATAAAAGACCTTGAATGTGTTGAGGTTGTGTCTCAATTGATGCATCTAATAGTCTTGACATATTAAAGAACAAAAATAAAATCTTATCGTCATTATAGGCAATTTTTGTTCTACAAATACTCTCAAATTAGATTTCAATGATTGATGCTAAGGTATTCTTAAACAGGAAAAACACTAAACTGCAAAGCCAACACAATGGAATCTGAGCTCCATCAACTGAAGAAAGTTAGATGATGTTATCATATAACTATTAAAAGTCTGATCTTGTATGTGGATGTATTTTTGTGTGTGTGTGTGTTTGTTTACATGTGTATTTGTTTGTTTGTGTAAAATTGCATCTCTGCCCCCCTCTCTCTAGGGAGTGGTGAGTATTGGGACCTATGGGTGAGTGGTGCCCCCTCCCTCTCTGCCCTCTTTGCCCCGTCTCTGCCTGTCTCTCTGCCCTCTCTCACTACCTCCCTATGGGAGGTGGTGCCCCCTCCCTCTCCCCTCTCCCTCTCTAACCGTGCTTGCGAGTTGGGGGCTATGTGTGAGTGGATAAGGCGGGGGATAGGGTAAAAGGAGCGAATGAATAATATTAATATATCAAGGTGGTGTGTGTGTGTGTGTGTGTGTGTGTGTGTGTGTGGGGGGGGGTGGTTAGTGTGTGTGGGAGCTGGTTAGTGTGAGTGCGATGCCGCAGGCCTATCACCTCCTCCCACCCCCCCACAATCGCACGTTGAGGGGACTGGACCCAACGGGTCCCACTTAGAAACATAGAAATTAGGTGCAGGAGTAGGCCATTCGGCCCTTCGAGCCTGCACCGCCATTCAATATGATCACTTGGTCTAGTAGAAGTTAAAATTTGCAGTTTTGCAGAAGTTGGCAAGGTTTAACTCTTTGCAAACCCTATACCATAACTACTCCCATATTAATACACTCCACAAAATCAACATTCTGCCCAAGATCAAAAAAGAATATTGATAATAAAAGCTGTGACAGATTTAAATAACTCTGCAGGCTAATTTCAAGCAAATTTGTTTGAGTCTTGAGCTTGACATGGGCGTTCAAAACATTTAATAAGCTAAAAAATGCACTTTCAAAGCAGCTACTATAAGTTAAGTATTTATTTCTCCAATGGAGTCTGATGTAAGCTCTGAGCTAACATATATGGACATTTTGAAGCCACGCAAGGTGAAAGCCAGCATGGCTTAACATCTCAAAACCTAGAAATATTCCAAACATAATATTTATGCAGAAATGTTGTTTACATGATAATGAATAATGGTTAACAATGGGTCGTTCAGGTTTTAAATTTTGAAAAAAACCCTCCTTCTATCCAGAGATACTGCCTGTCCAGCTGAGTTACTCCAGCTTTTTGTTTCATACAGTTTTATAGAGCTGCAACATGATTTACCAACTTTTATAATCAACAGCCCCATGGGTGGCAAGCATGCCCTACACCTTCTTTACCACCCTATCTGCTTGCGTTACAACTTTAACGAAGCTATGGATTTACATCCCAAGATCACTCTGAACATCAATGTCCCCCAAGGATCCTGCCATTTATTGTATACTTTTCTCTTACTCTTGATGTCTCATAGTGCAATACCTCATATTATTCTAGATTAAACTCACTCTGCAATTTCTCAATCCTTATCTCCAACTTGCTGTATCCTTTGATAACCTTCTTCAAGGTCCACAACTGTACCTTTTTTGTGTCATCTGTATATTTACTAATGAACCCAGCCTGTCCAAATCATTTATATATATGGCTATATCGGGGTTGATCAACCATGATCACATTGAATGGCGGTGCTGGCTCGAAGGGGCGAATGGCCTACTCCTGCACTGTGTGTGTGTGTGTATATCACTGTGGATCCCATGTGTCTAATGCTCCTGTCCCACTTAGGAAACCTGAACGGAAACCTCTGGAGACTTTGTGCCCCACCCAAGGTTTCCGTGCGTTCCCGGAGGTTTTTGTCAGTCTCCCTACCTGCAACCTGCAACCTCTGGCAAAAACCTGCAACCACCAGGAACCGCATGGAAATCTTGGATGGGGAGCAAAGTCTCTCGAGGTGTCCGTTCAGGTTTCCTAAGTGGGGCAGGGGCATTAATCTTCTGGATTAATACCATGACGTTACTACCCAGTTAACTGCCTTACCATCGTCCATGTAGATAACATTCACTGCCTTAACCTCAGCTATCATCTCTGTTCCCTCCTCAAAACTTTATCACGTTTGTAAGATATCACCTGCACACACAAATCCATGGTGACTATTCCTTATAAGGTCATGTTATTCCAAAAGCAAGTAAATCCTATCCTTAAGAATCCCCTCCAATAACTTTCCTACCACTGATGTAAGGCTCACACGCCTATGGATTATTCCAATTTCCCTTCTTTAACAAAGATGCAGCATTGGCTACTTTCCAGGTTTCTTGGACTTCACCTGTGGCTGGGAGGATGCAAATAACTGGACGAAGGTCACACAATCTTCTCCCTTGCATTTGTCAATAACCTCCGACAGATACCGTCAGGCCCTTGGGGACCTATCCACCTTAATGTTCTTCAAGAGACCCAACATCTCCTTCTTGATATCAACAGGCCTTAATAATCTAGAATTAAATGTCGACAAAACAAAGGAGATGGTTGTCGACTTCAGGAGGGCGCAGCCAAAACATACACCCCTCAACATCAGTGGCACCACAGTGGAGAGAGTGGAGAGCATAAAGTAGTAGTATAGTAGTAGTAGTATATCTTTATTGTCATTTTCCTGAGTACTCACATACCCAGAGGAAACAAAAAAATGTTGCTCATCCAGTGTCCATTCAGTGTGCAGTAAAAAATAAATAAAAATAAGAATACATATATCATGAACAAATTAAACACTCTACTCGCTACTAAACATCAACAGGCATTCCGATCGGCAGCGGCACGACAGTGGCTCTGCTGCACTGTGTCCAGGTTGGTGGTTGGTGCGCGATACTTTGGCAGTTCCTCGGTGTGCAAATTACAGACAGCCTCACCTGGTCCAGGAACACCACTGGGACCGTCAAACGGACCCATCAGCGACCACACTTCCTGAGGAAACTAAAACAGGCCTCACTCCCCACCAACATCCTCTGGACTTTCTACAGGTGTAATGATTGAAATGATTCAATTGAAATGAAATGATTCAATTTATTGTCATTGTCAGTGTACAGTACAGCGACAACGAAATGCATTTTTAGCATCTCCCTTGAAAGGGAGACACAGGGCGTCGCGGTGTGCCCGCGCCTGCCGCCGTAACATTCCATTACAGGCAAAGGTGGGTGAAGTGTCTTGCCCAAGGACACAACGACAGTATGCACTCCAAGCGGGATTTGAACCGGCTACCTGCCGGTTGCCAGCCGAACTCTTAGCCCATTGTGCTATCTGTCGACCAACCGTGTACGGTGGAGTCTACTCACGTACTGTATAAATACGTGGTACTCCACCTGCAACTGCTCGGACAGGAAGGCTCTGCAGAGGGTAGTGAGGGGAGCAGAGAGGATCATTGGCGTCTCCCTACCCTCGGTACAAGAACTGTTCCAGAGCTGCTATCTGAAACAAGCTCAGAGAATTGCTAAGGACAAACTGCACCCCCTCCACACACATCTGGATCTCCTGCCATCAGGCAAGAGATATCGCAGCGTCAAAGCCCGGACTACAAGACTGCTAAACAGCTTCCTGCCACAGGGTGTGAGGCTGCTAAACAGTCACTCTGTACTCACAGTCACCTGATTGCGGCTTGGCACGGACACTAATAACTGGCACTGGCCACTTTAATAACTTGCACTGGCCACTCAAATCAGCTGCCCCGGACATTTTTATGATTGGTTTTACTGTATTTTAACGTTGTTGTTTTACCTGCTTTTAACTATTTATACTGTTCCATCAGGGACTGGATTGTTTTTAGTGTTATTATGTGTGAAATGTTTTAAATTTCATGTGCGATGCTCCGGTATTCCCTGGGAAACGTCTTTTCATTTTGCATTGTACAACTGTTGCTTGCAAGATGACAATAAAGGTTGATTGATTGATTGATTGATAAATTTGGATATTCCACACCAATCTCACTATTCTCCATGTCCTCCTTCTTGGTAAATACTGTTGCAAAGTTATTATTTAATGCCTCATCCACTTCTATTTGCTCGTCATAAATTTCCACCTTTGTCCTTAAAATGGTTCTACCCTCTCCTGAGCTACCCTCTTGGTTTAAACCAGATATAAATTGCCTTGAGATTTTCCTTCATTCAACTCGCCAATTACATTTTGTACCCTCCTTTGGTCCCACAGATTGCCTGTTTGAGTTGTTTCCTGTTTTCTTTGTACTCCCAAGGGCCTTATCATTTTTTCAGCTTCTTAAATGTTACCACATTGTGATGCAGAACAACAGCGGGAAACATTTAAGTGTGTTCAATAGTGGGCAGGCATGTTGGGGGAATGGTGGCTTACTGCAGCCAAGAAGCATGGAGACATCTCAATCTTGGCCATTAAGTACTATTTTATTCCATACCTCTCACCATGTTCTCAAATAATCACTCTCTCTCAACTATGCTCAACTTTTAACAAAATAAAGTGTTGGAAGAACTCAGCAGGTCAGGCAGCATCCGGAAAGGGAATGGACCTTCCTGGGCAAAACACAATTCATATGGATCGCAGTGGCTCCATCTTTTCAACCTAACGTAGCAACCAAGAATATGATATACAACCGTATCTTGACAAAGCAGCACAATTGAAAGTTGACATATCGATGTCAGAATTATAACCCCCTGACCAGGATGTCCCATCTACCACATATTGAATGGCAGTGCTTGCTCAAAGGGCCGAACACCCCTACTACTGCGCCTATTTTCTCTGCTGCCTGACGTGATCAGTGCCTCCAGCACTTTATGTTTGGCTGAAGATTCCAGCAACTCTGGTCTCTTGTCTTAACAACATAGTAACAGTGTAACTTCATCAGCAAGGATTCCCCCTCCTCCTTTCTTTCATCCATTGTTTCCAAAGGTAATGTAAGGTAAAACATGTCTCAAAAGGTATCACTCCATCCGTTGTTTTGGGTTGGGACCCTTTTTTAGAGTGAATCGTTGTTTGGCCATGTCCTCCAGGGATGAGAACCCCTTTGAATTAAGGTCCAGCACTTTGTGTGTTTCTTAGTCATATTGTACAGAGAAGGTTCACCAGACTGATTCCTGGGATGGCAGGACTTTCATATGAAGAAAGACTGGAGAGACTCGGCTTGTACTCGCTAGAATTTAGAAGATTGAGGGGGGATCTTATAGAAACTTACAAAATTCTTAAGGGGTTGGACAGGCTAGGTGCAGGAAGATTAGTCCCGATGTTGGGGAAGTCCAGAACAAGGGGTCACAGTTTAAGGATGTCTTTTAGGACCAAAATGAGAAAATCATTTTTTACAGAGAGAGTGGTGAAACTGTGGAATTCTCTGCCACAGAAGGTAGTTGAGGCCAGTTCATTGGCTATATTTAAGATGGAGTTAGATGTGGCCCTTGTGGCTAAAGGGATAAGGGGGTATGGAGAGAAGGCAGGTATGGGATACTGAGTTGGATGATCAGCCATGATCATATTGAATGGTGGAGCAGCTGGAAGGGCCGAATGGCCTACTCCATCACCTAATTTCTATACAACATGGAAATAGTCCTTCAGCCCAACTTGCCCATCTCAACCAAGATCCCCCATCTACCACATCTTGAATCAATCTGAAGGGTCCAGACTACAGTATGTCTGAAGAAGGCTCCTGACCCAAAATGAGATGCTTCCTGACCTGCTGAGTTACTCTAGCATTTTGCGTCCATTTGTCCCATCTGCACTAGTCCCACCCACAAGTCCCGCCCATATCCCTCTAAACCCATCCTATCAAACCAGCATTTGCAGTTCATTGGAGTATTCTCCCCATAACTCCACACTCGTACTAATCAAGAATCAATCCATCCCTGGCTTTAAAATATCCATTGACTTGGCCTCCACAGCCTTTTGTAGCAAAGAATTCCACAGATTCGCCATCCTCTGACTAAAGAAGTTCCTCCTCATCTCCTTCCTAAAGGAATGTCCTTTAATTTAGAGGCTATGACTTCTGGTCCTACTCTCCAAGTTGTGGAAACATCCTCTCCACATCCACTCTATCCCAAGCCTTTCACTATTCGGCACATTTCAAGGAGGTCTCCATCCCCCCCTCGGCCTGTACTCGCTAGAATTTAGAAGATTGTGGGGGAATCTTATAGAAACATACAAAATTCTTAAGGGGTTGGACAGGCTAGATGCAGGAAGATTGTTCCTGATGTTGGGGAAGTCCAGGATAAGGGGTCACAGCTTAAGGATAAGGGGGAAATCCTTTAGGACCGAGATGAGAAAATCATTTTTTACACAGAGAGTGGTGAATCTCTGGAACTCTCTGCCACAGAGGGTAGTTGAGGCCAGTTAGTTCATTGGCTATATTTAAGAGGGAGTTAGATGTGGCCCTTGTGGTTAAAGGGATCAGAGGGTATGGAGAGAAGGCAGGTACGGGATACTGAGTTGGATGATCAGGCATGATCATATTGAATGGCGGTGCAGGTTCAAAGGGCCGAATGGCCTACTCCTGCACCTGTTTTCTGTTTCTATCCTCTCCACATCCACTCTATCCAAGCCGTTCACTACTATTCGGCACGTTTCAAGGAGGCCCCCCCCCCCTTCTTCTAAACTCCAGCGAGTACTGGCTCAGCGCCGTCAACCGCTCCAGCACCTTTGGTTCCATTTTGCTTCAGAATGCCGAGTTACTCCAACACTTTGTGTCTATCTATCTTCGGTGTATAACCAGCATCTGGAGCACCTTCCTACACCACCCCCACCACTCTCCTCTCCGCGCTTGGTCGGGACAGGGCACCGGGTTTAATATTGTGACCCGCTTACGAGAAAAAGGGATCATCTTCCATTTCACGAAACATGGCTTCTTCCTGTCACCTCGGGCTCCGGTGTTGTCCGCCCCCCCTCCTGACGAGCGCTCGCCCCCTCTGCCCGGTGTGCAGCGGTGCGCGCGCAGTCAACCGCCTTTTGTTTGGCAACGGGAACGCGCGTGGGGGGGGGGGGGTGGGGAGGGGCTGGGTGAGTGGGGGGTGGGGCTATGGGGAAGCGGTCGCTATGGAGACTCCTCACGCTGCTCGTTGCCCTCACGACGAAGCCACGCGGGTGAACGCCGTCCTGCGCAGTGATTGGCGGAATGCGAACAATATGAACGCTGGGGTCTCCACTGACCCAACCCCTCCCCCGTGGCGGGGGGGGGTGGGTGGTCACGACGTCACAATGGGCGACAGAGTGACGTCAACGCGGCGGCTACGATGATGCAATGGGGATACCCCCTTGCCTGTCCAGGACGCAGGATAGAAAAAGAAGGTTACACAAAAAAGCTGGAGAAACTCAGCGGGTGCAGCAGCATCTATGGAACGAAGGAAATAGACAGCGTTTCGGGCCGAAACCCTTCTTCAGACTGATCGGGGGCGGGGGTGGGTGGGGACAAGAAAGGGAAAAGGAGGAGTAGCCAGAAGGCTGGGGGATGGGAGGAGACAGCAGGGGAGCTGAGGAAGGGGAGTAGACAGCAAGGACTAACAAAATTGGGAGAACTAAAAGAAGGGGTTCGGCCCGAAACGTTACCTATCTCCTTCGCTCCATAGATGCTGCTGCACCCGCTGAGTTTCTCCAGCATTTTTGTGTACCACAGCAAAATACACAACGTGCACTCCGTGGGTCAGACAGCAGCACCCTTGCACAACCCATGTGTGCAACGAGTGTAGGAAAGAACAAGGCCCATTTTAAAGATGCAATTACTCCCATAATCACGATAAGGAACAGAAAATTTGTAACAATGTAAAAACATTTGTAAAAGATTTGCTGCACACAGCAAGTTTCTGAATGGTTTTGAGTAGGTACTTACTTGCTTTATCAATATTATCCGATGTGAATAATTGCAGATTTAAAGATGAACAATTTGGAACAAAAATGGATACACAATTTTTTATTAAAGAAAAATATTGTTGGATCACAAAACAGATACTTCAGCTGAACAGAAAAGTACATTTTATTAGTTAGCACTCTTCTGAGTAGAAATTCATAGATTACTCTATCAAGATTTAACAATGAAAATTGTACAACAAACATAAGCTTCTGATTCAACCATTTACGAAATAATGTTAAATCATTCAGAATCCAGATACTGGGCTTCCCATCAGTTTCTCCTGTCGCAGAATGATTAATCTCTTGAACCACTTTTCTTCTGCTTCATGCTTGTCCATAAACATCTGTAACGGTAGAACAGAACCAAATGCAGGAATTAGTTCTAACGCTTCACATAATTTACAACTATTTTACACCTCAACTTTCCTTAACTGTCCAGTTTTGGTTCATGTAAAGTGCTTTTAAAATATCTATGGAAGTGAAGAACACATTTGCTTATTCTTTCACAAATGTAGAGGATGGCACAGCGATAGAGTTGCTGTCAAAAGGGCCTGTCCCACTTTCACGAGGTAATTCATGAATTCTCCCGAGTTTTCCCCTTGATTCAAACTCGAAGAATGTTCGTAACGAGTCCATTGGAGGTCGTAGGAGTTCGTAGATATATCGTATCGGCTCATTATGCTAGCCGTAGGTACTTGTAACATCAGGTAAGTCGGGACGTTTTTTCCGGCCCGATAAAAAATGTCCACGAGTAAAAAAATGGTCGGGATGAACAAAATTGCAACTTTATACTCGTAAGGCATCTAAATAATCGTGGGAATTCGTAGACATACTCCTAGGAGTTCGTAGGAGTTCATGAACATAGTCGTGGAAGGTCGTATGAGTTCGTAGATTACTGCAATCTTGATTTTTTTTTATAGGTCCTTTAAACTCGGCAGAGGTTTTGAATTAAGTCGTGAAAGTAGGACAGGCCCTTTAGAGCACCAGAGACCCGTGTTCAACCTGACTTCAGTGCTGACCGTATAGAGTTTGTACGTTCTTCCTGTGACCGCGTGGGTTTTCTCTGCTTGCTCCGGATTCCTCTCACACTTCAAAGACATATAGGTTTGCAGGTTAATCGGCATCTAGAAATTGGCATCTGACACCTTCTGGAGGCACGCCGCTACAGCAGACGCCTTCTGGAGGTGCCGCTGAGAAGCCAAGGCTGGTACCTCGCAGGCCGGCGGTGATGCCTCACGGGTCGACAGGCCCTCGGCCATTGGTGCCTGGGTTGATGGAGCCCATGGCTGGGGACTGAGTAGGCACTACGGGGGCATCTGGAGAGGACCCTGCTGTGTTAGTGGAGAGGTCGGTGCGGCGATCGATGATGGCGTGGACCGGCGGACACCGGAGGGGTTTGACCAAGGACTTCTTCTTCTATCAGTGTGGTTATAAAAACCCAAACCAAACGGTACAGAAAACAAAGGTCAGCTCTATGCTTTTCCATCCTACAAGTGCCAGACGTTTATGGGGAGAAGGGCAGGAGAATGGCGTTGGCGGGGAGATATAGATCAGGCCATGATTAAATGGCGGAGTAGACTTGATGGGCTGAAGATAGACACAAAATTCTGGAGTAACTAAGCGAGTCAGGTAGCATCTCTGGAGAAAAGGAATGGGTGACGGTTCGCATCGAGACCCTTATTCAGACGGGCCGAATGTCTATCTTCGGTTTAAACCAGCATCTGCAGTTCCTTCTTACATAATTATACTCCTATTCCATATGACTTGCATTATATTCACACAAAGGGTGGTGGGTGTTATGGAACGAACTGCCAGAGTCTCTTGCCCAGAGTACATGAGTCGAGGAACAGAGGACATAGGTTTGAGGTATAAATCGAAGGTGGACACAAAATGCTGGAGTAACTCAGTGGGACAGGCAGCATCTCTGGAGAGAAGGAATTGGTGATGTTTCGGATCGAGACCGCAGTTCAGGTCCGAGGCATCTTCCATTCCTTCTCTCCAGGGATGCTGCCTGTCCTGCTGAGTCGTCCAGCATTTTGTGTCTACCTTCAATTTAAACCAGCATACACGATGGGATTTTTAACCAATATATGGAGGAACCGACTAGAGCGCATGCCATCCTGGACTGAGAATTGGGTAATGAGGAAGGATTAGTTAGCGATCTTGCTGTGCAAGACCCCTTGAGACTAGGGTCCTGAACTTGAATAAAGGAGACTTTGAAGGTATGAGACGGGAATTGGCTAGGATAGACTGGCAAATTATACCTAAAGGTTTGACGGTGGAGATGAAATGGCGAAGATTTAAAGGCCACATGGATGAGCTCCAGAAATTGTTCATCCCTGTCTGGCGAAAAAATAAAACTGGGAAGTCGGCTCAACCGTGGCTGACGAGGGAAGTCAAGGATAGTGTTAAAGCCAAGGAAGAGGCATATAAATTGGCCAGAAGAAGTGGCAAACCAGATAATGGGAGAAATTTAAAACTCAGCAGAGGAGGACAAAGGGGTTGATTAAGAGGGGGGGGAAAAAGCATGAAAGAAAGATTGCGGGAAATATAAAAGCTGACTGTAAAAGGTTCTATAGGTATGTAAAAATGAAAGGATTAGTGAAGATGAATGTAGGTCCCTTACAGTCAGAGACAGGTGAATTTATAATGGGAAACAAGGAAATGGCAGAACAGTTAAACGAGTACTTTGGTTCTGTCCTCACCAAGGAAGACACGAACAATCTCCCGGAAATACCAGGGGACCGAGGATCTAGTTGGAGGGAGAAACTGAAGGCAATCAAAATTAGTCAGAAAATAATGTTTGGTAAACTGTTGGGACTGAAGGCTGATAGATCCCCAGGGCTAGATGGTCTGCATCCCAGAGTACTCAAGGAGGTGGCCCTAGGAATCGTGGATGCATTGGTGATCATTTTCCAATGTTGTTTCGACTTTGGATCAGTTTCTGTGGACTGGAGGGTAGCCAATGTCACCCCACTTTTTTAGAAAGGAAGGAGAGAGAAAATGGGGAATTATAGACCAGTTACCCTTATATCGGTAATGGGGAAGATGCTGGAGCCGATTATTAAAGATATTATAGCAGCGCATTTGGAAAGCAGTGACGATTTATGAAGGGGAAATCATGCTCGACTAATCTTTTGGAATTTTTTGAGGATGTAACAAGTAGAATGGATAAGGGAGAGCCAGTGGATGTGGTGTATCTGGACTTTCAAAAAGAATTTGACAAGGTCCCACACGAAAGGTTAGTGTGCAAAATTAGAGCACATGGCATAGGTTATTGACATGGATGGAGAACTGGTTGGCAGACAGGAAGCAAAGAGTAGGAATTAACGGGCCCTTTTCAGAATGGTAGGCAGTGACCAGAGAGGTGCTGCAAGGCTCGGTGCTGGGACCCCAGTTGTTTACAATACAGTGGCTTGCAAAAGTATTCATACCCCTTGAACTTTTCCACATTTTGTTACGTTACAACCACAAACGTAAATGTATTTTATTGGGATTTTATGTGATAGACAAACACAAAGTGGCGCATAATTGTGAAGTGGAAGGAAAATGATACATGGTTTTCAAATTTTTTTACAAATAAAAAACTGAAAAGTGTGGCGTGCAAAAGTATTCATCCCCCTTTACTCTGATATCCCTAAATAAAATCCAGTGCAACCAATTGCCTTCAGAAGTCACCTAATTAGTAAATAGAGTCCACTTGTGTGTAATCTAATCTCAGTATAAATACAGCTGTTCTGTGAAGGCCTCAGAGGTTTGCTAGAGAACATTAGTGAACAAACAGCATCATGAAGCCCAAGGAACACACCAGACAGGTCAGGGATAAAGTTGTGGAGAAGTTTAAGGCAGGGTTAGGTTATAAAAACATATCCCAAGCTTTGAACATCTCACGGAGCACTGTTCAATCCATCATCCGAAAATGGAAAGAGTATGGCACAACTGCAAACCTACCAAGACATGGCCGTCCACCTAAACTGACAGGCCGGGCAAGGAGAGCATTGATCAGAGAAGCAGCCAAGAGGACCATGGTAACTCTAGAGGAGCTGCAGAGATCCACAGCTCAGATGGGAGAATCTGTCCACAGGACAACTATTAGTTGTGCACTCCACAAATCGGGCCTTTATGGAAGAGTGGCAAGAAGAAAGCCATTGTTGAAAAAAAGCCATAAGAAGTCCCATTTGCAGTTTGCCACAAGCCATGTGGGGGACACAGCAAACATGTGGAGGAAGGTGCTCTGGTCAAATGAGACCAAAATTGAAGTTTTTGGCCTAAATGCAAAACGCTATGTGTGGTGGAAAACTAACACTGCACATCACCCTGAACACACCATCCCCACTGTGAAACGTGGTGGCGGCAGCATCATGCTGTGGGGATGCTTTTCTTCAGCAGGGACAGGGAAGCTGGTCAGAGTTGATGGGAAGATGGATGGAGCCAAATACAGGGCAATCTTGGAAGAAAACCTGTTAGTCTGCAAAAGACTTGAGACTTGGGCGGAGGTTCACCTTCCAGCAGGACAACGACCCTAAACATACAGCCAGAGCTACAACGGAATGGTTTAGATCAAAGCATATTCATGTGTTAGAATGGCCGTCAAAGTCCAGACCTAAATCCAATTGAGAATCTCTGGCAAGACTTGAAAATTGCTGTTCACAGACGCTCTCCATCCAATCTGACTGAACTTGAGCTATTTTGCAAAGAAGAATGGGCAACATTTTCAGTCTCTAGATGTGCAAAGCTGGTAGAGACATACCCATAAGACTTGCAGCTGTAATTGCAGCGAAAGGTGGTTCTATAAAGTATTGACTCAGGGGGGCTGAATACTTTTGCACGCCACACTTTTCAGTTTTTTATTTGTAAAAAAATTTGAAAACCATGTATCATTTTCCTTCCACTTCACAATTATGCACTGCTTTGTGTTGGTCTATCACATAAAATCCCAATAAAATACATTTATGTTTGTGGTTGTAACGTGACAAAATGTTGAAAAGTTCAAGGGGTATGAAAACTTTTGCAAGCCACTGTTTATATTAACAATTTAGACGAGGGATTTAAATGTAACATCTCTACGTTTGCGGATGACACAAAGCTGGTTGGCAGTGAGCTGTGAGAAGGATGCTGCGAGGCTGCAGGGTGACTTGGATTGGCTGGGTGAGTGGGCAGAAGCATGGCAGATGCAGTATAATGTGGATAAATGTGAGGTTATCCAATTTGGCGGCAAGAACAAGAAGGCAGATTTATTATCTGAATGTTGTCAGATTAGGCAAAGGGGAGGTGCAACGAGTCCTGGGTGTGCTTGTACATCAGTCACTGAAAGTAAGCATACAGGTACAGCTGGCAGTAAAGAAAGCCAATTGCATGTTGGCCTTCATTGCAAGAGGATTTGAGTTTAGGAGCAAGGATGTTCTAATGCAGTTGTACAGGGCCCTGATGAGACCACACCTGGAGGATTGTGTGCAATTTTGGTCTCCTAATTTGCGGAAGGACATTATTGCTACTGCGGGAGTGCAGTGTAGGTTCTCCAGGTTAATTCCCGGGATGGCGGGACTGACATATGATGAAAGAATGGGCCGACTGGACTTGTATTCGCTGGAATTTATAAGGATGAGAGGGGTTCTAATAGAAACATTTACAATTCTTAGAGGACTGGAGAGGGTAGATGCAGGAAAAATGTTCCCGATGTTGCGGGAGACCAGAATCAGGGACACAGTTTAAAAATAAGGGGTAGGCCATTTAGGACCGAGATGAGGAAAAACCTTTTCACCCAGAGGGTTGTGAGTCTGTGGTTGTGAGTCAGTGAAATTCTCTGGAATTCTCTGCCACAGAAGGCAGTGGAGGCGAATTCACTGGAAGTTTTCAAGAGAGGGTTAGATTTAGCTATTACGGCTAAGGGATATGGGGGAAAAGCCAGAACGGGGTACTGATTTTGGATGATCAGCCATGATGGTCATATTGAATGGCGGTGCTGGCTCGAAGGGCAGAATGGCCTACTCCTGAACCTATTTTCTATGTTTCCATGTTTACTGCTGCCCACAGATGTTCATGAATTCCTTGGCTGATCATCAGTTGCAATCCAATGATCCTCCTGATAAAATAAAACTTCCGTTAAAGTCTCAAAGCCCTAGCATCAAAGGAAAACATTTAACTTTTCATTTGCCACAGCG
The DNA here is from genome assembly GCF_028641065.1 of Leucoraja erinaceus. Lineage (NCBI taxonomy): Eukaryota > Metazoa > Chordata > Chondrichthyes > Rajiformes > Rajidae > Leucoraja > Leucoraja erinaceus. Next base: position 48,916,546 of record NC_073390.1, read on the forward strand.
ATCCAGCTTGTAATATTAGACACCAGTAGTAAGTGAGGATGCCTGGTTTCAAATATAGATTAAAATCCTTTCATCTTGAAGGGAGATGGTGGAAGATATGCACGAAGGAATGTGTGAAGCAGTTCGCAAAGGATTTAAGCCGCTGAAGAACAAAGATGCCCTTCTTTTTACATCAATACATATTTTGCTAAACTTCTGCCAGAATATCTCCTGAAGTAATGGGCGTGATTTGATGACACTTCCATAAAGTGCTTTGGCATATTTTATCATGTTCAAATGCCAAAAAGATTTCCTTTAGCTCCATTATTTGGATGCCACCGCATTTAGATGTACCAAAGAGTTAATGGCGAAGAGCAAGTGATAGGATCATTTGAATCATATCAGACAGATAGGTGTCTGGATCACTTGTGTGGGATTCTGCAAGAACAGTATACAACAAATACAAATTAATTTTTGCTGTTTTGTTGTTGGTTTGGAAATAAAACTAAATGATTTTTTCCCGCAAAATAATACTGCAATGAAATCTATATTACTAAAAGTCTGATCTTGACCACTTCCTGTTGTTCTGTATATTGATTTAAGAAAAAACGCTGTGATTTTTGGCCATCTTACTCAGAGTCCCCCTCCTCTATGCAGGACAAGAGGATTTTTCCCATTGATGAAAAATAAAAGAGTTATTAGTGTTTAAAAAATGTTGAGATTCTCTTTCCTGAAGGCCGCGCCCCTTCCGGTGGGACTATAAATCCCAGAAGTGTTGAGTGCCTCAGTCAGTCTCTGCAAGATGGGGGAGCAAGGGTCACGTCTCTTAGTCTGAGCTGTGAATGACACTGAACACATGTCTACTAAACTGTGAGTGTGGTTTTACTGACCTTGAGTGTCCTTAATGCGGTTTGAAAATGAAAATGTGGTTGGTTTGAAATAAAGCACAGCAAATAGTTGTTGGTGGTGGTTGTTTGAAATAAAGCACAGCAAATGGTTGGTGGTGGTGCTTGGTTTGAAATAAAGCACAGCAAATGGTTGGTGGTGGTGGTTGGTTTGAAATAAAGCACAACAAATGAATGGTGGTGATGGTTGGTTTGAAATAAAGCACAGCAAATGGTCGGTGGTGGTGGTTGGTTTGAAATGGCAATTGATTAAAAGTCTAAACTTGACAACTTCCTGTTTGCAGCGTATATTGATTTTACATAAAACACTACCACTTACAGCTGTGATTTGTGGCCATCTTACTCAGTCCCCCTCCGCTCATCATGTGCAGAGGATTATTCCCATCAATGAAAAATAAAAGTGTTATCAGTGTTTAAAAATATTTGAGAATCTCTCTCCTGAGAGATTCAATCATGCCACGAAGGCCACGCCCCTTCTGGTGGGAGGGGGGAGGGATTATAAAACCCGGAAGTGTGGGTGTGGCTCAGTCTCTGCAAGATGGGGGAGGGAGAGGTCATGACTGTCTGAGCTGTGAATCAAACAAACACACTGAATGTCTACTGAAATGTGAGTGTGTTGTTTATGTGGTGTTCTGTGTGGTTTTATGGGGGTTTCACCCTGCTTGAAATGGTATGAAACTGCATTTGAATTTGGTGGCCTTGCACCAAGCCAATCAGCCAACATACACCAAGCCAATCAACCTACAAACCTGTACGTCTTTGGAATGTGGGAGGAAACCGGAGATCTCGGAGAAAACCCATGCGGTCACGAGAAGAACGTATGAATTCTGTACTGACAGCACTCGAGATCGAGCCCGGGTCTCTGGTGCTGCAAGCGCTGTAAGGCAGCAACTCTACCGCTGTGCCACCGTGTGGCTTCAGTTGCATGAAGTAATTTGTTATCAACAGTTAAGATATTACGACATTGTAGGAATTTTACATTAAACTGGTAACACGGTAAAATGGTAAATGGTAACACATGTTTTAGAAATATTATTCAATAGAAATTCAACCTCAAATGATTGAGAGCTGAAAATATGATGTATAAAAATAGAGATAAAATAAAAATAGGTAACAGTTATTGTGGTCCAGTATATTTACATTGTTTTGGCTACACATTTTTAAATTTCAGTATCATTAGTAAACCATCAATTTATATTTTAGTTAGTCCGGCAATACTTACACTTGGATGAGCCACTGAGTCATCATCTTGGTACTTAATGGCAGAAGGAACATAATCAACCTCTTGTTTGATTTCAATGCTAAAATCAGCTGCTCGTTTGCTAAGCACAGTGGCTTCATGTTTAGTTTCTGCAGGTTCTTGTGTCTAAAATAGAGGTAAAGATTGAACCATAAATATTCTTTTAAATCTCAATGTAAAGTGAATCTTCTGCCATCAGACCCTATCATGGGAATTTTATTAAAGTGGTTAAGCAATTGGAAGAAAATCTGCAGACGCTGCTAACCTGAAATAAGAATGAAAAATACTGGAAACGTTCAGCAGGTCAGGCAGCATCTGTGTGTGGATGAACAGTTAACATTTCCAATCAAAGACTCTTCATCATCGGTGAAGTATCTGGGCAGATAATCCTGATGCATGAGCTAAATCTTTACAAAGATAGATGGGCAATTTAAAACCAATTCATTTAATTGTTTTTTTTTTAAAGTATAGTGCAAAACTGATAACAAAACAACTGGATTGTTATAAAATAATTATCTGGTTCACTGATGTTTTCTGAAAATCAGCCATTCTTTCTCTTGGCAGGACTCCACAGAAATGCAATTGACTCTTAACTGTCCTCTGTCACATAATTTACTTGAAAGCAGTTCATTCCAGCTTCCAATGGCTTGCTAGGAATCGATAAAAAGATATCATATTTTTTAGTAAATATGATACCCTCATTTTGTAAATTATAATGATGAATAAAATCACAAATCTAACATTGGGTGAACAGTGGATTATCTGTCCTAATAAATAAGATCAATTATTTTTCTATTATTGACCATGCAAATATACTTCTCAGCAAAATAGCCTTACGTGGAATAAACACGTCTTTTTATAGTAACTTTTACCAATAAGCTTGTGGGTGTGTTAGCCTTGCGAACAATAGGGCTATGTTACTGAGAGTAAACAAGCCTTATTGCCACAGATGTTTGAATGCTGGAGGAATCAGACGGTTTGAAGAAAAGGCAGGACGAGGCACAAGTTCCACCAAGATCTGACTGGATGGTGGACAGAATTCCTCCTGCTTCTATTCCTTATGATTTTGCTTGTACAACTGTACAATGACACTCTTGGTTCTTGGTTTCCTGGTCCTCCAAAATATTCCAAATGGAATTTAAACTGGAGGTGGTGGAGGAAGACTGAAGCCAGAAAGGGTTTTTTGGGAAGAAAGAGCTACCTTAAATTTAGTTGCATCTGGTTGGGTAACTATGGTAGGGTGAAGGTTATTCCATGCTTTAATTGTGCGGGGGAAGAATGAATTGCTGTACACATCTGTCTTGGTAGCTGGAATCTCAAATTGGAACAAATGCCCTCGTCTGCTCCAAATTGGTTTGGGTTTGGTGTAGGTTTTGTAATCTATGTCGAGCTGACCATTTAACATTTTGTAAAAACACTCATCACTCATCAATTTTGATATGAGAATGTCTTATTTGTTCCCTATATGAAAGAATGACAATGCATCATATATTGTGGCATAATATCCCACAAAGCAGATTCTTTCCCATTTTTGTGAGAACATTTTTAATTAAAGCATGCTATAACTTTATTTTGAACAGTTTGCAATAATAAATTAAAAAAATATCGGCAGCCATTAGTCAGGTCATGCTTATTGTCACCTGCACACGGTGGTACAGATACAAAGAAAGTCTCGCTTGCAGCGGCATTAAAGACACACAGACTCCAATAAACACAACAACATATATACGTAAAATTTGGAAGATAAAAATACTGTACAAGAAAACAAGACACTAGTGTAAAACACAATTTAAAAAACCCCATGGTTGTGTAAGAGTTGAAACATAATGTTCTGATTTGGAGGTACGATTAGGGTTGTGTTCAAGAACCCGATAGCTGTGGGATGGTAGCTTTTCCTGAACATGGTGGTGTAGAATTTCAGGCTTCCATATGCACATTCTGTACCCACAATGGCAGTAGTGAGAAGAGAGCATGGCCTGGACAGTAGTGAAACACCAGTCACCTTCTTGGGGCAGCACATCATGAAGCTACTTTTGATAGAGGTTATGTTTAAAAAGGTGTCGGAGAGAGAGGTAACATTTTTCAGCCTTCATGCAGGAGTATAATAAAGAACAGCAAAATAAAATATTCAAAATTATATGGAAGAATGAACTTGAGTGCACCTGCACATTGAATCGTAAAATTATTATCACATGAAGGAGGTGACTCGAAACCAACAAATCTGAGCCGGCTCTCTGCAAGAATATTGGAGAGACCACAGGCGGAATATGACATGTAGTCTCAATATTGAAGGAAGGATATGCTTCAATTGTATGCAGCACAGTGACATTTCACTAGATTGATTTCCATGATGAAGAAGTTGATGAATGAAGAATTGTTAAAGTCCAGATACCTTAACCTGAAACAATGGTGCCAGTTTCCCCCAGTTTCCCCCAGGGGGCATTGTTTCAAATTGAGGGATCAATTCAATAGTAGATGAAGATGTACTCATTTCAGAGTATTGTGAACTTTTGGAATTCTTTACCACAAAGACCTGAGGAGGGGGAGTTATTAAATGAAGGCATAAAATAGAGCTGATAAAACTGGTCATTGCAAAATGCAGCTGAAAAGCACTCATTTAGAAATCCTATCATTTTTATCACTTTGGAGATCAATTCAGCCCTTAATTAGCCCTACCCCATACTATGTAGGAACCAACTGTGGATAGACACAAAATGCTGGAGTAACTCAGCGGGACAGGCAGCATCTCTGGAGAAAAGGAATAGGTGATGTTTTGGGTAGAGATCTTTCTTCATACATACTTTCCCATACACTCCTGCCCGGTCCCTCAGGTCAGCTGGTCAGCTGCTCCTGGAGGTACCGAGGTCTAGTCGGACGCTCAGAGGGGATAGAGCCTTCTCTGTTGCTGCTCCGGCACTCTGGAACACCCTGCCGCTGCACATCAGACAGGCCCCCTCACTGTCCATCTTCAAATCCAGTGTTAAAACGCATTTGTACTCCCTGGCTTTTGACCATGCCTGAGGCTTTGCTTCTGTTTGTGGTGTTTTTGATGTTTCTTTATTTTACATGTCTTTTCCTACTATTTCTTTTGATTGTTATTTTTGTGTGAAAGGCCCTTTAACTTTTTTGTCAATGATTAGTGATGTACAGCACTTTGTTGCAGCTATGTTTGTTTTTAAAGTGCTCTATAAATAAAATTATTATTATTATTATTATTATTCAGGTCTAGTTTCACCTTTCAACTATTCCCTTTCTCCAGAGATGCTGTTTGACCCGCTGAATTACTCCAGCTTTTTGTATCTACCCATTGCTGTGTTACCCAGTGCGAATTTCTCTGCCTGCAGAAGGCATTTTCTTTCATTTGTATATTTTGTATATTTGTATATTAAAATGCCACATCCTTGCCCTTCTTTCTTCTTTGTGTTCTGTCTCGTCTTTCTACATTGGGTCATATTCTCTTTCCTATTATCAACCTTCCATCAGTGGTGCACCCTCTTTTTCTGCTTCACCTCACACTCAACCCTTTTTGACATCCAGGGCAGGCTTTGTTTGCTGTACCTTTATTCCCATTGGAAAGAATTTCAGACTTGAAGAGAACAAGATGGTACCTGAAATGTGGCGACTCTTGTATACTGACTCAGTACGGTCTACGATCTTACACTCATACTTGGTATGATTGTGCCTAATGTTTAAGATGATTGCCACTGAACTGTAAGTCTAAAAAAAAAATCATTGTACTTAGGTACTCGTGACAATAATGTACCATTGAGCCACTGAAATTAGTATACCCAAACCAACCTCTTAAAAGGCCACATGTTGTAATTGCCCATTTGCCTTTGAATCCAATTCAAATTGGCCAAATCTATTTTCAACTCGCTAAAACTGACATTCATGTAATGTATTTTTACTCTAGATGTCACTGTTTATTGTTCTGCAAAGATGTTAAATCTTGTGCACTGTGAGCATCATTTATTCAGTGACATTTACTTGACGCGATTCTCTTTGAAAAATACAAAAAAAAAACTTCTTACCTTTTTCACATCTCTATTTGATCTGAAAGTTTGTTGGACAAAAGAATCACTTTCAATGGCTTCAATACTTTTCACTCGTTTCACCTGTTCTTCAATTGTGGTTTCTGGAATAAAAAAGATACATTGAAAAGATTTTAATTTAAAGGGACAATGTTTCCATTCTCAAAAAGGGTTTTCAAATACAAATACAGAACGCAAGACCATTCCACAGGCTGCTGTAGTGTGCTGAATTTTGTAATTACCCCTGTGTGAATAAGCGAGTTCGGTATTCCGACTGAGCATGCCAAGATCATAAGTCATTCGTGATAAACAAACTCGGCAGCTCAGCTGCTGCGTGCACACAGACTTGCGTTTCATGTGTAGTCGGGATCAAACCCAGGACTCTGGCACTGCAAGCGCTGTTGAATTGCCCCCCCCCCCCCCCCCCCCCCCCCCCCCCCCCATCCCCCGGACAGGGGTGGGACATTCGGGAGTGGACGGGGATAGTCCATTAGCAATTCAACAGCGCTTGCAGCGCCGGAGACCCAGGTTCAATCCTAACTACGGATGAAACGCAGGTCTGTATACACGCAGCAGTTCAGCTGCCGAGAATGTCTCTCCGTTCCAGTTTCTCCCCGTCTCCCACTCGCATCTGCCTCCTCTCTCTCACTGTTACACCCCGCTCTCCCGCTACCTGGCACCCCAGTTTCTCAGATTAAATATATATTTACACATAAATTATGAATAAAGGTAAGAATTTATACAGTTTATACAGAATTTATACATCTAGCGCTTTGTTCGCTTTTTCTTCATCACAAATGACCTTTGATAAATCCCATGATTCCTTGCGTTTTTCGGAATACCGAACTCGCTTATTGAATATTGAATATGTCAGATCTTCAGCTAACTCTGGAAAGTTTCCAGTACTTCACACTGTCACAAAATAATTGATCAACTAAACTAACACATGCCATGGGAAGTAACATGTAAAATATATTTTCAGCTTCAGAATTTAGGGATTTCAGCCAAGGCAAAGGAATGATGGGTAAAACAAAATTGGTTGTGTTTGCTCTTGAAATCCAAGACCAGAAGCTTCTGAATTTTATGACATCTTTAAATCACGCTTCAATCCAGGAAACGTGAAGCAAACATGATCAAAGATCCTCAAAGGCTCGTTGCCGTTAAATAATCAGATGTGCACAGCAAGAGGGAAAGGGAAAGAAAAACCCACAAAACCAAACAAGCTAATGGCAAGAGAGAGAGAAAAATGAAAGCTCGGAATGGTTCACAAGTAAAAACATCTCGACATGTAACCTGTCATGATAGGACAACCCTGTCATAATGGGAAGTAGCCGAGTGAATCTATTTTGGACCGCCGTCCCAGGTCTCGGGGAGGAGGGCAGCCGATCCAGATTTTCCAGCCGCGCCCCGCGCTACTTAGGCTACGCTCGCAATTCGGGCTTTGAAAATTCCGAAAATCCGTCCCAAGGCATTTCCAATGCCAGTATATCCTTTCTTAAATCAGGGGACCTGAAATGTGCACTGTACAGCGGCCTCACCAATACCCTGCACATATGGAACGATACTTATCTATTTCAATATGCCAACTCTTGAAATAGGAAGACAAATGGCATATTTGCTTTTAACCACTTGCTGTACTGAAGCTGTCCCGCTGAGTTACCCCAGCATTTTGTGTCTATCTTCGGTGTAAACCAGCATCTGCAGTTCTTTCCTACACATGTCTAACTTTTGCAATTTATGCACAAGAATGCCCAGATCCCTTTGTACTTCACTCATCTGCTTTTAAAAATCTCAATCTTTTTCCATTTAGATAATGGCTGCTGTTAGATTCCTTTTACCAAAGTGCATCACCTATGTATAGCTGTTAAGGGATTTTAAAACAGTTGATGGTGAGACACATTCTAGGTTGCATTCTGACATGCACAAGAAATGTTTCTTGAAAGGGTTTTGAAGACCCATAAGAAATTTGCAACAGCAGTTAAAATGTCAAGTCAAAATCTGTTATAGCAAGCTTTTAGAAACACAGAAGAGTTATTTTCCCCAGGATACAATTGGATAGGATAAGTGTCAGGCATATTGAACTGGAGACAAGGTACAAGTTTCAGAGATTATTTTAACAACATGAACAGGATGGGTGCCTCCTGTGATCCAAAACAATGACAAAGCACCACAGTGGAACCACTAAAGAACGCTGGTTGGCCTTAAATAAGAAACAGTGTAAAATATCAAGACAGCCAACTGTCCAAATTGGTCAGGTAAATTTATACTCGTCTTTATAATGTTATTGTTTTATAAGTGGTGTGTTGGAAGTTTGATTGTTAAATAACTCTTGGGGTGGCACAGTGTTGCATCGGTAGAGTTGCTGCCTTACAGCGCCAGAGACCCTGGTTCGATCCCGACTACGGGTGCTGTCTGTATGGAGTTTGTACGTTCTCCCCTTGACTGCGTGGGTTTCCTCCCACATGCAAAATACGTGCAGGCTTGTAGGTCAATTGGCTTGGTATAAAAATGTAAATTGTCCCTAGTGTGTGTAGGATGGTGTTTACTGGCGGAGATTGCAGGTTAATGCGGTCTCGGTGGGCCGAAGGGCCTAGTTCCATGCTGTATCTCCAAACTAAACTAAAATTCTTCTTTAAAGAGATTCTTTCATCAATATGCTGCATATTGATCCCTAAAACCCTAATAAGAAAGCTGGACCACCTTGTTTATTCCAACTTTGTTTCATTCTCATAAAGAAAAGAAAATGCTCTTTGCTCTTCATTTAGCTGCCCAAAACACAGCAGATATAAGAAGTAACTTGGCTGATATCCATGCTGAATCTATGCGATCATCGAGGAGATGGAAAGGAGAGCGAAACTAAATATGTTAGGGAGAGCGCCACTCAAGAAAGAAAGGAAGGCAGACAGAAACTGAAAAGGTGACAGGGAAAGAAACAGGAATACAAAGGTAATAGAATTATGAAGAGAATGATAAATTCTCTGACTTTGGAGATCACTCTTTATTTTTGAATAGGTACAATATGAGAGTATCATCGAGATTCTGAAGAAGGGTCTCGACCCTAAATGTCACCAATTCCTTCTCTCCAGAGATGCTCCCTGTCCCGCTGAGTTACTCCAGCATTTTGTGCCTATCTTCGGTTTAAACCAGCATCTGCAGTTCCTTCCCAGACATGATCACTGCCATCACTGGATGATACTCTAAACAACTCGGATGTCGTCTAGTAATATAACACTTTAACCAGCAGAGGACAGCAGATACTAAGCTGTCTCAGAGTATAACATTTGCGTTGCTCTTCTCTTTGTATTTTCTAAATAAACTTTGTTTTCAATGTACAGGTATTCTGACAAAAATTACTGACTTGAGATGTGGAATTAACTTTCACCCTGCATTGTTCACATTTACACAACACGTGTTAAATGACATTTTGGTCCAGTTACAAACAGGTTTCATCCCCCTGCCTGGCGAAATTTGAAATTGGACCATTTTGTATCCAACCTTATCACTACAGATGACTTATTTGTTGAGCTGCGCATCATCAGAGTTGTCTATTTCCACCAGCATAATTTTGCTTCCAGTGGTTCTGCAGCAGCTGTCTTGCAGCTGAAACCTCGTCTGCCTTCGTGGGCTAAAGGCTTACACTATTCCAAGTGGTGTCTTCTCTTATTCTGTTCTCAAAATCCTTGATTCCCCGATTCTAACGTACAATGCCTTTCACACATCACTCCTGCATTTGCTTCAAATTAAGTAACGTCTCCCCCCTCACTATTTCTGTTATTGCCTCCACAGCTTTACAGCCCTTAAGATTCCTTTACACCACTAATTCCCACCTCTTGATCTTCCCGACATTTGATTGCCTGACCATTTTCGGGTGGCCAGTCAATTGACAAAGGGGTAACAAGATCTGGAAGTAGTGGGAGCCCTCCTGGAGCTCTGCATTCACCCGTGCAAGGATGGATAGTGTTGTGGCGGAAAGAATTGACAGAAAAGCAAAGGGCAGGTGGGAAACACGAAAACAAGATGGAAGTACTGAACAGGGGAAGAAGGGGTGAGAATTTGGGAGAATGAATGTGAGGGAGCACAATCTGAAGGTGGGAAGAGTGGGCCATTTGAGTGAGCAAGAACTTTTGAGAAATATGTTCTGGCTGAAGCCATTCTTTCAATTGTTAAATGTAGGTTTATTCTTATCACGAGTATTGTTGTACGGTGAAAAACTATGTTTTGTGTTCCATCCACTCAGATAATACTGTACATAAACACAATAAAGTCATGTACAATAGGTAAAGCAAAGGGGAGATGCAGAATGGTTCTCAGCATGGTAGCAGAACATTTTCATGGACAAAGTCCAATGTCCACAATAGGGTAGAGGAGAATCGGACCCTTGCTTATGGAAGAACATTCTGAAGTCTAAAAACAAGAGTGGAAGAAGTTGTTCCTGAGTCTCCAAGACCTTGAAGTTTTTCATTGAACAGTGAATAGTACAACACAGGAAAGGCCCTTTGGCCCACAATATCCGTGCAGAATATGATGCCCTCAGAAAGTTATCTCCTCTCTTGAGCACACTTTCCAGTTTTAAGAAAATCTTAAACATTGCAACCATATCGAGGACTTTGGACATCTACACTCATAGATGACATGGTAGAATGAACTATGTCAGAAGCTCCTATATAGTCCATATGTAAACTGTTATTTTTATATTCATACATTAAAAAAACACATTGGTCTGCAGCATTTACTGAAACTTATCCCTGTATTTTATACTCTTTAAATTTAAAAAGCAATGGGATAGTTAATTCAAAACTTGTTGTAATTGTACACGATTTGGAGTTGGCTCTTAGACAAAAGACAAACACTTCCAACAACTATGGATCTATGTGGATTTATTATGTGTACAGAATTTCATTTCTTGAATTGTTAATTCTTCAACTTTAGTTTTATAACAGAGAGTATCTTAAAGAAATAAGTCAAAAGTACCATTGTACTTTCTCAGTGGATCAAACTGATTGAATGGGAACTTAACATTTTTACTTTGCCGTTCGCAACAATCATATTACACGCAAACAAAATTAGGGCAGTGATTTAACTTAGGTGGTGGGGTGGAAGATTGCAACCTTCACGTAGTCCGTCCTGTTTCAATGAACCCGGCGTACACAATCAAATAAGATCAAATAGAACAAGTTGTCCTACAACTTTAGGCTGTGCATGCCATACGCAAGAAGAAGGCTTAGGTGGTCTCAAAACTTTAAAGTAAACACATGTAGTTAGATCACCAATCTTTTAAGTTACACCATGAGAATTTGTCAACAGGCAGCAAAAAACACTTTACAACACAGTTTGATAATTGAAGTATAACTGCAGCTGCCAAAAATAATTAACTCTTGCATCACCATGAAAATAAACACAGCCTGCATAGCAAATGTTGAATGATATAAATTAAAAAATTAAATCTGGAACTCAAAATAGGGATTGTACCTTAAGATGCACAATTAAAAACATGTTACTTTTCAGTCAAAAACCTCATGTGGTAAAAATCTATTCCCAAAGGACTAATTAAATAAAATTGGTGTTTCCAAATGTAAATGAAGAAAAGGAAAACAGAAGCAGAAGTTCAATTACTCTAAGTAGCTATGTGTTTTCATGTTCCTGCCTTTACCAGTGCTTGGAATTAAATTCTAGCTTTTGTGAAAACGGATGATACTTGGTGCTCGGCAAGGGGAAGAAACTTTCAAAAGCAGAAAATAATTTACTCCATGTTCAGGAACCTTTTTTTAATTTACACTGGTAATATCAGGGGACATCTGCTGAAATATAATATGATTTACATCTGTAAGTGTTTAAACCTGTAAATCACAGTAGGCTCAAAGAAACATGCATGTGTATTTTGCAAAAAAAGAGTTTGCACCTGAAATGATAAGCTTTAGATAACATTCCCTGTGTGGAAACTACTATAATTCCTTAAATGATCTATGATTCTTTTTTAAAAAGGTCAAGTATTTTAGAAGGTGCCACTATAAATGGAGGTGGTGTAGCACAACCAATTAGGCATTATGATTTGTTCTTCTTTATGACACAATCCATCTTCTATTTGTAGTTATTTAAGACCCAGCATACGTGTTTATGCATATAGACAATTATGGAGTTAAGTGAATTTAGCAAAATGAGTTATGGGCGGGCCTGTCCCACTTAGGCAATTTTTTCAGAGACTGTCATAGTCGCAGCAGGTCACCTGAAAAACAATTCACTAAAATCAGCACCGGTGACAACTTACGTCATCCTGGCGACAACCTACAACAGCACCTGTGTCAGGAGAAGTCAAGCTGCGCTCATTGGCATCAAGCTGATTGTTGCAGAAAGGTTTTGAACATTTCAAAATCCAGCGCTGACCAGAAAAATGCTCCGATTCTTTGGGCGGCTGAGGAGACTTCTCACGATCATACAGGCAACACCCCAGCGACAGCCTAGTCGCCTAAAAAATCGCCTAAGTGGGACAGGGGCATTACTCCATCAACAGTTGTTAACCTGAACAGAAAGCACATCCGTACAAGCTCGAGTGTTTCTTAAAGTTAGGAAAAAAATCTCGCTCCACTTTACTTTCCAGGCAAGTACTGGAATTACATGTGGCTTAGATATAGTGTAATGAAAAATGGGTTGCTGCTGGAATAATCTAATTGAATTGTATTAAAATCAAAATAGTTTGAAAAAATTAAGTAATCAAAACTTTAAATCCGTCTTTTATGTTTTATACTTTATCTAAAGTAGCAGCAGACAAGAATGGCAATATGCAATAACAAGTGAAATGTAAAATTGTTTAACATTTCATAAAACGGAAGGTGCAACAAGAAATGAAAACAGTTTTATGGTCTGTTTAGCTGCTGCGATCTCTTGAAAACCAATGCTTCGATACAACTGTTCTTCACATAAGAATAAAATTACCATTACAATTTTTTTTTTCAAATCATTAATTAATTAATTCTGAAAATCCCTGAAAACTTGAAACACCAAATTATTGGAAAAATGCTTCATTTTACAATTCGATCCATAATATAAAACGTCAGATGAACTGAATTCTCTATTGCTTTACTTCAAGTATAAAGTTATAGCGGTTATACTGGACATTATATTAAGTGGAATGAAAATCAAATTTATTTCTTACAAATACTGAAAAACTTGTATCATGCCCATACTGCTCAGACCGCTGTTAGGCAGGTGGGGGGAGAACAATGGAGGGCCCAGGCATGGGGGGACCCCCGTGAGGGAGGTGGGGGGAGAACACTGACAATAGGGGAGGGAGAACAATGGACAATGGGGATCCCGCGCGGGGGAACCGCTGTGCTGGGGTGGGGTGGGGGGGAAACAAAGGAGGAACTGCATGCTTTGTAACTTTGTCAGTGCCATAGATAGCTGCTATTTGTATACATTGTGTATGCAAGCAAATAATTTCACTGTGCCTAGTCACATGTGACAGTAAAGTAATCCTACTTTACCCGAACAGCCAAAATTATTGTTGTCTATTCCAAAGCAATTTTTGGCTCAATTGATTAATTTACTATGAACCAGAACGCAATATGTTTACAAGGTACCAGTCATTAAGTGCCATCTGTTAGCCATCTTCAAACACCTCGTAACCACATACAACTAGTCTGTCAGGAGAGGTAACACAGACGTTGCAGGCTATACCACTTTTGTCACTCAGGCCAAGTCAGAGATATGTATGCAATAGGCAGCTCCCTCTTTCAAATACACAGGGCTAGATATGTAATTCAATGCTCAATTTACCCTAGCCTCACAGGAGATTTTTGCCTGCTAATTGATAGAAATTAAGCCATTAATCAAGCCACTAGCCATCATTCAGCCCAGAGAAGATGAATACAAACTTTCATAATAACCACCTTCACCATTTTAGTGCTCATTAGCATTAATTTTTAATGCAATTATGCTATTCTTTTACGCTGAGCTCATAAATTACAGCTCTTCTGTAGCTGGCTGGCCTTGTAAAATCTACAGTAATGCTTTGTAGTCTGATCTTAAAGGCAATTACTGGCTTCTTCTATCTTTTATCTCTCTGTCTGCCCAATAACCTCCTTCGACTGATTTATTCCAAATCCTTTCTTTCTGTTTGCTTTTATTTTCTGCTCATTGAAATGCTTTGCATCTAAGGTTTGTAATATTCAAAAAATCATTAAAATTCAAAATAAAATCAGGATTTAAAGAGCTTGACTGTAACTGATTGTTATGTATAGTTTAAATGTTATAATTGGTAGTTTTACAACATAAAAGGGACCAAGTCACCTCGCTCTTAAAGTAAAATTACGCCAGAATGATCTGGATTATAGTCACCAGGAAAAGCAATGAATGTGTGTACACAATGAAAAAATGCTCCTGTTCCAAGGTTTGACAATATTCTGTTGGTACATATTCTTCAAATAATGTTCGACAGCAAGAGGCTCTTCCAATAAAATTGTTACAACATATCTATCTCTTTTACTTTTATTCTGTCTTGCACATGCTAGAAAAAGTTAGAAGGCTCATTCCCATTCCCTCACCAGAAACTATCTCATGTCAAACTCAGCCAAGAGAAAAATTAGCATTCAATTTGACCCACAGCTAAGCTTCTGAACCAGTTCACCCAATAGCTTATAAACTACCTCCAGTACTTCCATCTCTACAAGGCTGTCCATCTCCAAAGTCAGTCCATCTGCTTCTGAATCCCACACCCATGTTATTAAGAAGAAGAGTTGACCTCTCCAAGGCTCACACAGTCAGCCTCTCATCTTCCAATATACATAAACATGAACAGATCCAGAACATGACATTCCATATCCCAACATACCTCAAATAACTCTCATTAGTCTCACTGTTCTCATGAGGAATTAGTTAATTTATGGAAAACTTTACAAATTAAAATGAGGGGATTTGTTGCCAACAATCCCAAGAATCCTTTCTCATTTATAGTAAAGGATCCTTTGACTGCTGAATAGAGGAATGAAACGTAACAGGTACATCTATATCTCGATGGTAAGAGAACTGACAATGTAGATGGTGAATACAGGCAAAATAAAACAATAGATCAAAGAGGTAAGCGTTGACCGAGAGGAAAAAAGTATTGTCTGTAAGAGAATATGAGAAGTTAATTTAAAAATTACTGTGATAGCGTCAGAAAGAGAACTTGTGGCCAAGAATGAGTTGTGGAAACCACTCAGGAAAAGGTGAGAGCAGGGTGTCCAAATATGAGAACTGTAACACGATTTGCTCACACTCTGAAGAGAATGGTTTGCTCTTTGATAACAGAAGTAGCAGTTGTCAATAATGGAAGTGAAGCCTTGATTGAAACATTATTTGATGCAGAATACATTTCAATCAATTAGCAATTTGTTAATTGAACAATGAACGATATTGTGATACCTGCAATATTGTCATGTTATGAAGATTTACACAAACTAGTTATTGTGTTGAAATCTTACAGGAACAGAAACCAAAAGGTAATAAACCCATGGAATTTATTTAAATAATTTCACAGTGAATGGCAGGGCTCTTGGGGAGTGTTGTAGAGCAGAGAGATCTAGGAGGTCAGGTCCACAGTTGGCGTCACAGGTAGATGGGGCGGTCAAGAATTAGCCTTTGTCAGTCAGAGTACTGAGTATAGAAGTTGGGAGGTTATGTTGCAGTTGTACAAGACATTGGTGAGACCACATTTGGTCAGATTTGCTCATCCTGTTACAGGAAGGATGTTGTTAAGCTGGAAAGAGTGCAGAAAAGATTTATGAGGATATTGCCAGAGCTATAGTGAGAGGTTGAACAGGCTACAACTTTACCCTTTGGGTGTAGGAGAATGAAGGGTGATCTTATAGAGATGTATAAGATCATGATGGAAATAGATAGGGGAAAATACAGTCTTTCACCCAGAGCAGGAAAATCAGGAACCGAAGAATATGAATCTGTGGGGCAACATTTTTGCACAAAGGGTGGTGGGTATATGGGAAGAGCTGCCTGAGGAGGTAGGTGGCAAAACATTAAAAACAAATGTGGACAGGTACATGGATAGGATAGGTTTAAAAGAATATGGGGCAAATGCAAGTAGGTGAGACTAGTGGGGCCAGGGCATCTTGGCCAGGATGTGCACGTTGGGCTGGAGGACTTGTTCCCATGTTGCATAATTCCATGATTAGCAAGTCACAATAAAATGACTTTTTTCTATATAATAATTTTGCATTGTGATTTTATTTTTCTTATCACTACATGTTTGAAGTAGTAGAGTTTGGTTAATTATGTGTAAAAATTAAGATTAATAAATTCCTTTCTGTGCTATAGATTATACTTTATGATTCTACATTTGTAATTAGTTTCAGTGAACTGGTATTTGTTCAGAGAAATATGGAGATCAGCCAGGTCAATTCAGAGGGTAGCTAAAGCCAACCATGTCTGGAGACACAAATATACCAGACTAGAACAAAGATTCCCTGAAGGATTGTAGTAAATCAGGTGGATTATTAAATACGAAACTAGCCTTGTGGTCACAATTACTGTTAGTGGCTCTTTTTTATAGCAAATCAACTTGAATATTTCACTTAATTTTCCCGTACGTGAGATTTAAACTCATCTATTTGGACCAATTCCAAGGTCCCAGACGCTCATCCAGCAACAAAACCACTATCACACATTGGAGGGAAGAAGGAAAATAAAACTACAATAAACAAAACAATTAGTTTCTTACAATTATTTCTGAAACACTGTTGAATTCGGGACCATTTTCTATACTTCAAGTAAAGAGTGAAATATTAATAAATTTATATTAATTACAAAAGAAGAAATGTGGTGAGTTTTCATCTTAGAAAACCTTTTGGTAGAGAAAATATGTCTAAATATAGTGCTTGTTTTATATTGTCTCATTAATATGACATTCTGAAAACAGGTTTGATGTTTTCTTTTTCTGGAAGATGCTTACGCAATAACTTGTTTAGTGAATGTTCATCATGTGACAATATTGCAGATATCACAACATCTTTCATTGTTATTAACAAATTGCTAATTGATTGAAATAGGCTCTGCATTGTTCCAAACAAGGCTTTTCTTGTATGACACCATAAACCTGGATTGAATGTTTCAGATAACAATCTGTTTTTTAAAAATAAGATCAGAGTGTATGCTACAATGTTAATATAACACGAGTCCAATATTAAGATCATAAGAAAAAGGAACAGAAGTCACCATTTGGCCCCAACCTACTCTGCCATTCAAAAATGACTGGTCCATCTTTCTCAAATCCACCCTCATTCTTGATTCCCTTAATTATTAAGTATCTAGTTCAGCTTTGAATATATTAAAAGATTCATCCTCTACACTTTTCCAGGGCAACCAATTCCAAAGACTCTTAACATTTGATTGAAGAAATTCTTCTACATTTCAGTCTGAAATGCATGCCCCCTTCTTTAAAGACTATGCCTCTTGTCCTCGACTCTACCATAAGGGAAAACATCTACTTAGCATTTACCCTTTCAAACTCCCTGAGAATCTTGTGTGTTTGAAGATGGCACTCTGCTCGGCTTCTTTCCTTTTCTGCACATCTTCTGGTTCCAAATAGGCAGTAATTTACTGAATGATTCAAAACTCTGAGCATTAATGACGGAATGAAATAATAATTCCATAATTTTTGAAAAACTTGGCCTCGAGTCGATAAACTTTGCAATATTTTTATATTCAAGTAACATGCAATTTAGTACTAAATCCCTAAAACTGCCCCTTTTACTTTTTTTCCTGTATCTTTTAGTTAAAAACAAATCAAATTGACTTGATTAACCAATGTACTTCTCACTAATTGTAATGCGTCACATTTGAATCTATGCAAGAATTAATAAACCATCTGGTTCAAAGAATGCAGTGAGAGTGTTTCCATAGCAAAAAACAAAACAAAAGCGCCTCTTGAAATTAACCTATCTTGTGGAGTCATGCGATTTATCATTGTCACAAATAGATGTTTTCAGTATTTTAAGTATTATTACCAAAAGTGTCTCGACCCGAAAAACGTTGCCTATTTCCTTCGCTAGACGTTGCCTCACCCGCTGAGTTTCTCCAGCATTTTTGTCTACCGCCAAATTTAACCATGCCTTTTATTAGAGTCGGAGAGATATTATTTCTGCCAAAAATTATAAACATTAAAATACAAATAATTCCAACGTATGCACCTTTATCAGTAATAGAAGCAAGAAGCTTCGAACCAGCTGTCTCATACACCACTGAGAAATTTGGGAGAGTAAACTCCCCACCTGTTCCCTTGTAGGACAAGTGGGTGCAGTCAGGCATACAGGGTTTGCAGATTTGGATAGCTGTTTTCTCCTGGGGCAACAAATTGGTGAATTCTCAACACATTAATTGATTTGCTGCCCCAAGAGGCCTTGCCAGGAATTTTTTCCTTCTTCACTTGATGAGCATCTCATTACTGGTCCCAGCTGTAACTCTGATCTGAACCTGCTGTCTTGCTTTGGTAATGGGCACTGGGCTGGAACTGGGATATTCTTGTGCAAATGATGGATCTCAATTTTCACCCATGATGTGGGGTTTTCTTCAGAAGTCAAACAACTTTGGCAAATAGGAATTGTAGCCAGAGATGCTGCCTGGCCCGCTGAGTTACTCCAGCATTTTGTGTCTATATTTGTTGTAACCAGAGTCATCATGAGAGGAGAGAGAATGGTAGAGAAATACTGTCGAAACAGGGAACTGCAGATGCTAGTTTACTCACAAGGGCAGTGGTAACTCAGCAGGTAGGGCAGCATCTCCGGTGAATAAGGACAGGTGATATTTCGGGTCAGGTCGGGAGGATGGCTGGTGCTTACGGTTGAAGAAACGAGCATCACTCACTTTCCTTTGAATTTTTATGATTAAAAGCCAACTATCAATTATGTTTTTAAGACGAATAATGTTGCATTATTTTTGAAAATTATGAATTTCTCGGTCATAATTCCCTGGGGAAGTTGAATCCCTGAACTCTTCAGGAATGGACGTGCCAATGGGGAATGGCACATAATTGACCTCGCCCATTGAAACATAAATTTCAAATAGGGGGAGTGTTGGTTTTGAGAGTCAAATTTATGCACAGTTATAACAACAATTGGGAAAACTGTATCCCAAGTGCAGAACCGAATCAGATCTTGAGCTTGACTAAAATGCTGCAATCTTTTGTCAAAACCTCTTCAAAATAATGGCTATTTCAGCTAAAATAAATGTCCCCAAATTATTCTAAGTTACAAAAATTATTGCTGGGAGATTCTATACAATCACATTTTACAGCAAAACCAATACACATTTGGATGCTGCCCGGTAATAGATTATGGTATGAACGGAGCTCATTCATCAATTGACCAAACTTGAAATAATTATGATGAAGCAGAGAAAGCCAACTGCAGCTGCCATTTCTCTGAAAGTCTCAATTTAGAGTTTTTTCCTTCCATCTAATTTTTTAAGGCATAAATGCAATTCAATTTTGAGAATCATTATTTAACCTGCTTCCATCACCCATTCCAGCAGTACAATCCAGACCATTACGACCTCACTGCATTAAAAAGAGTCTTATTGCTTCTGCTTCTTTCGTTCTTCACCTGAAGAACAGTGTGGCACAGTACCGCAGCTGGTAGAGATGCTGCCTCACGACGCCAGGGACCCGGGTTCAATCCTGACCTTGGGTGCTGACTGTGTGGAGTTTGCACGTTCTCCCTGTGACCGTGGAGGGTTTCCTCCGGGTTCCTCCCACATACCCAAGACATGTGGGTTTGTATGTTAATTGGGCTCTGCAATTGCCCCAAGAACATAGAGGGGGATAAGAGAGCGGGAGTTACTGTGAACGGGTGATCGATGGTGGGCGTAGACATGGGAGCCGAAGAACCAGTCATGCTATGTCTTTCAATCAATCAATCCAAATAAAATGCAAAGAATAGCAGAAAGTAGAAGCAAGAGTGGGCCACTGGATCCCCCAGGTCCTGCCCTACCATTCGATATTATCATTGCATATCTTGGATGTTGCACAACATGGATTTGTGCCTGGAAGGTCATTTGACTAATCTTCTTGAATTATTTGAAGAGTTTACTAGGGAAATTGACGAGGGTAAAGCAGTGGATGTTGTCTATATGGACTTTAGTAAGGCCTTTGACAAGGTTCCTCATGGAAGGTTGGTTAAGAAGATTCAACTGTTGGGTATAAATGCAGGAGTAGCAAGATGGATTCAACAGTGGCTGAATGGGAGACGCCAGAGGGTAATGGTGGATGGCTGTTTGTCGGGTTGGAGGCAGGTGACTAGTGGGGTGCCTCAGGGATCTGTGTTGGGTCTTTTGTTGTTTGTCATGTACATCAATGATCTGGATGAAGGTGTGGTAAATTGGATTAGTAAGTATGCAGATGATACCAAGATAGGGGGTGCTGTGGATAATGAAGAGGATTTCCAAAGTCTACAGAGTGATTTAGGCCATTTGGAAGAATGGGCTGAAAGATGGCAGATGGAGTTTATTGCTGATAAATGTGAGGTGCTACACCTTGGCAGGACAAATCAAAATAGGACGTACATGGTAAACGGTAGGGAATTGAAGAATACAGTTGAACAGAGGGATCTGGGAATAACCGTGCATAGTTCCTTGAAGGTGGAATCTCATATAGATAGGGTGGTAAAGAAAGCTTTTGGTATGCTAGCCTTTATAAATCAGAGCATTGAGTATAGAAGCTGGGATGTAATGTTAAAATTGTACAAGGCATTGGTGAGACCAAATCTGGAGTATGGTGTACAATTTTGGTCGCCCAATTATAGGAAGGATGTCAACAAAATAGAGAGAGTACAGAGGAGATTTACTAGAATGTTGCCTGGGTTTCAACAACTAAGTTACAGAGAAAGGTTGAATAAGTTAGGGCTTTATTCTCTGGAGCGCAGAAGGTTAAGGGGGGACTTGATAGAGGTCTTTAAAATGATGAGAGGGATAGACAGAGTTGATGTGGACAAGCTTTTCCCTATGATAATAGGGAAGATTCAAACAAGAGGACATGACTTCAGAATTAAGGGACAGAAGTTTATGGGTAACATGAGGGGGAACTTCTTTACTCAGAGAGTGGTAGCGGTGTGGAATGAGCTTCCAGTGGAAGTGGTGGAGGCAGGTTCGATGGTATCATTTAAAAATAAATTGGATAGGCATATGGATGAGAAGGGAATGGAAGGTTATGGTATGAGTGCAGGCAGGTGGGACTAAGGGAAAATAATTGTTCGGCACGGAATTGTATGGCCGAGATGGCCTGTTTCCGTGCTGTAATTGTTATTGTTATATGGTTATATCTTGCTAACCACAATACTTCTTATACGCTGGTTTAAAAGTCTGTCCTCCACCATCCTCTGGGACCAAGGATGCCAGTGATTCACTACCCTTCGAAAATACATTTCATTCCTATTAAATCTGTGTCTTCCATTTACCAATCTTTTTGCTTCTGAAAACATTATCCTTACTTGGATAATCTATAGGTTTGAACAACTCCATCAGATCCCTGCAAGTTTTTTTTTTTTACTTCAACGGCTGTCAGTGGCAATATCTTCCATCATGATAGCGGCAATATCTTCCATTCCATCTCAGCATCCTTCCTCACTGGTGATGCCTGAGACCTAAGCAGAATTTGATAATATAACATTGCTGCTGGGCTTCATTTGCCTGTGATAAAACCACAGATTCCATCCCTTATTTACGGCTATCAACCTGCTCACTGTCAAAGATATGTGCACACAGCTCCCACCAAAATATATCGGTTCACACGTCTACTTTTCTTTGGTGAAGGCAACTGAATTAGATTTAGTAAACATTAATTTCATGCTCTTTGATAAAAAGCAATATTATTCAATACACATCAGCAAGTAACTTTATAAAGTCATTTAGAATACGAGGATGAAAAATGGCTGCTCATAACATCTGCAAAGGACACTCAATTTACGGTTGGTAAAGAGTTTCAGTGAATTAATTTATTAATCATAGAAATACATAAAATGAGAAATATAAATTATTTGTCATGCACTTTAAAAAACTACATTTCTATACTCTAAAAAAAACGCTATTTGCTTCTGCATTCATTTTCTAATTTTAATTAGTTACGTGGTTAAGAATGATTTCAGTAAACAGTTATTAAATAAAAACATTCCAATTTCACAGCTTCGTTCCTATTGAAATATATTAAATGTTTATTTCCATAAATCTGATGACTGTAATGCAATTTGTTCACCTACATCAAAATAATACCTTAATATTAATAATTATAAATAACATTACATGTTATATTCCTCCAGTGTTAACTGAGATTAGGATTTCACACAATAAATAACTAATTTGGCAATGTTTTTCCAAAGAAAGCATGCAAATCCTCTTGATTCCAACTTACAATCAAACTAGGAGCCTTATCTTAATATTTAAACTGAACACCCTACTGAACAAACTCAGTCTCACCCGCTGAGTTTCTCCAGCTTTTTTGTCTACCTTCGATTTTCCAGCATCTGCAGTTCTTTCTTAAACCCTACTGCACAAGGAACTTTTATAATAGATAATGAATTATTTCATGACAGCAGAATTGACCTATAAAAAGAATATTATAATGGCAATTTCTTAATTTTCCAATGTCCAACTTTTGATTGCCATTACTACTCGGGGATGTAGAAGAGATATAGCTTATGCATGAGCCGATAGTAAGAACTAATCTTCCAGTCATTGTTTCTTGATTAATTAGTCTTTTATTGAAGTAGTACAAACAAAGAAGTGATTCATATCAAGTTTTCTTATTTCAATACAAATTGTAACTTTCCAATACAAATTGTCACAGTTTACGAATAAGGAGTAAGCCATTTAGAACGGAGACAAGGAAACACTTTTTCTCACAGAGAGTGGTGAGTCTGTGGAATTCTCTGCCTCAGAGGGCGGTGGAGGCAGGTTCTCTGGATGCTTTCAAGAAAGAGCTAGATCGGGCTCTTAAAAATAGCGGAGTCAGTGGATATGGGGAGAAGGCAGGAACAGGGTACTGATTGGGGATGATCAGCCATGCTCACATTGAATGGGGGTGCTGGCTCGAAGGGCCAAATGGCCTACTCCTGCACCTATTGTCTATTGTCATTCTTCCGTGTCGTGTCTTGTCGAGTCGTGTGAGAGTGAGAGTGGTAAAAACTGTTGTCTCAAGCATCCCTCGAGTCTAAATCTCTGTGGCTACACAAGCCTCCTCGGATATAGACACACCCAACTACATATATAATCCCACCCACAAATACACAAAAAAGATAAAACTATAAATATTAAGACATGGCTATAATTTACTAACAGTAACTAACAAGCATAAATGGCTTCTACAAATCTTTGAGAAACCTATTACAGGCTACCTTCCAATACACTGACAAATAATCACAACACACCTGATATATCTATCCAAAAACAACCTTGAAACACTTCCAAGACACATGGTAAACATTTAGACTTTATGTTGCATTATAAAGATTTGTTAGAAACATAGAAATTAGGTGCAGGAGTAGGCCATTCGGCCCTTCGAGCCTGCACCGCCATTCAATATGATCATGGCTGATCATCCAACTCAGTATCCCGTACCTGCCTTCTCTCCATACCCTCTGATCCCCTTGGCCACAAGGGCCACATCTAACTCCTCTCTAAATATAGCCAATGAACTGGCCTCAACTACCCTCTGTGGCAGAGAGTTCCAGAGATTCACCACTCTCTGTGTTTGTACTCCATGATTTCACACAATATTGTGATATTGTGGTCACAGCAGGAGTTTCCATGGTTGCAAACTCTGCCAACGCCAATCATATAATAAAGCGTGAAGAACCAAACATGCCTGAAGGCCGATCCAGCCAACAGAGTCATCACGAAAGTGAGCCCCATTCAACACAACTTTATGATCTGAGCATTGATAGAAAATTTGAACTTGGAGGGAAGCACAAGCATTGCTGCCTACAATAGAACAGCCGACCATGGCAGGCTGCTTTTTTTAAACCACGCACACAAATCATCACTTAACCCTCCATCTTCTCCATCCCCATAAACGTTCATCTGCACTGATAATCATCCAAATGCAAGAGACTTTATCAAGATGGAGCGCACTCTGACAGCGGGACTTGCCAGGTGGACTGAACAAATCACTTTGACCAAATGTAACCAAATTGTAGGCTGGCCTTTTCCATGTGCCACCTTCCATTGCAAGCAAATAATTGAATCAAGAAAATGATGCCACTTGCTTCTCGTTACAAGTTCACAAAGACAGACCGGAGAGCTGCACTCAATTTCAAAACAATATTAAGAAAATGGGGGCCCAGTCAGCCGTGATAACCCAGTCATGATTAGCCTAGTTCATGTCATAAGTTCCAGGAGCAGAGTTAGGCCATTCAGCCCATCAAGTCTACTCCGCCAGGCAATCATGGCTGATCTATCTTTTCCTCCTAACCCCATTCTCCTGCCTTCTCCCCATAACCCCTGATACCTGTATTAATCAAGAATCTACCTATCTATGCCATGAATATATCCATTGACGGCCGCCATAGCCTTTTGTGGCAAAGAACTCCACACATTCACCACCCTCTGACTAAAGAAATTCCTCCTCATCGCCTTTCTAAAAGAACCTGTAATTCTGAGGCTATAACCTCTAATCCGAGATTCTCCCACTAGTGGAAACATCCTCTCCACCTCCACTCCATCCAAGCCTTTCACTATTCGGTACGTTTCAATGAGGTCCCCCCCCTCATTCTTCTAAACTTCAGCGAGTACAGGCCCAGTGTCATCAAACTCTCATCATATGTTAACCCACTCATTCCCGGGATCTTTCGTGTAAACCTCCTCTGTGCCCTCTCCAGTGCCAGCACATCCCTCCTCAGATATGCTGCCCAAAATTACTCACAATACTCCAAATGCCGCCTGCCCAGCGCCTTATAGAGCCTCAGCATTACATCCCAGTTTTTGTACTCTAGCCCTCTTGAAATAAATGCTAGCATTGCCTTTGCCTTCTTTATTACCAATTCGACTTGCAGATTAACTTTTGGGGAATCCTGCACCAGCACTCCTAAGTCACTTAGCCCACCCTGAGTCACTCCACTACACTCCAGTCTGAATGATCCTGACCTGAAACATTCCCTGACCATTTCCTCCATAGTTGTTGCCTGACCCACCGTGTTCCTCCAGCACTTTGTGCTTTGCTCAAGATTCCAGCACCTGCAGTTCTTTGTGTCTCCAGTACATTTGTCTGGCATGGGAATGCTCAATACCTGCTGAATCAGCACATGCAGCCTAAAATCAATTGAATATTTGCATTTCTTTGCTATCATTGTGATTGCCGGCATTCCCATGTTTGCAGAGGAGAACAGCAGATATAAGTAACAGATATAAGCACCAATGCAAACTAAACCCCCCAAATTACACACTTCACTAATACTTTATAACTGCAAGCAACCACAAGGCTATGCAGCAGGTGCAATCTGAAGACCCTTTCACTGGGCTTAACAAGGTCATTAAGGCAGCTGAGCAGCTTTCTGTGGGGATTGAGGCCAACATGAATGGCATTAAACCAACGTTAGCATGTCACATTTCAGGTATCTTTACTCTTGCAAAGTAGGAAGCACGATAGTCAAGTTGCACAGTCAGCAACTTATAAAGCGCTGTGATTACGATCTGATAATCTGTAATACCAAATGTAGTTGAGTCCTAAATAACCCCAAAGTAACTGAACTGCTCCATATAATTTTGCCTTTCATCCACCTGGAAGAGCCCATGATGCTTGGTGTAGCATCATATTAAAATGTAGCACATCAGACAGCGGAGTGTTCCTTCGGTACTGCACTGATCTGTCAGCCTAGATTTAAATGATTATGTCTCTGGAGTGGGACCTGAATTCATGACCACTGATAATGCAAACTCATTTATGTCCACAATCTGCAAATTCATAGTTGATCAGAATCTCCCAATAGCAACCTATCTGTATTCTACTTTGCAAGTTCCGATTTAAGCTAATATTTGATTTGTCTGTCGTAAATGTCTTTACATAATTTATAATTTTAAATTAAGATAATTATTTATATTGGAGTCTGTTTTGCATAATAGGCCATCATTAAATGTTTTGGCATCTATTCTACAATAAATTTAAAAAATAATTTAAAGCAATCTATTCTTCATTGTAAAATGATGATGTTAATCATGAATGAAGATATAATAAATGGTAATAAATATGGTTTGGTGGTGGTGAGATAACAGTTGTGAACTGAACTGCCACTAATACTGACAACATTAGACTTGGTCATGCAAATGCATCAATAATGAGGAGCTATTAAGGCTATTGATTTGCTGATTTCAATTGATAGCTTCCAAGCTAAAGTTGCACATCAGTATTTGCAGGAGTAATGTCTACAAGATAACAGCACTGACAAATGCAAACCTCCATTTGCATTACAGCAACATATTAATTGGTATGTATGAAGAGCAGCCAAAATACCATACATTAGACATTTAAAACGCATCTTGCAAAATAAATATTTGCCTGCCCCAAGCTTTAATTTCCTAATGATGTGGATTGGCAAAAAACATGATAAAAATATTTAAATAGTTTCACTGATCCAAAATCAGACAGCTAGTCTAATGAATGGCTGATGTGACACCATTAGTTATAGCCACTGCTGAAGTTGAAAGTTGACCCGCTGTATAATGGAAAATTAACCCAACTAAAAATAATTGTTCTTAAGTTTCAAATTTCCCTTCATATATTTGTTTTTCCAGGAAAATTTTGCTTGTGAAAAAAAAAAATTGGGGAGTACAAATATACACCCATAATATAACCATATAACCATATAACAATTTCAGCACGGAAACAGGCCATCTCGACCCTTCTAGTCCATGCCGAACACGTATTCTCCCCTAGTTCCCATATACCTGCGCTCAGACCATAACCCTCCATTCATTCCTTTCCGTCCATATAACTATCCAATTTATTTTTTAAATGATAAAAACGAACCTGCCTCCACCACCTTCACTGGAAGCTCATTCCACACAGCCACCACTCTCTGAGTAAAGAAGTTCCCCCTCATGTTACCCCTAAACTTCAGTCCCTTAATTCTCAAGTTATGTCCCCTTGTTTGAATCTTCCCTACTCTCAGTGGGAAAAGCTTATCCACGTAAACTCTGTCTATCTCTCTCATCATTTTAAAGACCTCTATCAAGTCCCCCCTTAACCTTCTGCCCTCCAAAGAATAAAGCCCTAACTTGTTCAACCTTTCTCTATAACTTAGTTGCTGAAACCCAGGCAAAATTCTAGTAAATCTCCTCTGTACTATCTCTATTTTGTTGACATCCTTCCTATAATTAGGTGACCAAAATTGTACACCATACTCCAGAATTGGCCTCACCAATGCCTTGTACAATTTTAACATTACATCCCAACTTCTATACTCAATGCTCTGATTTATAAAGGCTAGCACACCAAAATGTTAGAACCATTCATACTCAAAGATGCTCAACAAACGCAGCCCAAGTGCAATGAAATAATATCAGAAAATAAAGAGGCAGGAAGAGTTGCAATGCCAAGTAATCATTTCACTCATTACTGTTGCTTATGGGAAACGAATAACTGACTCAAAAGGAATGCTCTTTAACCTGACCTAAATAAAAGTGCAAAACAAATTCAATCTGTCCATTTAATGAAAGAATCCATCAGCCATATGGGAAAAATGTATAGATTAAGAAGTCCAGACATGCCCTGCGAATATGATCTTGATATAACTGAAGTTGAAATGCTTTTTGTAAACTGCAATCGGAAATCAGTTGCTGTGAATTATCTATTGGCTTAAAACTAAGAGGCAGCTAAACTCCACAATGTCTGAAAACGGGTGTGGAGATGACAAATTTGTGCTGGCCACTAATTACAACGACTAGATAGTGCAGTTAACACTGACCGTGTCGCTCAGTGTCTGTCTGCCTCAACAGTGGGCCAATAATATATCAATGAGAGCTGTACCGAAAGGAGAAATGCGACAATTGGGAACTCAGTCTGATGGGGGATAATAATGTCACAACACAGGAGGGAGATTGCCATTCTTCAATTAATCACCAGAGGACAGACAAACTAGCAGAAAGCAAACTGCTGATCCAACTCAGTGGGTCAAATGGCATCTGTGCAGGCAAAGGGATAACTGATGTTTCTGGTTGAGACCCCGCATCAGTCTGCTGCAGGACATCAGTCTACATTATCTCAATACATGAAGGAGGCAGCGCCCGGCATCCTCAATATCAGTGCACGGCAACCTCAATGTCAGCCTCCTCAAATTTTCATCTCTACAGTTTATAAGCGGCAGGTAAGTTCAAGTGTTAGCTGTGAGGAGGATGCTAGGAGACTGCAAGGTGACTTGGATAGGCTGGGTGAGTGGGCAAATGTTTGGCAGATGCAGTATAATGTGGATAAATGTGAGGTTATCCATTTTGGTGGCAAAAACAGGAAAGCAGACTATTATCTAAATGGTGGCCGATTAGGAAAAGGGGAGATGCAGCGAGACCAGTCATTGAAAGTAGGCATGCAGGTGCAGCAGGCAGTGAAAAAAGCGAATGGTATGTTAGCTTTCATAGCAAAAGGATTTGAGTATAGGAGCAGGGAGGTTCTACTGCAGTTGTACAGGGTCTTGGTGAGACCACACCTGGAGTATTGCGTACAGTTTTGGTCTCCAAATCTGAGGAAGGACATTATTGCCATAGAGAGAGTGCAGAGAAGGTTCACCAGACTGATCCCTGGGATGTCAGGACTATCTTATGAAGAAAGACTGGATAGACTTGGTTTATACTCTCTAGAATTTAGGAGATTGAGAGGGGATCTTATAGAAACTTACAAAATTCTTAAGGGGTTGGACAGGCTAGATGCAGGAAGATTGTTCCCGATGTTGGGGAAGTTCAGGACAAGGGGTCACAGCTTAAGGATGAGGGGGTAATCCTTTAAAACCGAGATGAGAAAAACTTTTTTCACACAGAGTGGTGAATCTCTGGAACTCTCTGCCACAGAGGGTAGTTGAGGCCAGTTCATTGGCTATATTTAAGAGGGAGTTAGATGTGGCCCTTGTGGCTAAAGGGATCAGAGGGTATGGAGAGAAGGCAGGTACGGGATACTGAGTTGGATGATCAGCCATGATCATATTGAATGGCGGTGCAGGCTCAAAGGGCCGAATGGCCTACTCCTGCACCTAATTTCTATGTTTCTATGTTTCTAAGTGTGTACACTTACATTTACTCCATCTGTTCCTTACTCTTAGCCTTTTCTTCTATTCCAGAACTGCACGGTACTAAAGCAAGAAAGCCATGGTAGTGAAGAAATATTGTCATTTGATTTTATCGCTACAGGCACTAGGTCAGATGCTGAAATTCCATTGCACAGAGGATGATTCGGAACCTGGAACTAGATATCCTGATGCAATTGGCACAAGTACTAAGAACCTGAAAGGCAGAAAGAGTAATCAGAAGTACCAGCTCCCCAGAGGGCAAGGTTGCACATGGAGCACCATGACAATTGTTTCAATATGATGGTCTATAGGAGACATCTGAGCAGAGTAAAATGCTTGGGAATGTTGGAGAGGCTTTGTGCAATATTCAGGTCTATGGAAGAATCCAGCACCAACTTTGTGAAGGATTTTCCATGGAACTTAAAGCACAAAAACTGTGCCATGGATTACCAGACTTCAAGATCCAAGGGTAATCCAGAATGCAAAAGCAAGTCTCTCCACCTCCACCATAGACCCAGCAGAAAGCATCCAATATCTGGGTGCTCTGCTCAGCTTGTAGTCAACATTCAATGGTTCTTTAGGGAACGGGGGTTACCCTCTTTGATTATAGATGAGGCTCTCACCAGGATCTCTTCTATATCCTATAGCTCCGCTCTCACTCCCCATCCCCCGCACTCAAAACAAGGACAGGGTCCCCCTTATCCTCACCTTCCACCCCACCAACCGTCACATACAACAGATAATCCTCCAACGTTTTTGCCACATCCAACGGGATGCCACCAATGGCCACATCTTCCCATCTCCTCCCCTTTCGACTTTCGGCAGAGACCGCTCCATGGTCAATTTGTCCCTTCCCCCCCAAACCACCCCGTCCCCTGGTACTTTCCCTTGCAACCGCAGGAAATGCTACACTTGTCGCTTTACCTCCCCCCTTGATTCCATCCAAGGACCCAAGCAATCTTTCCAGGTGAGGGAGAGGTTCACCTGCACCTCCCCCCATCCTCATTTATTGCATCCGCTGCTCTAGGTGTCAACTGCTCTACATCGGTGAGACCAAGCGCAGGCTTGGCGATTGCTTTGCCCAACACCTCCGCACAGTTCGCATTAACCAACCTGATCTCCCGGTGGCTCAGCACTTCAACTCACCCTCCCATTCCGAATCTGACCTTTCTAACCTGGGCCTCCTCCATGGCCAGAGTGATTCCCACCGCAAATTGGAGGAGCAGCACCTCATATTTTGCTTGGGTAGTTTACACCCCAGCGGTATGAACATTGACTTCTCCAATTTCAGCTAGTCCTTGCCTTCTCCCCTCCTTCCCCTCCCCTTCCCAGCTCGCCCACAGCCCACTGTCTCCGCCTCTTCCTTTCTTCTTCCCCCACCTCCCCCAACCCCCACATCACTCTGAAGAAGGGTCTCGACCCGAAACGTCACTCATTCCTTCGTTCCATAGATGCCGCCTCACCCGCTGAATTTCTCCAGCATATTTGTCAACCTTCAATGGTTCTTTATTGTCACAAATGCAAATTACAGTGAAATTGTTTTGCAAAATCACAAATGTGCAGTCACCATATTTTGGTGCTGATCCCCAGAATGATCTGCTGAGCTCAGCTGCAAATACCGGCATTTAACTTTGCAGCATAAATTGACTGACCTCCATCAGGATTACAGTGTTTGTTCTTCTAATCTAATTGTTAAAAAAAAAACTTTTGTTGTATGACAGGAAACCATCCCAGGCTGCAGCCACTCATCGCTGAGATGGCACAATCCAGAACAGGCCTTTTGGAGTTCAGTCCTTGTTTGACACTGCCTTCCATGGACATCAGCAGCTCGTCCACAATTACAATTCCACAGCAATTCGAAAAATGTCAGAGTTTGTGTCAGCTTCTGTTTGACAGAAGGAAGGTACAACACGAGAATGTTCTTGAATGGGGAGTTAGGTTTCATTTTTTGGTGTGGCAATGAGATAAGATAGTCACAGACAGCCTGGCTATTAAATGACTGGTAGATTGCTTACTCCCTTCCTCTAGTCTCCTTCTCCTTGAATGCTTGCTGTACAGCTGGTGGCAAGGGCTGTGTTATTATGCTTGTGACATAATGTGGCATACAGCACATTTGACCAAGAGCACTGCAGAACTCCACCTTCCTTGGATCAGGTAACAGGCCTGTTCCGGCATGCCAATGCTATATTCTAATGCATTTTGCATGACTGCATGGTTTTTGCTGTTTACATCCTGTTAATGTGCGAGTAGCTTGCGCACTAGAATCACAGGCCATATCGTAGTTTGATTTTGTGTGACGTGGGGGCTTAAATGTGGAGTGAACGTCCTCATTAAAATGCCATATGGCACTGGTACAATCTGCATAAATTATGTACATGCCAGATCGGACACCATTTTAGAATGGAATCAGTACCAATCGTGTTCAAAAAACATAAGCTATGGAATTAAATATTGTGTCCATTGTGTTTCATGTTTAGCTTTCAGTCCACAGTAATTCTGATGGTTGTACACCTTTCCCCTGCCTGTCCATAAAATGAATCTTAATGAGGATCAATCAGCAGGTCAATAGATTAAGATCACAGTCACAGGCAGATGCTAAAGCAACCTCAGGAGGTTGACAATGTACACAGCAGGTGGCTGAGTCGGCTTAATGAGGCCATGACATGTACACTGGGGAGGCTTTCAACTTCCACAAGCCCCATCTGTACAGACTAATGCTGCTTTTACCTTATAGTTCTGACATTGTTCTCGGCTCCAAGTGTGTGCCTATGTTTTAAGGTATAAGGTGGAACTGCTTCCAGAAATCAACTAAAAATGATGGTTACTCCAGCATCCTGGTGCAGCAACGTATCAGTTTTTTTGCAGTTGTGAATGCTTAGCTTAGCTCATGCATATGATCATTCTGAAGATGTGCCATGTTGTGTTTGCACCTGAACAAATAAATGCAATTCTGCCAGCAGAACAAGGAAGTCAATTTTACCACCATAAAATGCCGATGGAAATGACCTGTTTTCCAATGACGGAATAGATGCACGAGTGAGATTGGTATATATCAGGAGCGTCTGGTCTTTTACACAGCTGAAAGTTGGCTAAGAACAGCTTACCCTAGTAGTATTTCATCTGTCGGTATGCATGTAAAAGTCACAGATCTCTACAGCACAGAAAAACGCCATTGGACCATCTCATCCATGCTAACCATCATCGACATTAATACAAATTGTCTGTCTTAACTCCATATCCTTCTGTGTCCTGCTCTTTCAAGTACCTGTCCAGATGCTTCTTAAATATTCTCCCCTTCATAAATGGGCAGCGGTGATTTGAACAGAAAGTAAATGTGCAGGTTTTAACTGGGAAACTACAGCACATGTAATTCTACAAATTAATAACCATTGAAGCACCTGGTAAATTATACCAAAGATCAGTTAGTCCATGGTTCTCCAAATCTAAGATGGGAACCTTAAAAGGTGACAGGTTAATTAATTTAATTAAATAAGGTCACGTAATTGTTTAAAATCAATTACCCACTGCATTAAATTTCAGCATGGTCTTGATTTGCTCCGTAAGTTATGAAAGGACATAGTGTACAGGTACTTTCTAATTTGATATGCCTTTTACAACTTTCATGAACCAGGTTGGCTGACTCTGCTAAAAATACATTTAAATTATAGATCACAAATATTTAATATGAAGTTTGAAAGGTAGTTCTTCTAGATTTTACACCATCAATTATTAATCATTGCAGTTGAAAAAAAATAAAACTGTTCTATTAATGGTAATACATGATGTCAGTGCCTTTAGCTTTTATGGCTGATCATGGGCTTAGGTCACTGTTACACACTCACATTGGGATAAAATATACTTCAGTATTCCTAAGTAATTGAACAAGTAAATCTG
The DNA here is from genome assembly GCF_028641065.1 of Leucoraja erinaceus. NCBI lineage: Eukaryota > Metazoa > Chordata > Chondrichthyes > Rajiformes > Rajidae > Leucoraja > Leucoraja erinaceus. Next base: position 48,949,832 of record NC_073390.1, read on the forward strand.
ACCTTTGACCAAAGCTAATGAACTGAAATACATCTTAATATATTATCTTATCATTGGGCATAGCACTTAAGGAATTGAACTTGCAAAATGTGACCTTTTCCAAATTGAATGTCACTCCTGCAAACTTAAACAACCCCACCCTAAAACTAATCAACATAAAAGACTAACGTTTAACGATTAATTTAATATTTGGTTATGCAAAAGAGAAGTTTACAATCTCAGAGCATATTGCACTAACTAACCCATGCAATATTTTTTCAAAGCCATCAAGATATTAAAAAAACAAGATTATTTTTCAATCCGGGTGTTAAATCTGTTGATGTACTGATTGTGCTTCATGTGGGGTCAATTTCAAGCATTTACAAGCTTGTCCGATTTCTGGCCACTCAGTACCCTTCCTCACCTGGGTGCCATTTATGTTATGTTGTGGACTTTATGTGTTTGTGCTTTTTTTAAATTTTTAATTCAATTTCAATTTTATTTTTAATATGTTTTATTATTTATTTATTATTTATTATTTATTTTTATTATTTTTCTTGTGATTTTTTTTTAACGATACTGCCTGTAAGGAAAATTCATTTCGTTGTCTCAAATTGAGACAATGACAATAAATTGAATACAATACAATACAATACTAGTGGCATTAACCAAAGGTATGTATAACCAGCAAAATGTAATATGAGCAAAGCAAATTACATACATCTATAACAAAATAGGTCCACAAGTTTAAAGTGGGTCATGATTGTTATATGTATTTTTCTCCTCTCATATAATGGACAATAAAAAATTGTTGTACTCTTTGGAATAGCATTTCAGTCACTTGTCTCAAACCACCCTTGTTACAATGTGGTTTGAGGCACACCTGGATAGAAAGCTGTGGTTGCATGCATGCATCCTCTCACATCAAGCTGGCAAATCAACAGTATCATTTTGGCTTTTGCATCACAGAAATAATTCTCTGGTAGGTCCTATGAATGAGGAGGGATAAGGAAGATGATGTGTGAAGGGAATGACCAGGCAGAGGGCAAAGGAGTAGAGTGGTTGGAACATGAGCTGGCAATAGACATCTATAGTGCAGTGAAGCTGGGAGGAGTATTTTATTCGAGCCATTATAGCAGTGTTCCCATTAAAGTTCGCATGTAGACCATGTCTTCTGGATGGAAAAACTCATTTTGCAAAGGACTCTCAGACATCCACCAAACCTCATATTTGATGATATGAAATGTCAAAACTCTCTTACAGTCCATTACACCATGAAGGTTGCTTCTTTATTGCTCTCGCCTTTTTGGCAAGTGATACTTCCACGGAGTTCTTACACTTCGTCCCAACTTGCCCACACCGACCAACACCTACCTACACTACACCCATCCACACTAGTCTTTATTGGGCCACTATACTATCTACCCAATATAATCGAGGCTTGAATGTCTATTTCACTTGCATAAACAGGCCCTCGTATTTCTGACCACCATTTAATATGGTCATGTCATGATTTTCTGGGTTTAGAAATGATAACCATTTTTTTAAGTAAACGAAATGTGCATTGATCGGTCAATTCATTTCCTAATGAATGGACAGATGAAGTAAACTAAGCCATAGGTCAAACATAAGAAAGTGATAATTATAAGGCAGCACAAATTGAACCACGCTCAATTTATATTAACATCCAGGTAATAACATATCAACAGGATAATGTGTGTAAGATATGCATATGATAAAACTAATACTCTAAATTTTGTAATGTTCAATGGTCTTTCAATAAAATATTTTAAATTAAAAAGAGTTTTGTCAGGCCATATATACGCATAAACATTATTTTTGCTCTTGATTTCTACGACCACTTTGTATCCTGGCTGAATCTAAATTTCGCAGAAATTATTTATACTCTTGTCAGATACGTAAAAGTTTGGGGGAAAATGAACTGAAACGAAAATACCCATCTGTCAGAAAAGAGCACTATATTTTAGCATGATTTAATATTTATAATACAGTAAAATCATAATTTATTTCTGAAATGCTAGGATATGCATTGGAAGTGGCCATCAGTAACATCACTCCCTGGTTAAATCATGTTTCCCTCATTAAATAAAAATTATACCAAACATTTCAACCTATTGTATCCCACATTTATGTAACATGTGTTTTGAGATTTGCTAACTAAAAAACAGAACAGATGGCCACGAGTTTGCCACAAGGATGTAACACAATCTCCGGGTTCTGAAGAATGTCATAAACCACAAGAGTAAAGTGGTCATGAGAGCCTTACATCTTGGAGCACACATTAAAAAAAATAACATCATAAAGTAGTCATATATTTGATTTCATTTAACGTAGCAAGTTATTTGGCTGCACCATCCCCAGCAATTGTGACATGGATTCTGTTCAAGTTAAAAGTATATTCATATCATCTAAATTTTGTGGACAATTTCAGTAACCTTGAGGTCATAGAGATTATATTAATTGCATTTGTACAGTTCAAATGAACATAAATAAAAGATTAGAAACCAAACCTTGGTGTGTTGTAAATTATATTATTTGCATATTTATTAATATTAATGTCCATATTTTCCCTTAGCACAAAACACTCTGGCACACAGACACGGGAATATTTTGGGAGTTTTGCTGTGTTCTCAATATTTTAGAACACTACTTGATTATCACTGTTAACCATTTCCATCTCAAAAATAGCGATTAACTTAAGCCAAAAAAATAATTTAAATCACCTGTTAAATTCTACTTTATAGTAGATTAATTAAGTATCCAAGCGCACAAAAGTCAGATTTACAGCACAATTTAATTTCATAAGCCGTCCGACCCAAGAGAAGGACAGCTTCTATTTTAATCATTTAAATAACAAATTGAATCTTAAAATAATTTATCGGCGAAGTTCAGTAAGAATTCATTATTGAAGGCACTCCTGAAATATATTTCATAACTGAAGTTTAGTTGAAATAATGTCGAAATGAGAGGAATATACTTTATGAGAAAAAACTGTTTACCAGATCATTAATCACCAGGCATGTTTACTAAAGGATACAAAATGCTGGAGTAACTCAGCGGGTCAGTCAGCATCTCTGGAGAACATGGATTGGTGACGTTTGAAATCACGACCCTTCTTTAGACTGATTGTAGTGGGGGATAAGAAAGCTGGGAAAGGGGAGAGGCAGGACAAAGCCCTGACAGGAAATAGATCAACATGGACAGGGTTTTCTTTGATGGGTAGATGATTGGATCAAAGGCCGGAGAAAGAAAGGAAGGAAGAAAGGAAGGAAGGAATAGAAGGGAGGAAGGAAAGAATGAAGGAAGGGATGAAGGGAGGAAGGAAGGAAGGAAGGGGGGAAGGAGGGAAGGAAGAAAGAAAAAGGAAGGAAGGGCGGAGTGAGACAGGTTTGAAGAGTTGCGTATTGTAAACCAGAGGGAAGAAATCAACGGTGGTGTTGGGGTGAGAAAAAGATAGGAGTCCAGGTGTGGCAAAGGGGAAGGAAAGGATGGGTGAAGGTGGAAAGGGGGGGTAAAAGAGAGAGGGGTTTGGGGAAGCAAGAGGGAGGGTTGTGAGAGGTTACCTAAAATCGGCAAATTCAATGTTCTTACTTTTGGGTTTTGAGCAACCCGTGCATAAAATGAGGCGCTGTTGCTCCAGTTTGTGTATGGACTCACTCTGGAAATACTATATTTACTCTGAATGTATTTGTGCCGTTTGAATACTAGCATGGTAACGAGTACATTACACAACATTTCAAGCCACAAAATACACCATGCAAAACCCATTCATAAGACACAAATCTAAGGTTGAGAGTCTCTAAAATGGCAGGGAGCACATGCATGTTCATTGGATTATCAATGAGGGAGGACATGGTTCTGGAACAATGATTGGATCCCATGCTCAGTTAATAGGTAGGCTAATGCCTTCTGAAGTTCTCTCTGCAATACTAAATTCAATTGGCAATGATTGTACAAGTATGCAAGAAGTGTTAAAAAAATTCTGGCATAGATTTAACCCCCCCCCCCCCAAAAAAGAAAATAGTATATGCTGAAAATCTCGAATTGAAAAAAAACCCAGCTGGAATAACTCAGGCAGGAAACTTTGAAACACAATTAATATTTCAGGCTAGAGACCCTTGACCAGAACTTGGAAAGAGATAAAAAGGGGTGGGAGAAAATATTCCAAATGCATTGAACTGCATTAAAGTAAAACTAAAGAAGTCACTGTCTCCATCTCAGATGCTGCCTCTCACTAACCCGTTCCCTATCTTTACATCTCTTAAAGTTACCTGATATTTTATTATAATATTGACTGGATTCTTCTCCACAATTTCCGATGGACCTGATCAACATGTCCCGTCTTTTCTGGTTTTATTTTAGCTTTCCCACTCCAGGTGCAATGCCTGAAAAGGCTAACTCCACCCCTCTCTTGATAGATGAATCAATTCAGTTATACTTTATTGTCACATTCGTTGTTTTATTCGTAAAACATTCAAAGTACGCAAAAGTTCGCTGTGCATCTATCGACGACAAAGTTACAAAAGTAGTCATTAGAGTTCTTTGCTCTCGACGGATGAGGACGGACCGTGCTATCACCGGGGGGGAACAAGGAACCCAAGGGAGGGGGGGGGGGGGGGCATGGGGGGGTGGGGGAGAACAAAGGGAGGCCTGGCAGCGTGGATACTTTGTAACTTTGTAAGCGGCCTTTGTGTGGCGACTATTTACATACATTGGGTGCGCAAGCAAAGAATTTCACTGTGACTTGTAACATGTGACAATAAAGTATTCATTCAATAATATGAAAAACTACAGAAATATTTAATCAAAACAAATTAATTGTGCTGTGATGGATGTACTCAAATGAAACATATTACATTATTATTATTAAAAAAATTATAAATTTCTCCAGATCAATGATTCTTAACAGCAAGAAACTTCAATATTTTAAAAGTGTGCTATTTAAGAAATAATTGTATTTAAATTAATTAAATGTAGTGGGGATCTTTTTCATCTTCTCTGTCTGCACAGCAAACATAAACAAGATTTTCAATATAATTTGGCTATGGCTTGTCATGGATCTATACAACAAAAGCAAATACAATTGACAAGGTGCTCCAATGGTTGTTGGTTATTCAGTTCATTCAAGATCCCCACGATTCATTCATGACTGCACATTCTGTTTACACATTGTTTGTGAGATCAAGATTGAATGCTAATCGCTCATTAGTTACTATACTGGTAAACCTATTATGATGTCGCCTATATGGGGATTTACCTTTTGAGCGTGTAGATGCAAAATAATTGACATTACTGTTGGGGAAATAAATGATTGTGAGGATGAGTATCACCATGTTTATCCAGTACATGTGAAGTTTGTGCCACTCAAAAAATGTAGGGCATACTCAATCCACTAAAATGTCATCCATTTACTTTCAGACATAGGCTGTAATGGAAGATGTCTACAATGATCCAAGATACTGAATATTGGGCAATATATAGTTATGATTGGAGGCCAATTGCTACAGCTTCGGAGCATTACTTTAGAATCTCTCTCGGAGAAGAAGCCTAGGTTAGAACTACTCGTTTTCCCCCACCATAAGATCAGACATGGGGTGTTTTCTCAAGATTGCTCAGTGTTTAGATCCATGCACAACTCCTCAGATAATTACATAACTTATAACATGGCAGATCTTGGACCATATTCATGCTTGGCCAGCACCTAGCAAATGATCATCATGCCATTTAAGTGTAAAACATTGCCCATCCTCAACAAGATAACCTACCTTTCATATTCTGCAGCATTAACAAACCCTAAATAATCTTATTAACTGTGGAGGGAGTGGGCAGGTCGCCACTGGTCAGAATGTTTACTTTTCCAGACAAATGGGTCACAGCAAATCACAAGCCATACATTCTTCAACAAGTGATTTTCCTCTGATCCTCGTTCCACAAGATTGTATTGAAACATGCTTTACCTATCTCGATGAGTTCAACTCCAATAACATTTAATTAGAATACATGAGTGGCACCCCATTCACCATCAAACTTCCACATCCATGGCACTGTGGTTGCAGTTGCATCATATCTGCATGATGTACTGCTTTCAAATGGACTCACAATCATAGAGTCATACAGTGTGGAAACAGGCCCTTCGGCCCAACTTGCCCACACCGACCAAAAGATCCCATCGACACTAGTCCCACCTGTCTATGTTTGACCCATAACTCTCTAATCCTATCTTTTCCATGTACATGTCTAAGTCTTTCTTAAACATTGTAATAGTACCTGCCTCAACCACTTCCTCTGGCAGATTGTTCCATACATCCACCCCCCTTTGTGTAAAAAAGTTACCCCTCAGGTTCCTATTAAATCTTTCCCCTCCTCATTGCAAATCTATGTCCTTCTACATACTCCTTCAACTAAGTGCAGGTTCTTTGACAAGGTTTCCCAAAATTTACAATGTCAGCTACTTAGACAACAAAGGGAATAATATTACCTGCAACTTTACTTGCAAGTTATCAGTGCCCCTGGATTGATTCTCTTTCTCACATGCTTGTGGGAGCAGGTGTTCACACGTGGATTAATGGGGGACAATTGTTCTTCTTCTTCTTCTTCTTTGGAGTTTTACGGCAGCCGGCATCCACAATGTTGCATTGCTGCCACCTTCTGGCTTCACTCCACAGTCCTCATGTCTTTACTTTATATCCTTTTTATAAGGCCAGAGGCCCTCAAGAAATTAAACAACAAATTTACTCCTTTTCCTTCCCCTCCATACTCCAGAATGTTCTTTTCTGATATATCTGTCATTCCAATTTTCTTCATTTCATTGATCAAAACTCTTCTTTCTGTTGCATATCTTCTACATGCAACTAGAGCATGCTGAACTGTTTCCGGCTGATGGCATTCCTCACATCCCAGTAGGGTGTTTTCCCAACATTTTTAATGTGCTGTTCAGGTGGGGGTTCAATTGTTGGCCCAGACACACGTTTTCAAAGAGAGGGTAGCCATGATCCCATTGAATGGTGGTGCTGGCTCCAAGGGCTGAATGACCTACTCCTGTACCTATTGTCTATTGGTATGCCTTCCAATTCTGCATTGCCTATTACTTAATTTTGGGCCTGTGGCTTATGTCACTGTGAATTGAGAATACTTGCACAGCATGCAGAGATGGTACAGTTGTAAACAATGAATGAGAATTAGCTAAGAGCAACTATTGCACAAGAATTGACAAGTGCAAGAGGCTCATACTTGACTTAAATCGAGTGAAGTGAAAGACTACAACAGTAATAGCAGAAGCTAAGCTTTACACGAGGGAGATGTGGGACCCATGGGAGAATATTGATTGGTGAAGATCAGACAAACCTTTCCAGCAATTAATTTGATTACTTTTAAATTAGAATATAGTTAGTTATTTGCTTAGCTGCAGACAATGATATATTAGTTAAATAATTGTTAAAATTAACTGCACTTCTCAGCCTTCTTTTCTTTAATCCTTGCAAAATAGTGTTTTTATGGTGGACATTAACAGAACAGTCAAAAATCAGCCTGAGAGCAGAGAGCTTCAAAATTATATTAGCGATGCAATTAAATTGTTATCATTTTGGGTTTACCGACAACAGAGTAAATTAAATGCAGAACATTTATGACACATGCTATTAATTACAATCCAATTGGCTAAGTGAGATAATCTATATTGATGGCATTCGATTTTTTTTTAAATCTTGCTGTTACTATTATTTTAATTTGAAAAAAAAATGTTTTTATAAGTCAGCAAATTACAGCTTTTCATGTAATTAATTTGTCATGTTACAACTCACTTCCCTCTCCTTGATAAAGAAGTATTTCTAATGCGTGCACTTACCACAGCATGACTATGGTCAATGCTTTTCTTTATGACACTAACCCTATTAGACAGTGGCTGTACTCATTCACATTTCCAGGCCACGTGGGCTTTAATTTCAAGCGCATTCAACTGATGTTGCAAACCATGTGCCACATGACTTGTTCATATAAATAGAGCAAATTAAACTGTCTCCACAGATACCCTATCACATTTGTACCCCAAATCGGCTATTTAACACGTGGAAAAGGCACCACATTATCTGCCTGGAAAGGTCAACCTCTGAATATTAGATTCTGCCAGAGTTCTCTCTTGTACTCAAGCAAAGGGAAACACTTAATCACCCCAGCCTTTTCAAGAAAATATCAACTTAAAATTTGCCATGATGAAAAATCAATAAAGCTGTAATTGCTTGGCTTATCATCATGTGGAGGACAAATTGGGAAGTGAAGCTTGGTGTCGACACAGATTTCCTTGCAACACTGACAGTTTCAGGATCACTGGTTTGGAAAAGGGAAAGGTCTCCAAGTGATAATTAAATCTTCTCATGCTGATTTTCTGCCAAATTTATTTCCCAAGAGCGCATAACCCTGATTTGCTGGTTACAAACCAGGCATAACTAATCAATCCACCACAGATGCACAACCTCCCCCTTTGTAAACATCAATTTAAAAGATAAAAGGAGCCATAAAAATATTAAGTGGAAGTTTCTCCACAATTTTGTTGAGGGTTATTGCAGAAATATGCAGCAAACATATTTCTGCTTGAATTTCTTTGTTCATTTTGTAAAGGTTTCCAGACGTCTTGTGCGGCGCAATTCACTTACATAAAACCTTTCGATAAATGCGCCAAATATATTTGGTTGCCATTTTAATCATTAGAACAAAAGTACTCTCAACATTAATTCCTTTTAAAGCATAATGTTGTATAGAAAGTCGAACTTTTAAAAACCTTGTTTCACGTGGAACTGGGAAATGAGCACATAATTTAATCGGAAAAGACCATGTTTTATCATTGTGCCATTAGGGGGTGATACTGAGCAGCAATGGATTTTTGCAATGAGAGGAACCTGATGGGCGATTTGCTTTGGATTGCTCCAGTTCACCTCCTCATAATATATGGTTCACCATTTGTTAGATTTACCTTTTGCTTCTATGCTGAGGAAATTGGAGGGAAAGGAGTAGCAAAAAGAATAAAAAATACAATTTCGAAACTGGTACCCATTTGCTGTAATTCTTCGAGGGTTCAGACATACCCACAGAGGAATTGTCAGGATGAAAGTAATTCTAATATTTGTACTGTTAGTTGATATACTTCAACTAATTCTTTCATAGTAAATGACAGACAGCTGATAACTTACAATATGGTTGATGCTGGTCAAGTGCTACATTCAGTATTCCACAAAGGTACAGAATTTGCATGCTAATTTATTCAGATGCAGATAACTCAAAATCAGCCACTATACTTGAACTCCAGGCAGATTGAGACTCAATCTAAATTGTAGGTCTCTGTCCCAAAGGGCTCGGAGCTGGGGGGCTTCTGGTCATTAACCGATGCTGACCATCACTTGTAAATGCTACATGACTAAATACATTGCATTATTTACAAATGTGGGGGTGTTTCACTTCTGCGGAGAAGTAGGACCTGTCAAAAAATTAAATTGTGCAGAAACATGTCTGTGGAAGTAAAATCCTTAACAGTGGTTGCATTTACCATGCTTGTACTGTTAATTTTACTTTCACCTTGTTTTTAAAATTTTTATTTTTCCAACCCTGTGCCCAAGTGAAGGAGAAGAAAAAAAAACTGAATGACAGTATAAGCAGATCAGACAATCGTAGAATCGCCAAGCCACCAGCTCCAACAATCATCAGCAATATAAACTGATGATAGTACAAGTCGACAGGTACAAGGACAAAGGGTTTAAAAGCAAATTTGACACCCTTTTCAATAATAAACGGGGCATTAATCAGCATGAGGTCTCCACACTAGAATAGAAAACTGAAATCTGCACTACAGCCATTAGTAGATAGCGCAGGCACTTGCAGTATCACTCTCAAGGTCGAATGACATTCTTAGAATGCAAGACCCTATTAGGTACTTGTAGCTGCTAGTCAACTAATTGGAATATGTAATATTCATACACATATATTTATATATAAAACAAAAGCAATTTTATAGTTTTCTATAATTGCTATAAAATTATCCAATTGCCAGGGACACTGAAAATTCAAAGGCACAGCAAAATAATAAAGCTCAGAAATGCATTTAAAAGGGACCGTGTTGACACATGTCAGTTACTTTATACACTGAATTATTTTTTTAAGGATGTTTACTTATTATAGAAGCATACATGTGCAGTAACTAGCGTAAATTGTTGCCAGTAAGAACTTCTCACCCGTTTTTAAGGCAGCACGATATTGTTAAATTGCATGTGTGGAGAAATGTTTTACTCGGCAGGTCAAATGCCACACTTTCCGGGGCAATGACTACTTTTGAGACTGGCACTTGCTGCATCTGATAAGATTCAGATTAGTTTATAGCCATGTGCAACAGATTAGTTAATTGCCATGAGAAATTAAATTTCTTGATTGCATTAGGCTCATGGAGGAAACAGCATATGTGGTAATAGAGATATGACAATAAATAAGATGGATACCCAAAGAACAGAACGGTGCAAAATTGTAAGTGCAAAAGTGTAAAAACATACTATAATTAACTATTTAAAATATTTATTATAAATTCAAAATATTTCAAAACGGGTCTTGACGATGTACTAATATGGCAGTAATGCAGAATGAAATATTATTTTACGTCGATAAGTACTATAAAACCCAATAAAACCCACCGAACCCCATTATTTGGCCTCGCTGTCCTCATTTGCTGTAAAGCATGACAAACAGCTTATTATGAAAAAAAAAATTTAGATTAACCACCTAAATATGATGGGACGCCAGGCACTTTCTATTTTGCAAATCTATTGTACATAACTAATGATTTTCCAAAAGAATATACATAACGTAAAATGCATGCAACTTCTCTACATTTTAGCTGATAAACTTGCTTTTTATCAACAGTTCTCGAAATTTTCATGCGTCCTTCAGCTGGCAGTGAGGACTGTGGTAATTAAAAGATTTAAAGCAGCACAAACCCCTAGCCTCTAATCTAATGCCTGGGTCAGTCGCTTGTAGATTCTAATTTGTCCTCTATTTGTATTCATGACAGGATGGTTCTGAATATTTAACAGCAAACCAGTATTTTGTAGGGCTTAGAGGTCAAATAATTTGATTTTCAAGCAGATTATAGTTAACACTTTGTCCAGTCATTCATTTGTTTGTTACACAGATAGACAGACAACAGTTTAGTTAGAGGTACCGCAGCAACAATGCACTGCATTTTCAACAGCAAAGACAGAAGGAAATAGGTAAATCATAAATTATTTTTTTTATCAACTTAATATTCCAGAACAAAAATGTTCCTAATTTAAAGTCCTTTGGTATTTAAATTACACTGTATGCTGCTTTAGAGGAAAAAATGGTATTTATAGGCAGCCAAGGAACAAAAACCATTTGAAATCGACTAAAACCATTCTAAGATTCTGAAGAAGGTTAGATTCTTAGATGGAGACATTCTCCCGGTTCTCAGGTAACAGATCCTACATGGAAAGTTGGATTGGATCTCCACTGTCCATCAAAAATAGGTGGTCTGCATCCACTGGGATTTCAACATCGAGCTGCAGATCAAAAACTCCAGGAACATTTTTTTTGTTAAAATGCTTTTTAACTCCGTGTATTGTTGGGTTAAAATATTGTAGACAATTTACCAGATGGCTCATGTTTTTAATGGTTTCTATTTTGAGTTGTCATAACTCATGTTTAGTTCTGACAGTCCAACTAGTTCTTCCATCCCAATCAATTGAACAACTCATTCTATCTCTTTGTGTATTTTTTATCTCCCCCTCAAATCTGTCAAAGTTATTTCTTGTCTGCAATATTCAGTGCATTTTTTTGTAGACAACTGTATGCACAATATATAAATATATGTGTCACTGTGACAAAAACAAAATAATGCCGTTTATTTTTTAAAGAGTTGCCAGAATGCCATCCGAGTCACAAAAAAGCACTGTTAATATCTGCCATTTATGTAGGAAGGAGGAAGATTGATATTGCTACTTTCATTTTCCAACAGGTAATGCTGCTTTTCTGGTGGTTATTGTGCACTATGCACATTAGGTCTTTATATTTGTCAATTATTTTGGATTTGTGATTGCTTTGCAATTCTCTCTTGCTTTGGCTTGGCCTTTTTAAAATTCCAATTCGGCCTTCAGTGTCTCTGTTCAACATGTCCTTCCTTCTGCGACAGGGTCCCAAGTGTGTTCTGTGTCACCACGATTCCGTGAGATGTGAGGCCAGCTATATTTTCATCCACGGCGCAATCAGCCACAAGGAAACACCTGCACGGAATGAGTGGCCGATCAACTGAAACCAAGGAAGAACGGAGCCTCAAATGCCTGCTGGACATTCAGGGTGGTGGGGGCTGGATCATGGGTTGCACAGACAAGTTCCAGATGGCTGTGAATTCTTTTGAAACACCACTCACTAAAAGTTTTCTCAGAACAAATAGCCAAGAGTCGTTGGTATATCCACCAAATACCAATATAAATCATCGGATAGAGCAATATTGTACATGTTAGTTTTGAGATAAATATTGGCTAAAATAAAAATGAAACTCTGCTTCTTAATTATTAGCTCAGGAACCTTCAGATCCATCGAAGGGGAAAGAGAATGTTAAAGGGCGTGTCCCACTTAGCCGATTTTTTCGGTGACTACAGGTGACCATGTCGTCACATGGTCGCGGAGTAACGCCTGTATGGTCGTCCCAAGTCGCCTAAAGAGTCGTAACTTTTTTCTTGTCGTCGCTGGATTTTGAAATGTTCAAAACCTTTCGGCGACTGTGGGCTTGACGTAGCTTGGCTTCTCCTGTCGTAGGTGCTGTCGTAGATGTCGCCAGGATGACGCAGGTTGTTGCCAGGTGACGTACGTTGTCGCCGGGTGATGATCTTGGTGAATTCCATTGGCGACTACCTACGTCAACCGGCGACAGGTACCAGCGATGGAGTTGTCTTCAGTTGTCGCTGACAGGGTGTAGCTTGTCGCTGGTGAACGTAGGTTGACTTCGGTTGTTGCCTGTGTGGTTGTAGGATGTCGTAGGTGGGACAGGCCCTTTACTTTCTCTTGTAGGAAAGAACTGCAGATGCTGGTTTAATCCAAAGATAGATGCATAGAAACATAGAAAATAGGTGCAGGAGAGGGTCATTAGGCACTTCGAGTCAGCACCGCCATTCATTGTGATCATGGCTGATCGTCCCCTATCAATAACCCGTGCCTGCCTTCTCCCCATATCCCTTGACTCCACTAGCCCCTCGAGCTCTATCTAACTCTCTCTTAAATCCATTCAGTGATTTGGCCTCTACTGCCCTCTGTGGCAGGGAATTCCACAGATTCACAACTCTCTGGGTGAAAAAGTTTTTTCTCACCTCAGTTTTAAATGACCTCCCCTTTATTCTAAGAGTGTGGCCCCCTGGTTCTGGACTCGCCCAACATTGGGAACATTTTTCCTGCATCTAGCTTGCCCAGTCCTTTTATAATTTTATATGTTTCTATAAGATCCCCCTCATCCTTCTAAACTCCAGTGAATACAAGCCTAGTCTTTTCAATCTTTCCTCATATGACAGCCCCGCCATCCCAGAGATCAATCTCGTGAACCTACGCTGCACTGCCTCAATCACAAGGATGTTCTTCCTCAAATTAGGAGACGAAATGCTGGAGTAACTCAGCGGGACAGGCAGCATCTCTGGAGAGAAGGAATGGGTGGTATTTCGGGTCGAGACCCTTTTTCAGACTTGAGTCAGGGGAGAGAGAGAGATACAGAGAACAGTGAGAGAGGGTGTTGCAGAACTTGTCGGAGAGAGGAGGTGAACTTCAAAGTCGACATACCTTGTGGAGATATTGCAGTGGAATTCTTTCTCTAATCTGTGTGGCCAACCCTGTTCACTTTATCTAACAAACCAATGCCAGGTAAACTCATGCTCAGAATTTTCATTAAATTGTGACATTATCATGCATGTGGAAAGTGCAAAACAGAAAGTCATTGAGCAACAATTAGAGGAAGATTATTTCAATTTAAATACAAAACAGAAAATGCTGATCTAATATTTAGGTTATCAACCTGAAACTTTCTCCACAGCTGTTGCCTAACAGGCTGAATATCACCACAATTTTGTTTTTATATCAGATTTTTATGGTCTGCAGAATTTTTGCAATTTGTACCTCGACTTCAATTTTTGTAAAAATTGGAAAAAAAAAGACTCCTTTTAAACTTACCTGGTACACTGGGAAATTTATTACAAAACTGTAATATCTCTTTTAAAAAATGCATTATAAATGTATTGAGGTATTAGTGTGAACGATAGGCAACAGTCTGGAAACTTTGCTAATCCGGCATGAACAAAGTTTTGGCAATGCTAGATTATAGTAATTTTAATGTATTCTATTTTCACTGAAGTAAGTTTAATTTCAAATAATGGTCAGTCTAGTGGTGAGGTCCACAGTCTTCCTTCAAGCACTGCCTTCAGATCGCTTACACCCACACATACCTTTCATGTCTCCGAAAGTTGGCTAGAATTGTCATAGAGTTTCTCCATTCTAAACTGTAGGGTTGAAAGGAGGACGCATGCAATGATCATCTCAGGCTACCTCTTTACCGATGAAAATTTTGAGAAGGAAATTGAGACTGGTCTGTCAAGATGTATTGAACAATTTGCGAAATACTTTCAAGGCATGTATTTTCAAACAAATGTCAGTCCTTTCATTGGAAGTGAAACGGTTCGATATTGTGAAGATGCCAGAAGTATTTCCAAATAAAATTGATTTTGACAGAGATGCATCTTACAGCAAACAATGAGAAATTGTATTACGTGAAGGTCGGAGATGGTTTTCCGTGAAGTTCGGAGAGAAACAGCAGCCAGAGTATTGGCTGGAAGTAGGTGAGTCAAAGGGAGAGAAGATTAAAAAAGAGCGCCATAGGCCCAGGTTCGAGTAATTTACAAATTAGCCCTAAAGCAGTTGATTAGGTAACAGTGCAGCTGCAGAGGAGCGGCCATGTTGGGAGCGGCCTTGTGGAGGTGAAGTGCCTTGGTGAGTAAAGTGTGAGTCTTTGCCTTGAGAGTCTTCGGCAAGGATGCTCCACTTGATCGAAATTTGTGATTTTTGTCCACTGAAGAAATGGCAGGCAAGTTGGTGCAGTGTGTTTCCTGCAGGATGTGGGAAGTCAGGGACACCGCTGGAACTTCTGGAAACGACACCTGCAGAAATTATGTCCAGGTGCAGCTCCTGAATGAACATGTTGGGGAACAGGAGCAGCCGTTGGATGACCCCAGGGCCATCCGGGAAAACGAGAGTTTCCTGGACAGGACCTACAGTGAGTTTGTCACGCCAAGGATACAGGAAGAGCGAAGATGGGTGACTGTGAGAAAGGGGAGTAAACATGGAGTGCAGGTGGCTGTGCCTAATGAAAACAGGTCTTGGGAGCTGTCGGGACAGACGACACTTCCAGTCCGAGCGGCGGACAGGTCGGTGACTCCAATCCTAGCTATGAGACTCGACCGGCGAGACTGACTTCGGGCAGAGCCATAGTGGTGGGTGACTCCATTGTCTGAGATGCGGACAGGGGATTCTGCGGCGGCGGGCGAGACTCGAGGATGGTCTGTTGCCTCACTGGTGCCAGGGTTCAAGATGTCATTGACCAACTTCAGAACATCCTCGAGAGGGAAGGTAAACAGCTGGAAATAGCTGTGCACGTGGGAATTAACGACGTTGGGAAGAAGCTGGTTCTGTTTTATCAGATATCCATAACTTGATTTTGTCTATTTGTCCAAAAATATACAAATATCATTCAATTTGATATCTATACCTCCACTGTATTGCAATGAATGGCATCAAAAGTATATAAAACTGTTGAGTAAGATCAGTTACCAAAAGTGAGAGAGAGAGAGTGATGGAAAGTAGCTCTGCCATTCATACAAACTAACGTTATGTGCTTATATCAAAGCTATGTATTTAGTTTAGTTTTAGTTTAGTTTATTATTGTCACGTGCATCGAAGTACAGTGAACATTTTTTAATCCCTTATAATCTATGCATGTTGATCCTGATGACAGGCCAATAATGTGATATTTTACCAAAGACCTATTGAAACCCCATTTATTTCACATCAACGACATTTTCTTCAATCTCGATAGATCTGTTGACTTTGATGGTGATAGCTTGCTGAGCAGCAAGTTGCCTGCATTTACCATTTAGCTGTGTATTATAAAAATCACACATGATCTGTGAGATTAACATAATGAGAACTTGCCAAAATATAGTTGATGTAGATTAATTGGGCTTGCCAAAAGAAACTGGCCAAATTTTCAGTGGGAGGGCCTTATACACCAGCAAGTTTTAACCAGGAAGCCTACAATGCAACTGGCATCATATGCAGGGTTCAGAACAATCCCTCTTCCCAAAGTTGCTGAGAAAATCTTTGCATGCCCCCTGGGCCAGAGGTTTAGGATAGTTCTAAAACTGAAATAAAACTATTATGTTTAAAAATACTTAGATCTATTAATGTTAAGGAAATCAAAATGAATGAATACTCAATCCCTCACAACAGTTTATTCCTTTGAAATCAATAGAGAATGGCACCTTCCACTAGTTCCAGTGGATTTTCCGCTGCAAGTAATGAATTTTCAAACACTACTCGAACTTCAGTGTCGGAATGTAATAGGCAAAAGACAAAAGAATGAATAGCCATCAGTAGGTATGAATAGTCATTGCGTGCACATGCATGCATTGAAATCTGAAACATATGCTATTTATGCAGGAACTGTCAATTGTTCTGAGTAAATCAGTCAACATTTCTCTGCAAAAATCTGGCCAATTATTAGCAAATAATCTGGATCTGGAGTTAAATAATTGCCAAGGCTAAGCACATAATTGAAGCTCAGTTCCTTTTCGGGTCCAGACAAAAATTGAGGCCAACTGTCAGGCAGTACATAAAGCCAACTCTTGCAACTTGTCAGAGAGACCAAGAACGTTCTGTGCACATTACATGATTTAAAATGAGGAATATGAAATACATATTTTGTTCAAACAAATAGTTTAAGGCTGCATTCTCAAATTTCAGCAAATTATATTTTCTTGGAACCGAGCAACATCTGTAAATTCCATATATTTTATAAGTTTTGTTTTAAATCCATATCTGAAGTGCCGCAGGATCAATTTCAGGCAAATTATCCTCTTCTAGATGGACTCTAAAAGCAAGCAGTCAGCACGCAGATATCTACAATGATTCTGGCTGTGGAGCAGCTGTTCATTCAAAAAATATTTTCAACAAAGACAATATGTGAGAAAGTAAGTTTAAGGAAACACACATCATAAACCTATCTTTCATGTACTATACTTATGACAAATATTTTTCAAAGTAAATGCATTACGTTAG
Organism: Leucoraja erinaceus; assembly: GCF_028641065.1. Classification (NCBI taxonomy): domain Eukaryota; kingdom Metazoa; phylum Chordata; class Chondrichthyes; order Rajiformes; family Rajidae; genus Leucoraja; species Leucoraja erinaceus. The sequence goes on from NC_073390.1 coordinate 48,967,190, forward strand.
GGATCTGTGCTTGTATGTCAGTTGTTTCTGATATATATCAATGACTTGGACATAAATGTAGATGGATTAGTTGATAGGTTTGCAGACAACACCAGAATAGGTGGATTTGTAGAGGAAGGTTGTCAAAGCTAACAATACCCTTCCAAGCTCTCCCACAAGCCTACTATCTCCACCTCCTGCTTTCTTCCCCCCCCACGCCCCCGACACCAGTCTCTCAACCCGAAACGTCGCCTGTTCCTTCTCTCCATAGATGCTGTTCTCACCTACTGAGTTTGTCCAGCATTTTTGTCTACCCACTGGGATCAAGATCAGTTAATGACATGGGTGGAGAAATGGCAAATTAGAGTTTAATCCTATCAAGTGCGAGGTGTTGCACTTTGGGAGGTCAAATGCAAGGGAAAAGTATTGAGTTTATGGCAAGACTCTAAACAGCATTAATGTACAGTTGGACCTTAGAATCTAGTGCAAGGCCCTTCAAAATGGAAAGGCAGGTAGATAGATTGATAAATAAGGTGTATGGTATGGTTGCCTTCATTGAGTATAAGCGTCAGGAATTTTAAAGGAGATGTGCAAGGCTAGTATTTATTTTTAGCAAGATAGAAGCAATTATGATAGTGGCTAGCAAGATAGAAGCAGTTATGATAGTGGCTTTTAGATAGGCAAATTTATATGCTGTGACATGGATCGCATACAGGAAGATTCGACAAAAATATTGTGGGATGAAGGGCCTATTGCTATGGTGTACTGTTCTTTGCTAAATATTTCAGAGAATGCAACACAAAACTTAGTGTGTGACCATTTAATAACCTTAATATCTGCACATACAAAACAGGCTATTCATCTTTAAATAGTAGAGTACTTTGTTAATAGAAATCACCTGCCTCTCTGTAATTTTGGCATTAGATAAATGAGTAGTCATGTATCTCCCCAAATCTAAAGTCAACATCATCTTTAGAAAGGTGGGAAATAGCATTCCATAAAATTCGCTTTAAAAGTGTGAATGCTCTTTAGCTAAAGCAAATTTCTTTACCTTGCTCTTTTTTGGCATCCTCCTCTTTTCTTTCCCTAGCTTTTAGGACTTCATCGGCTTTTGCTGAAATGAAAAGCATGAATGATTTAGAAAATCTTAAAATGTATTCATTTTCAAACTCTAATTATCAAATAAACATTTTATGTTTTGACCGATTATTAAAATTAAATTTTAATCATATAAACCAAATCTATTCAGTCCATTTACAAAAAGAAACAAAGATGGTCAATTTATTTAATTTCCCAAAGAAAAATTTTAAACTTTCTTCTGATACTTCTACGGCAAATCAATTCAAATCTCAGAACTGGTCTCCAGTAATCGCTCAGGATTAAGGGACTCGCTTCTATCCCAGTTCTGTGGTTTCTGAAGAGGCTAATATGAGATTCTCAGAGGCTCCCACAGATGGGGCAGAGGTGCCTGGTGGGTCCATCTGTGATATAGTTTATCAGATGGTGTTTAAATTGGGCTTCTGTGTGCTACCAATGTATGGTCTCAATGTTCTTGGTGCTGTCCAAAAATGTTATTTCTTCATTTTGAGTGCTCATGGACTTAAGAATCAATGGGACTGTTGCATCTTCCCAAGGAGGGTTTGAGAACTTACATGAATTTTTACTCTCTGTTCACGAGACAAACTCGTGAGAGCTCAATTTTGAGTTTCTGTTATCAGGTACATAAACAACATCGTCTGCTAAAAAGAGCCAAATAATGCAATTGGGGCTTCAATTCTGGAGGGCCTGACCTGGGAAAGAACACTAATGTTGGTTAGTTTACCCAATGGATTTGAAGGATTTGGTGTAGACAGCTGTGGTGTTATCTCTTCAATGCCTCGGAGTGCCTGCTGTAGATAATGTAGTACAGTGATGAGAGAGACAGATGTGAAATGCATTTGGTCTTTTAGCTCCGCACATTCTGTGGTTGTGGCTGAACTTTACAATATTTTGTACTTTAGTGCTGCACTATAAGAGAGCATGCATATACTCAAATTTCTTGCCTGTACACATTGGGTATGCAAGCAAAGAATTTCACTGTGCCTAGTCACATGTGCCAATAAAGTATTCTATTCCATTCCATTCCATTTTTATACAATGGCATACAAAGTTAATTAAACATAATACTTCTTGATTTCGATTATGCTGTCTGCAAGAATTCTTTAATGCAAATGGCAGCTCAACCTTTGGAGAGGGGGAAATTCTCAATAGATATTTGAGCGTTCTTCTCGTAAAGAGCACCACTGCCTGCAAATTCTGTGACTTAATTCTATTCTAGTTTCACTGGGTGTGCCTGCCCTTGGTTATGCCAGTCACACATCCTTTCCACTAATATATTCAAGATTCTTAATGTGCTTCACATTGACTGAAATTATCTCTTTGACATTATCTGTTCAACTGTTTAATTTTGCTTTCTTCTTGACACTATTAAATGCCTGCTTTGAATTCTGAAACCAAGGGAAATCTGCAATCCCCCACCACCATACACACAATGTCGCTACTACAGATTCCACACTGTAACGTTGAAGGCATCTACATACAACACACTAGCTATCCGCAGAAACTTGTTATTAAGAACTGTTTGTTTTTCAATTTTGATAGAAACAGACAAATATAATCTTGCATAGTTTGACGTAAAAATGTATGCTGACACATTCCAGAGAGACTTATGCATACAATTATACATTCATTTAAATAGCCAAAGATGCCACACCCAAGAGAAGGTTTGACTGGTCGATCAACTGGCCAAACCCCTATGTGGGCAGGCGGAGCAGATGGGTCAAGCCTTAAAGGCATACACCAAACGGCAACTAGCACAAGGCTACAGGGTTTAACATAACACAGTCACAGGTTACTGGTCACAGTAACTAAGGCAGGGGTCAGCAACCTACGGCCCCCGGGCCGAATGTGGCCCCGTAACCCGAAATCATCCGGCCCACAGGCGGATTATTTTCCTGTAATCATACGGCCCTCCTCCATTGTCAGAGTAAGGTCCAGTGCAAATTGGAGGAACAGCACCTCATATTTTGCTTGGGTAGCTTACACCCCAGCGGTATGACTTCTTTAAATAGCCCCTGCTTTCCCTCTCTCTCCATCCCTTTCTCCTTCCCACCATCTTACTGTCTCCGACTACATTCTTTCTCTGTCCCGCCCACTCCCCCTGACATCAGTCTGAAGAAGGGTCTCGGCCCTAAACGTCACCCATTCCTTCTCTCCAGAGATGCTGCCTGTCCCGCTGAGTTACTCCAGCATTTTGTGTCCACCTTCAATTGTGTCCAGCAGCTGCAGTTCTTTCCTACACCTAAATATTGATACTTTATAACTTTTAATCTTACAGGAGGAAATATGGATCAATGGGCATTTCTGTAAAATTAATCAGTCTGTTCTTCTAACAAAAAAAGGCAAATAATTGTCTTATAATTCCATTTAATTGATTAGTTTGAAAACCATTCAACATTATAAAATATAGGAAACTCAAACAGCGGGACACATGGGGTTTCATGGAGCCTGCTGTCGTTTTGTACATATGTTAACTCCACATTGGAAAGGACATGGAGTTCACAAATTAGCAGGTTGAATTTTAGAGACTATCTTGGGCAAACTTTTCAAGAGGGAGTTAGATTTAGTTCTTAGGGCTAAAGGAATCAAGGGATATGGGGAGAAAGCAGGAACAGAGTACTGATTTTAGATTTTTTAATTTAAACTCTCAAAGATCAGTCTTTCTTGTATAAAACTATTAAGATGATTTTTGTTTTGGTCCTATAATCTTCCCGCAGCAAAGTCTTGAAAGATTTGTGCTCAATTCTAAGAATCCAACAGGAGAAACCTGGAGGGTTGGCACCTAATAAGATGGAAGTAATAACTGCTGACAACATTATTTATGCTGGTCCAACTAATAAAGAGTGTTACACAATGATGATAACACTCTCGAAATGTGAAAGAAACAATACTTGAAGGTTGAATAATGTACTGTAATAGCAATAATAAATTTAAGACCAGAGCAAACTTTAATATTAAATAAAGGAGGAAGCCTCTTTCCCAAACTAATTTTCTTACATCTTTTCCACAGATATGTATTTGGTCATATTTACTTTTATCACACAATCCATGGTACAGTTTTGAAAACTGTTTTAAAATACTACAACACAGATATTAGAAAAAGATTAGCATACACTGCCAAGAAACTAGAGGTTATCAATAAACATTGCAGATTAATTAAATTTCTGTTGCAGCATATCATTTGTTTCAATACATAAATGTCTCCAGGGAACCATTTCCCTTTATTGCTAAACCATTGGTGAGTGAACCATGTGCAAAGAAATCTTGAGAAATAATCTTTCATAATAGTTGCTAACACAGCCAAGCTATTTGTTATGATAATTAGATAAACATTTGCTAATATCATTGATGATTTTGCCACACCAAGTTTTGTTACTTGAATCATGACAAAAAATGATTTGTCTTTCATTTACTACAAAAGTGTTTGATACAAATTATTTTATCCCCAATGTGTGTAAAATATCACTTGAAAAATCCAAATTTACTGACGTTGATACCTTTGTTGTAAACAAATAAAGCTTAATTTTATTGTAAGAAATTGTTAATGTAGTTTAAATCCAAGTCCCCAACCTTTCTCACAATTCAAATATATTTAATTAGTTTATCGAAACAATCATTTAGAATGGTAAAGATCTGCACTTCATATACACTTCATTCTGACTGTCAGAAAAGGAAGATAATAGAACTTCCATTTAAATTCAATTTTGGCTATAAGTGTAATTGTAAATAAACCCCCTTGAGTCATGTAAAACGTTTGGCTAATGTTTCATTCAAATTATCCAGCTGCAAAACACATTCAGCACTTCACAAAAATCTTCAAAATGTATTAGCAGTACTCATTAGACTGAAATTTAATAACACAAACATCACGTGGATTTCAAGATTCCCCCATTAACAGCAAAAGATTGATGGCTCTTGCACTCCAGAGAAACCAACTGGGCACAATTTAGATTCAAGCAACTAATGTGCATGAGTTTGATTTATCTGTTGTACTTCACAAGTTTTGTCTTTATAGTGGTATTTTATTGTTCTTCAGGATGATCAATTTATCAGAATTCTGAGGTGGTGTGGGGTTAGGGGGTGTAGAAATGTTATTCTCGAGAAGTTTTTCACGTACTTTCCACTCCGCATTCAACATATGTTTTGCTTCAGTCTTAATTCATATTGCTCTAAAAATGACTGCACATCATTTGCACATCGAGTGACGATGGGTGAAAGGGGAAGTTACAACAATACAAGGTTACTCAACTTTGGAAGCAGAGCATTTTAATCGTCAAGTGAGGGTAACCTTTATATATAAGAGGCATCTGGACACATACCTGAATGAGCAACTTATAAAGGGATTACTGCATACGTGTGATTACATAGAAACATAGAAATTAGGTGCAGGAGTAGGCCATTGGGCCCTTCGAGCCTGCACCATTCGCCATTCAATATGATCATGGCTGATCATCCAACTCAGTATCCCATCCCTGCCTTCTCTCCATACCCCTTGATCCCTTTAGCCACAAGGGCCACATCTAACTCCCTCTTAAATATAGCCAATGAACTGGCCTCAACTAACTCTGTGGCAGAGAATTCCAGAGATTCACCACTCTCTGTGTAAAAAATGATTTTCTCATCTCGGTCCTAAAAGACTTCCCTCTTATCCTTAAAATGTGACCCCTAGTTCTGGACTTCCCCAACATCGGGAATAATCTTCCTGCATCTAGCCTGTCCAACCCCTTAAGAATTTTGTAATTTTCTATAAGGTCCCCGCTCAATTTTCTGAATTCCAGCGTGTACAAGCCAAGTCTATCCAGTCTTTCTTCCTATGAAAGTCCTGCCATCCCAGGAATCAGTCTGGTGAACCTTCTCTGTACTCCCTCTATGGCAAGAATGTCTTTCCTCAGATTTGGAGACCAAAACTGTACGCAAATGAGCCTGTACGCAATACTCCAGGTGTGGTCTCACCAAAACCCTGTACAACTGCATTAGTATTGATAAGCATGATGTTCGGCATAGATGCAGTGGGCTGAAGGGCTTGCTTCTATGCTGTACAACTTTCTTCCCATAACAAATAAGCAGCACAATTATGTGCAGTATAAGTTAATTTTGGACACAAAATAGACAAACCTTCCAGCTGTTAAACTGAAACAGTAATTTTTTTTGGCATCTTAGCCATCAGAGTTCACATATTGTCAGGTTTGTTTTTTGATTAGATGTTTTTTACAGTCATCAATATATGATACACTGTTTTTGCCCACAAGACTGAATCTATTAACAGGAAAGTGCCAGAAAAAAAACTGTAATTAGTTTTAGTTTTGCCTTATGTTGCAATGTTGTTGAATTCACTTAAATAGAAGTAAACCTACATGAGCAAGCTGCATGCGAATAAGAGGATTATGATGTGGCGGAGGACAATCACCTGTCCACAGATATCTAGGAGAGGGAAAAAACCTAGACAGACAATCTTGGATGCCTGTGGGCAATCTCAGCCAGCCCATCTTATAATTAGAATTGCTGGCGGACCTGCGATAAAATGCCATATTTACTCACCACCATAACATCAGGTTACTTAAAAATAGTGAATGATGTACTCAAGAAAAACTTATGTCTCAAAATCTCAAAATACCTGGACCCAGAAGGTTACTCAAATGTTTTTTGTTGGTTATATTTGACTCACGTTTGTGTAGTTAGTATGTGCTTTACAACATTTGGGATAAATGTTTTAAAATATTGGGCCCAGATCATGTCACAATGGAGCACTCTGCAGTGAGAGACATTTTATAGAGACATTATTGTGAATAATCCAGCTCAAAATGTACTGCATTGTAACATGCTGGATGTGCAATCTGACTGTTGTGTGGTCCGTACAATGGTGCATCATGGCCCTGAGTGATAGAAACAGTAAATTATTTCTCCTGTCAATGATATTCAAGGATAGAGGAGGAATGAGGAAAAGCATGGTGTGGTTTAGAGTAGGTGCATTAGAGATAAATCAGCTGCAAGATGAAAGATTTGGTACAGTAAAGAGATTAAATGGAAAAGTAATAACAATAATTTAATGGTGTAGAGTTTTTATTATTTGGGAAGTGTTTAATAAGCGTATGTTTCTAATCAAGCTCATTTGCTTATCATTGAACATTAACTCTGCCATAAACCAATGGTACCAGACAGCATTGCAAAACATTTTTTTCTAAAATCTGTTTAAACGATATAATAATCGATTAAAAAATGATGACTGGTATAGTTTGATTAACAGGTAAAAATAGCTTTTTTAAAATCATTTTTCACCTGTTAATCAAACTAAGTAATTTAGGATTTAAGATAAAGACTGTTTGCTAGTTACGTCAATGTCAATATCCTCTACATAATTTAAGAGAAATATGTACTCAACAATTTCTGATGCATTTTTTATAATGCCCTTATCAGTTCTAACTTCACGTGGCAAGTTTTAAGAGTCATTCACGTGTAAATGCACAAGCTCATTAAAAGAGGGGGCAAAGAATGAGATGCTGTTTCTTATTAAAAAAAACTGAATTGCAGTGGATGCAATTCAGTTGGTGATTTTGGGAGATTCACAGGCTATCTCTCCTAATACCCTGAACTTTTTTTTGCTAATTTCAATGTTAATTGCAAACATATTTGCACAATGAGATCTGGTGCATTGTGAAATGAATGGATGAAAAACTCCCATCATTCCAAACAATAAACTCAGCTATGAAAATAAAATATGAACTTAAATCCAAAATAGAATTCTGGACACCACTTTTTAAAGAGGGAATTTTAAACTTTGGAGAGGGCACAGAACTGAATGGGCCCAGGAATGAAACATTACATTTTTGGGTTCAGATTGAAAAAGCCAATTGTTGTTTTTAGCACCATGGGGATGTAATATATATAAAATAATGGTGGTTAGATGGCGTAAATGAAGATAAATTGTTTCTAATGATTTGTGTCAATATATAAACCACACATTTAAGGCAATCGACAAAAGGACAAGGGGAAAAAAAAGAATTTGTACAACAAAAGGTTAGCTTTTGCCATCATTAGCAATATGGTGGAATTAGACTGAATGGTCGCCTTTAAATACAATTTACTCAATGCACAAAGAAGAAAATAATGCTGAGATGTGGGAAAAGAAACAGAAAGTGATACTAAAGAGCCTGTCCCACTTACGCGACTTTTCAGCAAACTGTCTGCGACCTTCAAGCTCGGGGGCACTCGCCTGAAAAACGGCGAGCCGGAATGACTGTCAGCACGGAACACACACATCGCAAAGGCGGGGGCCAGGGAAAGCAGGGGAGTGCCGTCTGAAATTCACACGGTGCAAAGCCAAGGTGAGATCCGCAATGAACAAGAAGACTGTCAGCACAGTGTATGGTAAGTCCTTTAAAAGAGTGGGGGGGGGGGGGGAGAGAAGGGGGGAGAAGGAGGGGAGGCACTTTTAAGAAGCCAGACAACTTTTAATAAGCCAGCGATACACAGCTGTGAAGTTTAGCAGGCATTTAACATTACCGGTTGGTTTTCCTTGGTTCTGAAAATTCGTGCTTACGTTATTTTTTCCCAATGAGCCAATTAAAATGCCCGGTCAGCAAAGGAGATTAACTACATCTACCTCGACTACCTACAACGACATGGCGACCCCACTACCACTGCACTACGAGCTCAAAAGTATCGATTTTCTCCCTGCCGACCAATTTTTGGTCGCAGAAAATCTTTCAACTTGTTGAAAAAATTTCTGCGACCAAACTGAGGCTGCGAGTAGTAACCACTATGGGGGAACTACTCTCGACCATGAAGAAGACTTACCAGAGACCACCTACAACCATGTGTCGACCATGCTGCGAGCTTGTGGCAAGCGCAGACTCTCCCAAACTCACCAATAAGATCGCCATAGTGAGACAAACCCTTATCTGACCAGCTCCTTCCAACTGCTGTTGCAGTTACAACAGACATGTGTGTGTGCTGTGTTATTCTATGAAATTTCAATGAGTTTCCTTCTCAATCATTCTACAAACACAAAGTGGGAGAGGAAGGAGTGATTAATTGTTGTTTAATTCCATACACCAGACTTCCCCAGTTTTTTTTGAGTTGATTCAAAATCAGATCAAATTGAGCTGATACTGAACATGAAGGAATGTGGAATTTCAATCCCATGTCCAGATTTGGAATTTTGACAGCACTCCTGAATTCCAGGAGTTACCAAGCTCATGTTCAATTTTTATTTGTTTTTAATTTTTTTTTTCAGAATCACAACTTAAAAAGAAAAAGTGTTATTGAAATTAATACTGCAAACTAAGCGAGGTTAAAGTAATCTTTAAAATAACAGCTTGAATTTAAAATGTTTGAATAACAGTTTGTTGAAATAATCTTTAAAATAACAGATATAACTTCCAAATCTGAAAGTTACACTGCGAAAAGTATGTTGCTTATAGGCTTTACTTTATGAAATCCTAATGAATCTTTTAACAAAAACATCTAATTCATATTTTTTATATTGAGGGCGAATTCACCCAAAATGTTGATGAAAAGTTTGTTCACACTGAGCAAGAGATGCTGTTGAATGAATATGTGCAACAGTAAGTTCATTAGAGTTTATCATCAAAATGAGATGGTGATACAAACTCAATAAATCAATGATTTAATAATAGACAATGGGCAGCTCTGTATTCCATGAGTGGCTAGGGAGGGAAGTGGAGTCACCATAAGGATTAAAATAATTAGCAAGATATCAATAAACATTCTCGTTTTTGTAAGGACATTTTCTGCAGATTAGACTTTAAAAATGGAACAAAAAATATTTTGGAATACAGTTAATTGTAATTGTAATTGTAATTGTAAATCTTTATTGTCATTTCCTGAGTATTCACATACCCAGAGGAAACAAAAAAACGTTGCTCAACCAGTGTCCATTCAGTTTGCATTAAAAAATAAATAGGAATTAAAATTAAAAAAATACATGTCATGAACAAATTTAACACTCTACTAAACATTCAACAGCCGTTCCGACCGGCAGCGGAAATTGTATAATTTCAGATTATACAATTAACAGTTCTATTTAAGATGACAAGAAACATTGTAACATATTTAAATATCTTCCTGGCTTTCATAGTTGTAATGCATTGCAGTCTGTCATTTATTTTGTTATTAAGTGACTGTTATATCTACTTAAAACATCAATGGAAGATAATATTTCCATGGCTTGGAGAGTCTACTTTTTAAATTATCTTAAAATACAGATGTGCATGTATGAAAATAGCAAGAGAAATAAATGCTGTGCAGGAATGGAGGGAGGGAAAGTGAAAAATACAAGTTGGTATTGTAAGCTTTTGGTATCATGACGAGAGATTTTAACGTTCAAGATATTGTTTCAATTCATATTGTGAAATGTGTTTAAGTAAATGAGTGTTCAGTTACTTTAACCCTGTGATTTTTCTTCTAACAAATTTTAAAATACATTTACTTTTAGAATAATCCTATATATTATTTGAGTACACAGAAGCAAACAGGCAGTATGGAAAGTAGACAAAAAAATGCTGGAGAAACTCAGCGGGTGAGGCAGAATATATGGATAGAAGGAATAGGCGGTGTTTCGGGTCGAAACCCTTCTTCAGACTGATGTCGGGGGGAAAAGAAAGGATGTAGGAGGAGAGTAGGACTTTGAGAGAACTGAGAAGGGGGAGGGGAAGGAGGGAGGAAGCAAGGCTATCTAAGATTAGAGAAGTCAATGTTCATACCGCCGGGGTGTACACTACCCGAGCGAAATATGAGGTGCTGTTGGAAATGTTCTCATCGCTCTGCTACTCTTTGAAAGAAAAAAAATTAAACGTATTCTGTTTTCTATTCTTGCACAGGAGTTCTGCTGTAATCTTCAGGGGTAAATTATTTAAGTTAATGTTTATTTAATATTTGGATTGATTCTTTTAAGAAAATGATTTGCCTAATGCCCCTGTCACACTTAGGAAACCTGAACGGAAACCTCTGGAGACTTTGCGCCCCACCCAAGGTATCCTTGCGGTTCCCGGAGGTTGCAGGTGGTGGAAGCAGGTAGGGAGACTGACAAAAACCTCCGGGAACTGCACGGAAACCTTGGGTGGGGCGCAAAGTCTCCAGAGGTTTCCGTTCAGGTTCCCTAAGTGGGACAGGGACATAATAATTGTTTCCATTTCTTTCCTGTTACTGTACAGTTGTCAAATTTCAGTTTAAGTTTCCTTTACTATGATGTTGCTATTAAATAATACACCATTATATGTGGTGTGATTACAACTTACAAGTGCATGTGCTATTTTATTGACACTACAAACAGCAAAACACAATTCCAAAATTGTGTTACAGGGAACAAAATTCCTATAAATTCAAGCAAATAATTTCAATGACATTACTTAATTTTGTGAGGGACAGATTCCCGATCAGAGGAATAATAATCCTAATTGCACACAGCAAAACAATCATTTAAAATATTTTGACCTGATGCTAAGGCCTGATCCTGACTGGCCAATATCCTGAGTATTATTCTTGGTGCTGTATTCAGGTTATTTAATTGTATGAATATCAAAACAACCTAATCATCCACAAAGATCAAACTTAGATCGTATGGCATCCAGGGAGAGCGAGCCTACTGGATAGAGAATTGGTTGCATGGAAGGAATCAGAGCAAGATGGAAGGAAGATGGTGTAAGGTTGTTTTTCAGACTGGAGGCCTGTGAGGAGTGGTGTGCCTCTGGAATTGGTGCTGTGCCCATTGCTGTTTGTGTTTTATATCAACAATTTGGATGAGAAAGTACTTGGCATGATTAGTAAGTTTGCAGATGACACGAAGGTGTGTGGCATTTTAGCAAGTGAAGATGGTTGATCAGTTGGGCAGGTGAGCTGAGGATTGGTTAGTAAAGTTTAATGCAGATATGTGCGAGGCATTTCTGGAAGTCAAACCAGGCCAGGACCCTCAAGGTGAATGCCAGGGCTCTGGGGAGTGTTGTTTAGTAGAGGGTTCTAGGAGTGCAGGTACAGAGTTCCTTGAAAATGGTGTCACAGGTAGATAGGGTGGTCAAGATGGCTTTTGGCATATTGGTCTTTATTAGTCAGAGTATTGAGTATATAAGTTGGGAGGTTATGTTATAGTTGCACAAGGCATTGGTGAAGCCACATTTGGTATTGTATTCAGTTTGGTCACCCTGTTATAAGAAAGATGTTGCTTAGCTGGAAGATTTGCTTAGAGAGAAGATTAATGAGGATGTTGCCAGGACTCAGGGGCCTGAGCTGTAGGGAGAGGTTGAGCAGGCTAGGACTTTATTCCTTGGAGAGCAGGAGGATGAGGAGTGATATAATAGAGATGTACAAGATTATGAGGGGACAGATTGGGTGAATGCACAGAGGCTTTTACCCAACGTAGTGGAATCAAGAACGAGAAGACATAGGTTTAAGAGAGGAAAGATTTAATGGAACGAGCTGCCAGGGGAGGTGGTTGAGGCAGGTACCATGACAACATTTAAAAGACATTTGGACAAATAGATAGGAAAGGTTTAGAAGATGAGCCAAATACAGGCAGGTTGAACATATAGATGGGAGCATCTTGGGCAGCGTGGGCAAATTGGGCCTGAGGGCCTTGTTCGATGCTGTGTGACTCTACAGTGTACAATGTCCTTGGTACTTGAACAAATACTCTCTGGACTTTCTATGCCAATGCCCTACAAATTGTCTTAGCACTTTGGTGTTAATTATTCATACATGACCAAACATTGCTTTCTTAATTGTTGCATATTGTTGAGGGTTGTCCTGTCATTCAACTCAGAAATCATCTAACAGTATCAAAGTCAACAAACAAAGAGGTTATCATTGTCTCTGTGGATATGCATACATTAAATAAATTATCTTCACGATGGAATGTAATACATAGCTGCGTCAAGCCTTCATCAGCCTTGAGTCATGACCTATATTGCCCGAAAGACAATTCAGGAAAATTATTCCAATCCCGTAACATCACAGGAAGTTAAAGCTGATGCTGAAGTCGGATGGGAATTACACCACCGAATGCATGACATGGTAACTATGGTTGAAGAGTCATTTTGCACAGAACTTGCCTGTGCTAACTAAGATGCTGCATCTGCACTAGCACCACCTGCTGCATTTGGCCCATATCCCTTTAAACTTATCCTATCCGTGTACCTGTCCACATGTCTTGTAAAAGATGGTATAGCAGCTGCCTCATCTACCTCCTTTGGCAGCTGGTTCCATATACCCAGCACCCTCTGTGAAAACTATCAGACGACCTTTTTAAAGCAATTTACTCACATAAAAGGCTCAGAATCCTTGCATCGGAGCTATTTGATAATTTCACCTAATTTCATAATACCCTTCAGTTCTCTAACATGTATCTCCATTGTTGTTGATTCATTGTTTCAAATATCTCAACTGAGTCATTCTAACACAATGTGGAGCACTCAATTTTTGAAGGAACAAAACAAATTTGAAAAGTCTGAACCATGAATACTGATGATTTATGCAGTGTGATAGATTTCTGTCAAATGCTGTACTTCGAGCAAAAAATTATCTTTAACAAATAATTAGATAAGGCATGCATCTAAGTTTTTAGCCATGATATTGTCTCAGTGTTTTAATCTGTTTATGTTTGGTATTTTTCACTATCTTCTTTAAAATAATGCACAATATATCAAATGTTTTACCAAACCGCAGTATTTATTTTCAGCAAATCTTCTTTTGAATTGAAATATGAATTTGCACTAAAATCCAGTTCCTTCAATTTGAGCTTCAATCTTATATGTTATAGCTAAGTTCTGTCAGTGGGTGGCAGGCACAGCACAATTTTATTACATTTTCAGCTTATTTGGGATTTTTAAATCTCAATTAATTGAAAACTTTGTCGGCAGACTTTTTATAAGGTTTTCTTAAAATGTGTTTATGCTTGACAATTATTCAAAGAACTCTCTCCCATTGGTAACATTATAAATAAAACTGTTTCAAAGCAAAACAAATGGAAGTTGTGCATTGTGGAAGGAATGGAAACTGTTGATCATATCATGTATTTATTACCACTTTACTGTTAAAATACATCCTAATATTAACAATCGATTGTAATTTAATTCATGTGTTGGAAGGAACTGCAGATGCTGGTTTAAACCAAAAATAGACACCATTCCTGGCCTCACACTTATTTCACCACTAACATTGCGAAGAAGGTACAGGAGCCTGAACACTGCAACGTCCAGGTTCAGGAACAGCTTCCTCCCTACAGCCATCAAGCTATTTAACACTACAACCTCATATAGGCTATGTTCCATCTGGGACATATGACAATAAAACACTCTTGACTCTTGAAAAGCTGGAATAACTCAGCAGGACAGGCAGCATCTCTGGAGAGAAGGAATGGGTGACGTTTCAGGGTCGAGACCCTTCTTAATGGATCTGAGGCTAGGTTGCTGTGGCTAACTCACCCAGGGGTATGAATGCATGAGAGGAAATTCACTCGCTGATTCAGAGCCGTGAATCTGAATCCCAACATTGCATCGAACAAATTTAAGTTCAACTACTTCAGTAAATCTTAAATTCACTTAAATACACCATATTGGTGCAAAACAAAAGGAATGGGTGACGTTTCGGGTTGAGACCCTTCTTCAGACTGGTTAGGGATAAGAGAAACAAGAGATAGAAGCGATGATGTAGAGAGATAAAGAACACAATGCAAAAAGGTAACGATGATAAAGGAAACAGGCCATTGTTAGCTGTTTGTTAGGTGAAAACGAGATGCTGGCGAGTCTTGGGTGGGGGAGGGGAGAGAGTGGGAATGCCGGGGCTACCTGAAGTTAGATAAATCAATAATCATACGAAGCTGCCCAAATAAAATATGAGATGCTGTTCCTCCAATTTGCATTTAGCCTCACTCTGACAATGGAGGAGACCTAGGACAGAAAGGTCAGTGTGGGAATGGGAAGAGAATTAAAGTGTTTAGCAACCGGGAGATCAGGTAGGTTCAAGATACAAGATACAAAATACAAGATACATTTAATTGTCACATGTGCCAGATGGCACAGTGAAATGAAATTCCCATACAGCCATACAATAAAAATAAAGAACACAACACACTATAGAATTTGACATAAAACATCCCCACACAGCAGAATCAAAGTTTCCCACTGTGTGGGAAGGCACCAAAGTCAGTCTCTTCCTCCACTGTTCCTTGTGGTCAGGGCCTCCCCAAGCCCTCCGCAGTTGCAGCTACGGGCGGCCCGATGTTTAGGACCAGGCGGACTGAGTGAAGGTGTTTAGCGAAACGATCGCCCAGTCTACGTTTGATCTTGCCGATGTATAACAGTCCACATCTTGAACAATGGATACAGTAGATGAGGTTAAAGGAGGTGCAAGTGAACCTCTGCCTAAACTGAAAGGACTGTTGGGGTTAGACACAAAAGCTGGAGTAACTCAACGGGACAGGCAGCATCTCTGGAGAGAAGGAATGGGTGACGTTTCGGGTCGAGACTCTTTGGGTCGGAGTCCCTGGACAGCCAAGGGAAGAGGTATGGGGACAGGTGTTACATCTTCTGCAGTTGCAGGGGAAGGTACCAGGGGAAGGGGTGGTTTGGGTGGGAAGGGATGAGTTAACCTGGGAGTTGCGAAGAGAATGGTCTCTGCGGAAGGCGGGAAGGGGTGGAGATGGGAAAATGTGGCTAGTGGTGGGATCCTGTGGGAGGTGGTGGAAATGGTGGTGGATTATGTGTTATATGCAATGGCTGATGGGGAGAAAAGTAAGGACCAGGGGGATTCTGTATGTTGCGACTAGAGAGAGGGGGAGCAAGGGCGGAGCTGCAGAGTACCGAGGAGACACGACTGAGGGCCTCATCTTTGATGGGAGAGGAGAACCCCTGTTCCCTAATGAATGAGGACACCTCGGATGTCCTGGTATGGAACACCTCATCTTGGGGGCAGATGCGGCGTAGACAGGGGAATTGGGAGTAGGGGGATAGAGTCTTTGCAGGAAGTGAGAAGAAGTGTAGTCGAGATAGTTGTGGGAGTCAGTGGGTTTGTAATGGCCGTCAGTCGATGGTCTATTTCCTGTGATGGAGACTGTGAGATCGAGAAGGGGAGGGAGGTATCGGGGATGGTCCAAGCAAGTTTGAGTGCGGAATGGAAATTGGTGGCGAAGTCGATGGGTGCAGGCGGTAGCACCGATGCAGTCGTCAATGTAACGGAGATAGAGTTCAGGGATAGGCCCAGTGTATGCCTGGAACAGGGATTGTTCAACGTACCCTACAAAGAGACAGGCATAGCTTGGGCCCATGCGGGTGCCCATAGCTATGCCTTGGACTTGTAGGGAGGAGTCGATGGAGATTACTTTAATTAACCTGCTGAGTAAATGTTTTACAAAGTATGTGAAGTGTTACAAGCAAAAAGATTTTACTTTGCACAAAAAAAATTCACTCAAATTATTAAGAAAATAAATTTTGCTCACACTTTGTCAGTAGGTGGCAATAAAACACTAGGCATTAAATACTATATACACCGGCTTCTAAAAGAATGGGAATTTAAATTTAGGTACTGTGCTCTTTTTTGAAACCACATCTGTTTGTTCAGTCAGCACATAAAGATCTTCATGAAATCATTGCTATCTGTTATCAAGATTGCAAAATTTTATAAATTGAAAACAAAATAAAAAGTTGGCCAACTGGGCAGCAATAAACTTGTTAGAAATGGTCCTGAAAGGATCCAAATGTATACAAATTAATAAAAAATCCAACTAACTTTAACATTGTGGCTGAAACTCAAAGTACAGAATAAACATGTGGTGCTTCACAGCAAAAAAAAATTAATATCATGTCACACATTTGGTCAAAGATGTTTTTTGAACTGAAGGAACAGCATAGAGAGGACGAGGCAAAGCCATAGAAAGATTTGAAAGAAAGGTTGAAAATGTTCGAATGGAAGGATTATTTTATTGGAAGCTGATAAAGTGCAGCAAGTCTGATGAAGGGTCTCGACCCAAAATGTTGCCTATTCCTTCTCTCCATAGATGCTGCCCCACCCGTTGAGTTTCTCCAGCATTTTTTGTCCACCTTCCATTTTTCCAGCATCTGTAGTTCTACCTTAATCATACTTTTTTTGTGGATGACCTCACATTTATGAAGGATAGAATGCAATGGGCTGGCTCACAGTAATTGATCCATCAAGAGGTAACAAAGGCCTGGTTTTAACAACAAATGACACTAAAATTGCACAAAGTCTAGCTCAGCTTCACACAATGAAGGGAAGAAGGATGGAACCAGTTTACATTGAGAGCAGTCTGTGACAGGAACTTCATCGAACATCCAGTGGGAGGAAATTTCTGCCAATGCAATCCTTAATGTTAATCAAGCAATCTGACAATTCAGAAGCAAGAATAGTATTGACAGAACTGGTAAATTCCTAGAGTGTGCCTCTGCCGACATATGTGAAATATACATTGTATTTTCCGATTAGATTGCCAAAGAAAGTATGTAATTCAGAAATAACTGGGCCAAGGTTAGTCCCATGGAAGCATGAAATTATATGAGCCTACATTGAGAACAGCAACTATTGCAGATCTTTCTGTAATCAGCCTCAGCGCAGAGGGAGAAGAGGAGGGAAGAGACTGCAGCCCTAAGATTTTTGCCTCCACCACAGTGAGGAGGTGTTTGGAGAACTCACTGTGGTGGATGTTAATTTGTGTTTATTGGTGTTTATTATTGTATTATTGTATGTATGACTGCAGGCACGAAATTTCGTTCAGACCGTAAGGTCTGAATGACAATAAAGGAATTCAATTCAATTCAATTCTCTGACAAATAAGAATGAAATGTCCAACACTAGAGGGCATAGCGCAAAGGTGAGAGAGGGAAAGTTTAATGGAGATGTGCAAGGCAATATCTTATAACACAAAGGGTGGTAGGGATTTGGAACGCATTGCCATGGGTGGTGGTGGAGGCAGATACTTTAGTGGCGTTCAAGAGGCTTTTGGAAAGGCACATGGAAATGCAGGGAATAGAGGGATATGAATCAATAGCAGGCAGAAGAGATTATTTCAGCGAGGCATCATGTTCGGCACAAACATTGTGGGCCGAAGGGCTAATTCCTGTGCAGTACTGTTCTATGTTCTATGTTTTTGAAAGCAAGTTTGTGAATTCAACCCAGCTGTACAAGGTGGACAGCCAGTGCCAAGTTAAGTCTATTTATTGTTATAGACATGAACATGTTAAGGTTAACTGAGCCAAAAAGAGCAAACTGGTTGAGAACAACATGGAAGAATAGCTCCAGAATATCACTTTTAACTTTTGATGTTAATTTGGAATCGTTGCAGGGTCAAAAATCTCATTAGAGGGGATTCAAATATATATAGTTCTGGGATTGGTTGGTACAATGAAGGACTTTGGAGACAAAGTAAGATTGGATATGACATGCACAATATGGGGTGGGATGGGAGCAGAGGTATAGATAACTCTAATGGTAAGGATATATATGTATATAATGCAGTTGAGTTTAATGTTTCTTCAGATATGTTTATATTTCAAATTACAGGGTACACTCGCAGAAATTGGGGAAATTTTATTTGCAAAGACAAAAATAAAGGATCAATTTTGTTCTGAGAAAATATTTTGTGATGTAAGTGGAGTGGTAACGAGAAAGAAGATTGCTAATATTATTAAGGTCATAGGGTTCATGAATTGAAGTTAGGTAGTTAGAGCAGAAAAGAGAGTGCTGGAGTAGCTCAGTGGGTGAAGCAGCATCTCAGAAGAACATGGATAGGCGACGTTTCAGACTGAAGAAGGGTCCTGACTCGAAATGTCACCTAACCATTTTCTCCAGAGATGCTGCTTCATCCGCTAAGCTACTCAATGGATGAATACTTTTCCCCAATTTCTTCATCGAGTGTGTCATGTAATTTGAAATATAAGCATATATATATACCTCTGCTCCCCATCCCATCTCATATTGTGTATGTCCTATCCAATCTTACTTTGTCTCCAAAGTCCTTTGTTGGCTTCATTGAGCACTCTGGCTCTTTTCTGCTCTATCGAACTTCAATTCCTGAATTCAATTATGTTGTAAACCAGTATCTGCAGTTCCTTGTTTCTACATTTGACTTAAGTAGTTAGTGATTGAGTAAGTGGTTGAAGAGTTAACAGAACAGGAGATGGGCATAATGAGCGAGATGGAGAGGGTGTGAGGGGCAATAGGTGAAAGACCAGTGAAACATGAGAGTCTACAACAAGGTCATGGCAACCTTAGACGTTTAGTCTTTAGGTGTAAATGCAAGGAACGGAAGCGGAAAAGGGTTCCCAAGATGATTGTCTCAACTTCAGCTAAAAAGAAGCCTGCATAAACACAAGTTCTTTGAGAAATATTTTCCAAAACTAATTTGAAACGCTCCATAAACTATCAATCACCATCAATTCAATTATATATGCAACACTGCAACAAACATAACTTTTCTGTCTCTTTCAAATGCTCTTTCGTGAATTAAGACTTGCACAGGGTGTAGTTAGTGATTAGAAAGATAACTAAGCTTGGTTCTTGACTTTTGCCTCATTTGACTTCATAATGCTATAGGGCATTCTATGCTCAAGAAGTAACCAGCAAAACATGGCACTACTGATTCGAAATCTGCCTGAAGTGCAAAATTGAAATGCTTGCATTTGCTGGTTTCAAAATCATTAATTGAAATATTGAAATATCATGCACAGCAATGGTGTTTCTGTCATTGCCAGAATGTAGTAGGACAGGTTGATCAGCCGTGATCACAATGAATGGCGGTGCTGGCTCGAAGGGTCGAATGGCCTCCTCCTGCACCTATTTTCTATGTTTCTATGTTTGCATAAAAGCAAATCCACTCGCTGATTCAGAGCCGTGAATCTGAATCCCAACATTGCATCGAACAAATTTAAGCTCAGCTACTTCAATAAATCTTAAATTCACTAAAGCCTAACCTTGTTAATGGTTGCATTGAAACTGCAAAACTGTTGTAAAACCCCTTTGGGCTTTAGATTTGTTTTGCACCATATTGAGGATTTTTATTGATTGAACATTTTTTTGATTGTTTATTATGTTATCTATCTGTGTATACAGACCTGTTGTGCTGCAACACATAAGAATTTATTTGTTCCGTTTTGGTACATATGACAATGAAACTCTCTTGACCATCTGTTTTGCCAATGTTCTTCAAGGAAGTAAATCTATTATCCAGCCTTTCTGAGACTCTAGAGGTACCAGTGTTGTTGACTTTTAACTGCCTGGTCAGTTCAGAGGTGGGCAATAAATGCTGGAACTCCAGAGGCCCACACATTCTGTGAATGAATAAATCCCAAAACTTTTCGAAGTTTCTCCAAGTATGCAGAACTCAAGAAGCAAAACCATCTGATCGGTTGCCCAAGCTTTAAACATTCACTTCCTCCAAAGACAGTGTACACAGCGGCTCAGTACGTCTGATATCGCTGTGCAATCAGTTGAATAGACTGAATCAGAATTAAGAAAAACAATAAGGCCACATAGAAGCCATGTTTAAACAGCCTACAGACACTAATTTCGTTTTTCAGTAAGGAAGCTGTCGGAACAAACAAAGTTAATTTCACACCAAATGGCCAAGTTGGATCCAACATTACAGAATGTTGGATCCAAAGAAAGCAAATCTTCAGTGATAAAGAAATAAAGAAAACTCCAATTTCCAAATTACAGATAGAAACCACGTGCCTCTAATTACATACAAGTCAAGGGTGTTTATTAAGTAAATATACAATAAATTACCAGTTATTTTAAATTAACTAGATCATGATAGTGTGAAAACCAAATACATTACAAATCCTAATGTGACCATAGTAGTACAAAGTTCATCATAAGTTTGGTGCTAATATAGGGGAGTGTATTGTGCAGGGTGATCAAATAATCCAATGGGTGCTGGGAAGCATCTGTTCTTGAACCTGGATGTAAGAGTTCTCAGCCGCCTGTACTTTCTTCTGATGGTAGCAGGGGGGAGAAAGTGTGGGTTTTTGATGACATTAGCCACCATCTTAAGACAGTCTTCTTGTACATCTCTTCAACAGTGAGGAGGTCATTGCCTGTTTTAGACCAACCAATGCCCACTACTTTCTACAGCTGCCATCGTTATTGAGCATTCAAAATTACAAGCCTGAACAATGATGCACCAAATTACGTTCTTCGCTGTACACATGTAAAAGCTTCATAGAGTATTCCATCACAAGCTGAATCTCGTCAAACGTCTGAGGAAGTAGAGGCATTGGTGTGCTCTCTTTGCGATTGCATCCACGTACAGACCATCGGATGTGTTCATGAACTTTAACCAACTGACTCTTTCCAACACTGCCCCGCCAATGACGACATGCTCCTTCAGCTTTCCCTTCCTGAAGTTGGCAATCAGCTTCTTGGTGCTGCTAATGTTGAGAGCAAATGCCATTCTGGCATCACTCAACCAGATTATTAATCTCCCCCCTGAACCTGTTGCTCACCTAATGACCACGGTATTGTCAGCAGATTTAAAGATAAAAGTGTTGCAGCTGTGTCTGTCTACACAGTCATGTGTACGCATGGATTAAAGCAGGGTACTGAGTACGCAGCCCTGAGATGCCCCAGTGCTGATAGTCAGCGAGGAGCAGATTATAAGCTATAATGACAAAATGATGTATTTGGTGCTTTCTCTATGAATTTTATAGGGGCGGCGTGTTAACAATAAAAAAAAGTGCATGGTTCATGGCTCTCCAACTGCTGAAAACCATTGGACACCTCAGCAGTATGCACCTCAACTTCCAACAACACCGATGATTGTGGTATTATTCATGACAAGTGCATCATATTTAATTCCACTCTGTAACCCCAGGCAAGTGTTCAATTCCTCACCAAGCAAAATGAAAAAGGCCAAACATACTTAAACTATGACAATCTGCGATCTGACGAATCACAAATAAACATTGTTTTTCGGTTAAGCAGGAGGAGGGAACAAGTAAGATATGCCAAGTGAGTACTTCAGCATCTTGTGAGCCTGAAGAGACCATGGGATAATGGGGAAATTAAATGTAAGAATAAGATATAGGTATGAGAATATATCTTCAGTAGTCTGAGTGCCGCTCCTAGCCCTGAATTCTGTAGCAAGCATTCTCATAATGGTCAGAACTTGGTCTTACTGTGGACGTTGGCTCCAATATGCAAAGGAGACAATTGTGTACTTGGGTCTTGCAATATTTTTGGTTGATGTGACTACCACGATTGATCAGCTGACAGAATGCATAACTACTGAGATGTGGATATGATGCCTGATCAATTGAGGCGCCTTTTGAGTTTTTTAATTCCTTTCCTGAAAGATTGAGTTTGTTGGTAGGTAGGTGCGTGAGGGAAAATACCATGTTACTTGATGCTTGGGTCGAGTGATGTAGTGGACAAGAATGTAATTTTATAGTGCATTCACCATCTTTTACTGCAGTTAAAGTGTTAAACTACTTCTATGTCCTCGGGCTTAACACTCCACATGCACCTCAAACTCTGCTTTCATTCACTGTTGTTTCAATATATGTATGTAGTACATGCTGCCAACCCCATCAGCCAGAGTATCTTCATGTCCACTGAGCTGAGAAATCAAAACTTCCTTTTTGCCTGCAAACTGTGATTTCTTCCAGTAATCTACCAAGGCCTCTGCAATCACTTCCACCATCAGTTCCAGTCAGAAAAAAAACATCCTATTGAACAAAAAAGTGCAAACTGGCTTCAATCAATGCCAACTAACTTACACCAGTGGCAACAACTCGTAACATTTTTCTCCAGGGCAAATGGATATGAGCTAAATCATGTATCATGGCCCCAGCATCTGTTTTCTCGGACTGTCAGTTTATCTAACCTTCGTAATGAAAGAACAATACATAACAGAGCTTCCAAGCTGAAAATTGGGCTCATTATTAGTTAGTAAATGGAAACACTTGTGTATCGTTTTCTATAACATAGAAGTGCCACAATGATGGTATTTCTATTTCTCCTTAACATTATTCTGGCTGCTGACATCAATTGAAAACCAAGCAATTTTTGATGCAAAGCTGAATATTAACGTAGGCCCATTCAACTACAGGACTGCACGACACCAGCTAGTTCATATACTGATTTTGGAGTTGCAAAGAGAATTTTATGTTAGTTTTTTGAAAAGACAATTGTGTATAAGTGGCAAAAGGTAAAGGAACAGGAATAACATCTCAGCATTTGCAGCAAAAATACGATGCACTTGAATGTCCCTGAAGACACGACACTGTTGGTTACTGCCTGCTATATTAAGTCTGCCTTTCTCATCACTTAATGCTTATTTTCATCACTTTGTTTAAAATATTGATAATCAATTATAGTTACGTCTGTTTTGCTACAGATTCTGTGTCGCAGTCTATCAGACTGTCAGGACCAATTCAGTCCTTGTTCAAAGTTAATTTTTTCTTCATAAATCTGCCTTTGGAGAAGTCATTAAGTGCAGAACATAGCCTGAGGTGCAATCACCTATTCTCTTTCATTAGGCACAGACAGGGAAGGTGAGGGAGATTATTAGAACTTTGCAATGATCACAAAGCAGTGTGCTGCCTGTCAGATCCCCCCAACATTTAATTCATCTCACCAACTTCAGGGCAGTCTTGCCAACAGTTTTAAGTGGACATTATTCATGAACATCTGTGACATAGTGAATATTTTGAACTTGAAAATGATGAAAAGGAATTGCCCTTTTGACTTTAAAATTAGTGCAAAAACAAGAACATTATGAAGAAATAAATAAACCAAAACTGTTTCAAGATGTTTACTTCATACAACTTCAGAATTAAATTCATGTTAAAATTAACACATACAAACATGGCAGTGTTAAAGTACTTGTAATTAAAATAGGATGGTTTTATGTTAACGTATTGAGTATGAAAGCTGTCCGAACAATTAAGTTAATAAAAATGAGCGCGCAGATCTTTTCAGATGGGGAAGAAATGCACAACTGGAGGAAAGATTCATAATGGATTCACTGGAATGTGGCTGCACAATTTTTAAAGGATATTTAACAAGACAGGATTTCTTTCATTGGCATATAGAGCGAATGACAGCTGAGACTTGTTTAACACCAAATCTACTGTTTATTAAATATAGCGTTGATTAAAAACCCAGAAAAAACATGGCACCATCTCATGATTTTTACACGCAGTGCATTAAAAAAAACGCTTGTGATTATTGTTCCAAGCACATTCACAAAAGTTTAAATGAATCCTCTTATTCTGAATATAGACTAATTGCATGCTTGTATTAAATTCATAAAGGCGCAATATTACCACAACTCATTGAGGTGCGCTATACCGATTATGTGCTCCACATGTACTTCTGAAGACCTGATACAAAAATACATGCACGAAGATTGCCAAGAATAATAGACATGATGTACACATTGGAATAATAGCATAATGCATGTGCAATCTGAAAAGAGTTTAAGAGGCCAAGATTCTAAAGGCCAGGAAAAGAAACAGATGCAATAAAGAAACCATTTTAAACATACATTTTTGTGTTCAGGGATAATATACATGACTTAAGAGTTATGCAGAATGTCATAGATTTCACTGTAACCTTTCTAAAACTTCAAGCGTTTTCAATAGGATATGATTATTCCTCTTGTAATAGTTAATTAGTCTGGGCTCTTAACTGGTTATCCCTATGCTATACACAGGAGAACACGCTACTAATGCAATTTCTGAACCTTCTCTGCAGGTGAGTGCTTTTAGATTGTGTCGTCACATACCATCACAAATAGAAAATACAAGATACTATTTCTGTACAGGTCGGCCAATTAGTATTGGGATGTCTACAAGCAGAGCTGCAAATGCAGATAAAGGTTATTATATATTTAAGAAAGAACTGCAGATGCTTGAAAAATCAAAGGTAGACAAAAATGCTGGAGAAACTCAGCGGGTGAGGCAGCATCTATGGAGCAAAGGAATAGGTGACGTTTTGGGTCGGGACCCTTCTTCAGAGGGGGTGGGGGGGGGGGGCAGGAAGAAGAAAGGAAGAGGCAGAGACAGTAGGCTGAGGGGAAGAGCTGGGAAGGCGAGGGGAAGAGGGAGAAAGCAGGGACTATCTGAAATTGTAGAAGTCAATGTTCATGCCGCTGGGGTGTAAACTACCCAAGCGAATATGAGGTGCTGCTCCTCCAGTTTGCGGTGGGACTCACTCCTGCCATGGAGGAGGCCCAGGGACAGAAAGGTCGGATTCGGAATGGGAGGGGGAGTTGAAGTGCTGAGCCACCGGGAGATCAGTTTGGTTGATGTGAACTGAACGGAGGTGTTGGGCGAAGCGATCGCCAAGCCTGCACTTGGTCTCACCAATGTAGAGCAGTTGACACCTAGAACAGCGGATGCAATAGATGAGGTTGGAGGAGGTGCAGGTGAACCTCTGCCTCACCTGGAAAGACTGCTTGGGTCCTTGGATGGAGTGGAGGGGGAAGGTAAAGCGACAAGTGTAGCATATCCTGCAGTTGCAAGGGAAAGTACCAGGGGAAGAGGTGGTTTGGGTGGGAAAGGACAAATTGACAGGGAGTTACGGAGGGAGCGGTCTCTGCTGAAAGTCGAAAGGGGAGGAGATGGGAAGATGTGGCTAGTGGTGGGATCCCTCCCGTTGGAGGTGGCGAAGGACTATCTGTTGTATGTGACGGATGGTAGGGTGGAAGGTGAGGACAAGGGGGACTCTGTCCTTGTTATGAGTGGGGGGGATGGGGAGTGAGAACGGAGCTACAGGATATAGAGGAGACCCTGGTGAGAGCCTCATCTATAGTCGAAGAGGGGAACCCCCGCTCCCCAAAAGAATGAGGATATCTCTGATGCCCTGGTTTGGAACACCTCATCCTGGGTGCAGATGCGGCGTAGACGGTGGAATTGAGAGTAGGGGATAGAGTCCTTACAGGGAACAGGGTGGGAAGAAGTGTAGTCCAGATAGCCATGGGTGTCCGTGGGTTTGTAGTAGATGTCGGTCAGTAGTCTGTTACCTGCGATGGAGATTATGATATATTATTATTATTATTAAGGTTATTATATGTCAGTGGTGAGCATCAGGGTCAAGTTGCAACATATTGCAATTTTACCCATTTAATGCACATCTGCTACTATTGGCTCAATCTACCAACATCTATGTTCACTGACACCAAATTGGCTTTATGGATTTTGTAAGTTTTAGTGCTAGTTTTCATGTAAAGCACATTCCCCACAGGACTTAGGAAATAGCTGGAGTTCTACCTGCATCAATAGTTGCTGATGTATAGTTCCAGACATGTTTGTCTGCTGATTTAAATGATAACATATATTATAATCAATGATATAATGATTCTCTGTCTGAATGGTCGTGTCTGTAAAGTGAAAGACAGCATCTAATTGATTTAAATTAGACATTTCTCTGCAATGCACTGCAGCATTAAGGAAAACAGATCATATGTTGAAACATATTAAGAGGTCAATATTAGACCAAAGAAGTCAGGTAATGGCACCATTTAATATTTTACTTGTGCACCGACACCCGTTTAATATTCATTCACAGGATGTGGGAATTGTTGGCAAGGCCAGCATTTATCGGCATCCTAAATTATTCTCAAGAAGGTGATGATTTATACTTTGATACGCAGGACTCTTCTGGTCATCACAGTTTTAAAAAGTATAATCTAATCACCGAAAGACCACAGTTGAGTAAAACATTTACACAAAGGAGAAAAGAGAATTGAAATCGAAGCGAGCAAATTAGATTGGAAAACTCTTAAATACGGAACTAGGCAATGTAACAAAATTATATATTGCTGTTAGAAGCTGAAATATGGGGGGATTAACGGGGAAATAGAAATGGCAGAAACGTTAAACTAATACAAATAATCCCAAACGAAAATGACCAGGCAAATGAAAGCAAAGAAGTAACTTCATACAGACAGATCCCGAGGTCAGAAATGAACCCGGGTCTCTAGTGCCGTGGGGCAGCAGCTCGACCAGTTGCACCGTTAAGCCACCCTAAATGCTTGACAGCATAGTGCCAGAATCAATTATAAAAGGAAATGATAACAGTTCTCTCTAAGAGAGTAAAATGATTGGGCACAGATATGATTTTATGAAAGGGAAATATTTAGAATTATTTGCGAATGTAAACATGATAGTTGTAAGTGATCTGTTAATGTAGTGAATTTAAAAATCCAGGTGGTTTTTAAAAAGGTGTTGCACAAAAGGTTTCTGCACAAGAAAGTGTGGGTGCCAAGTAGCATATGGAGATAAAATTTGTTATTTTAATAGACATAGAAATATAAATGGATAATTTTCGAATTGGCAAGTTGTAATTAATGGAGTGCTTCTGGATGAGCGTTTGAGTGTCACTGTTGCAATGTATGTTAATTAATTAGACAAGAGGACCAAGTATAATATATCCAAGCTTGCCGGTGAGACAAAATAAGTGGTAAAGTTGTGAGTCAACACAAAAAGTCTGCAAATGGGCTATTGGGAGGTTAAAGTGAAGTCAAAAGAAGTCAGATGGAGTATTATGAACATTAATTATCATAAAAGAGTAGACAAACTAAGTATTAGTAAAATGGGGTGAGGTATGAGATAGTGGTTTCTGGAGTGATCTCAGGACCTCAAAGGAAGTTAGATACAGCTACTATCAGTAATTTTAGGAGGGCAAATGGAATGCTAACCTTTATTACAAGCGGAAAGAGAACAAGATTAAGAAATTGCATCTTAAAATAATTCAGTGAGACCAAGCCAATAGTACCATGGATGGATGTCTAGCACATATTGGAGATCACATGATTGGTCTTTTCATGTGCTGATCGTATAAATGTCTTCATACATCATAGATGACTAACATGAAAACATGATCTTTCCTAACTGGGTATGATATTAGGGTGTATAGCACCCTCCATAATGTTTGGGACAAAGACCCATCATTTTTTATTTGCCTCCGCACTCCACAATTTGAGATTTGTAATAGAAAACAATCACATGTGGTTAAAGTGCACATTGTCAGATTTTATTAAAGGCCATTTTTATACATTTTGGTTTCACCACGTAGAAATTACAGCTGTGTTTATACATAGTCCCCCCATTTCAGGGCACCATCATGCTTGGACCACATGGCTTCACAGGTGTTTGTAATTGCCCAGGTGTGTTTAATGCCTCCTTAATGCAGGTATAAGAGAGCTAGTCTGTCCTCAAGTCTTTCCATCACCGTGGAAACTTTTATGTTTAAGAAGGAACTGCAGATGCTGGAAAATCGAAGATAGACAACAGCGGGGGAAACTTTTATCGCTGTTTATCAACATGAGGACCAAAGATGTGCCAATGAAAGTCAAATAAACCATTATGAGACGAAGAAACATGAATAAAACTGTTCGAGACATCAGCCAAAGCTTAGGCTTGCCAAAATCAACTGTTTGGAACATCATTAAGAAGAAAGAGAGCAATGCTGAGCTTACTGATCGCGAAGGGACTGGCAGACCAAGGAAGACCTCCACAGCTGATGACAGAAGAATTCTCTCTATAATAAAGAAAAATCCCCAAACACCTGTCCGACAGATCAGAAACACTCTTCAGGAGTCAGGTGTGGATTTGTCAATGACCGCTGTCCATAGAAGACTTCATGAACAAAAATACAGAGGCTACACTGCAAGATGCAAACCACTGGTTAACCGCAAAAATAAGATGGCCAGGTTACAGTTTGCCAAGAAGTACTTAAAAGAGCAACCACAGTTCTGGAAATAGGTCTTGTGGACAGATGAGATGAAGATGAACTTATATCAGAGTGATGGCAAGAGCAAAGTTTGGAGGAGAGAAGAAACTGCCCAAGATCCAAAGGAGACCACCACGTCTGTGAAACACGGTGGTGGGGGTGTTATAGCCTGGGTATGTATGGCTGTTTAAGTTATTGGCTTACTTATCTTCATCCATGATGCAACTGCTGATGGTAGTAGCATAATTAATTCTGAAGTGTATAGACACATCCTATCTGCTCAAGTTCAAACAAACGCCTCAAAACGTATTGGCCGGTGGTTCATTCTATAGCAAGACAATGATCCCAAACATACTACTAAAGCAACAAAGGAATTTTTCAAAGCTAAGAAATGGTCAATTCTTGAGTGGCCGTCAATCACCTGATCTGAACCCAATTGAGCATGCCTTTTATATGCTGAAGAGAAAACGGAAGGGGACTAGCCCCCAAAACAAGCATAAACTAAAGATGGCTGCAAAACAGGCCTGGCAGAGCATCACCACAGAAGACACCCAGCAACTGGTATGTCCATGAATAGCAGACTTCAAGCAGTCATTGAATGCAAAGGATATGCAACAAAATACTAAACATGACTCATTTCATTTACATGACACTGCTGTGTCCCAAACATTATGGTACCCTGAAATGGGGGGGGACGATGTATAAACACTGCTGTAATTTCTACATGGTGAAACCAAAATATATAAAAATGGCCTTTATTAAAATCTGACAATGTGCATTTTAACCACATGAGATTTTTCCGTTAATAAACACAAATGGAGGAGTACAGAGGTAAATAAATAAATGATGGGTCTTTGTCCCAAATATTATGGAGGGCACTGTGTATAATGTATGAAATCCTTAGCCGCACAATACAGCTCCTGCATTGTGAAATGATCCAGAAGTGTAAAAGCACAGCTTAGTGACTGCTGCAGAGCAAGGGGAAATAATATATATATAAATATATTGGTCCAGCTTCAACTGTGAAATTTCTCAAAAAATCTCTGCTTCGTTCCCAGAAATTGTCTTCATGGATTTCAGCTAATGGCAAATGGAGACAAATAATACAACTATTTTGTTTCATTTGTTAACTAACGATAAACTTCAACTGACTCCAACCACTCTCATATCAAGTCCCAGATTCAGCCAGACTACTTGCTCCTTCTCGCGATTCCCCTCTAACGCAAGCGTCCCACCATTCAACAATCTGGATGTACCGAACAATCCTGGCACTGTCTGGATAAAACTATCCCCTGACACCAAGCCTGGACGTTTCCAAACGTCTCAAGATCTTAGCAAGGGACGGTTTAATGAAACATCCGGCCCATTACATACCATGGCCAACTGCTTCACCCGGTTGGGTACAGTAGAATCAGGGAATGTGGCCTGCATTTGAAGTTGGGTTAGTACGAAACTAACAGGCATAAATAATATTTAATTAAAAGGATCAATGGAACAGTCTCTCCAAGGAGAATGAAAAATGCAGAACACATTAATATTGATTCATCCAAATACAAATCTGACAGATTTATTTCACATTTATTTACATATCTGTTGTGCTGCTGCAAGTAAAAATTTCATTGTTCTATTTCGGGACAATAAAACACCAGAGGGGAAACAAGAAACAAAACTTAATACAGTGAATAAAAAGTAAATTTGGGCCCATGTTTCTGAAAGTTTGCCATGAAATTTCTGTTGAACACTGATCGAAATAGACCAATTGCTCTAATTCTCGTGTCAGATTTGTCAAAAATGTTGTTACTATTTTATCATGCAGGAATAGTCTGCACATCTAAAATTCTTGCTTATCCTAAACAAGTGCCAGTATTGCCATTTTCCATTACTATAGATGCCAAGGATATTACTAAAAATCGAATAAACGTTGCCTACATCTTTAGAAATCCAGCATTCCACAACAAACAATATGGGACTCAACTTTGTCACATCAACTTGCACCTAGTCAAGGGCAATTAAAGACCACAATAAATATTGCATGAATGAATAAAATTAATTTGATTACTTTTGATTATAAACTAGTCAAAATAATAGTTTATATTCTTTTTGGGAATATTTATTATTATTATTATTAATTATTATTTTGAAGGGCAAGTAATTCTTATTTTATCATTTTATTAGCAACTATGATAAAGGAGTTATTATGTTTGAAGAAGCTTTCCCAATACTCCTAGAAGAATTCATATAAAAGCTTGTTATGCCCAAAGCTTGAACAGATTACTTTTCACATGTGTTGGAAGGAACTGCAGATTCTAGTCTATACAGACACAAAATGCTGGAGTAACACAGCGGGACAGGCAGAATCTCTGCAGAGAAGAAATGGGTGATGTTTCAGGTCGAGACCCTTCTTCAGATCTTGCATATGTTGATTTCAATAACCTCTAATTGTTGCAAATTTGACGGCCTTTATTTTATATCAACATTGTTTTGGTCAGTTCTTCCCTGAATTTGTCTCTCATTTTGGTTCATTCTTTCTTCTCCTCACAACTCTTAAACAAAATAATGTACTTCTTCATACAGCAGTCATCCATTCCCTGCAATCTATAAACCAGGGCTATATTTAACAGATAGTTCACTCATCTCTTCCTACCCAAACCACCGCCTCCCCAGATACGATCCCCAGCAACTACAGGTACCGGTCCTTGTACCTGCTCCCTCGACACCATCCAGGGACACCGAAAGTCCTTTCAGGTGAGACAGAGGTTCACGTGTGCCTCCTCTAATCTCATCTACTGCATGCCTTATTCCTGAATGTGGGTTCCTAAACATCGGTGGGACCAAACGTTGACTTGGCAACCATTTCACTGAACACTCATTCATTACGCCAAGGCCTACAGGATCTCCGGGTTGCCAACCATTTCAACTCCCCATTCTGACCTGGGCCTGCTCCATTGTCAGAGTTGGACCTCACACACATTGCAGGAACAGCAGCTCATATTTTGCTTGAGTAACTTACAACCCAGCAGTCTGAACATTCAATTCTCTAATTCTAGTAATGTCTACCTACACTCCCCTCCCCCCTTTGCCACTTTCCTCCTCCCTAGTCATTTAACCAGTTTCACAACTTTCCACAATGTATCCCTCTCGAGATCAACTAGCCAACAATGGTCCCACAGGGTACCACCCTGCCTGAGGTGATTTGTGGCTGGTCCTGATTGCTCCTGGTCTTTTCTCACCTCCAGTACTTCAACCCACACCCAACCCCTACTTTGAGTCCGAACAAGTCTGAAGGTCTCGACCCGAAACATCACCCATTCTTTTCTCTCCAGAAATGCTACCTGTCCCGCTGAGTAGCTTTTTTGTGTCTATCTTCAGTTTAAACCAGCATCTGCAATTCCTTCCTACACTCTTTGTTAAGCAAAACAGGTCCTAGTCTCATATTATTCACCTCAACTCAGGGTTTTCTTCACCTCCTTTGCTGCAGAGAATACAATCCCAGTTATCAAATCTTTCTTCAGTAAAAAAAAAAATCCATCCCTGCCAACATCTTCATAAATCGCCCCTGGATCCTCACCAGAGCAATTGCACCCCTTCTACAATGTGTCATAGTCTTACAGCATGGAAACAGGCCCTTCATCCCAACTTGTCCATGCAGATCAAGATGCCCCATCTAAACTCGTCCCATTTATCCGCATTTGGCCCATATCCCTTTCAACCTTGTGTGGGTCAGTGTGTGTTAGGTTGTGTGTGTGAGAGTGTGTGTGTGAGAGTGTGTGTGAGAGTGTGTGTGAGAGTGTGTGTGAGAGTGTGTGTGTGTGAGAGAGTGTGTGTGTGAGTGTGTGTGAGAGAGAATGTGAGAGAGAGTGTGAGAGTGTGTGTCAGAGGATGTGTGTCAGTGTGTGTTTGGTTGTGTATTAGATTGTGTGTCAGTGAAGCGGAGACAATACCCGGAGTGAGCGGAAATTTGGAGAATTGGCAATGTCCGGGGAGCATTTCCCTCCTCCCCGTTTCTCCCCCCCACCCCCCCGGGAATGCGGGCTGGCCCAGGTGCTCTGTGTCCAGCTGGGGTCCGGTGGAGGTGAGGTCAGTGACCCGGGGGTCGGGCATCGAAGCGGAATCTTAGCCTGAGATTCATCCCAGCGGCTCCGGAGGCGGCACCGACGCCCCCACTCACCCGGCCCACTGCTGGCTCCGGCCAGGGGTTAACACTCCATGGGGTGTGGACAGAGCGGCCGATGGACACAGAACCGCCAACGGTGAGGGTGGGAGGTGTGAGCGGTGCCTCAGTGGTCGGTGTTGGGACCACCACCGTGTCTCACCTATCACACCATCTGTTAAACAACTTTTTTTCCCCTCAAATCACCTTTGCCAGAAGTTTCACACCCCTGCTTTAAA
Source organism: Leucoraja erinaceus (assembly GCF_028641065.1). Classification (NCBI taxonomy): domain Eukaryota; kingdom Metazoa; phylum Chordata; class Chondrichthyes; order Rajiformes; family Rajidae; genus Leucoraja; species Leucoraja erinaceus. The sequence goes on from NC_073390.1 coordinate 49,000,355, forward strand.
CCAATGCCCTCTAGTTCTTGAATCACATTTTTTCTCCCTCCTTCTCTTATTTCCTCCCTCCCTCTCTCCCTCCCTCTCCCCCTCTCTCCCTCCGTCCTTCTCCCCCTCCCCTCCTCCTCTCCCTCTCCACCCCTCCCTCTCTCCCCCTTAAGCCCACTGTTCTGTAAAATCAAGGCCAATCCCAATGTAACTGCAATCCCACTGGTAACCTTTCACCACTAGGCTTATCCAGAATTCTATCACTGCCTGAAAAATAATCAATGGCTCATCTTCCACTGAGAAAGAGTATTCCATACGAGAATTTTCCTGAACAGTCTGTGACCCATAGTGCTGTGGTCCTAGCACTATGTAGTAAAACCCATAACGCTGTGTTTAAAGCCCATAGGGCTCCAGCCAGTAGCGCTATATTTAGAACCCACAGCGCTTTGTTTAAATTCCCACACGTTAAACTGACAGCGCTCTGTTTAAACCTGGAGCGGGACAGGCAACGACTCTGGAGAGAAGGAATGGGCGACGTTTCTGGTCGTGACCCTTCTTCAGACTGAATTGAACTCCGTATTTAACAACACAAAATCGTACATCCGTATACTAATCGCATTTCCGTACAAAATCCGGACAATCCGTACTACTTGGCAGCTCTGATCATGTCGCATGTATACCGTCACAATCACTGAATGACAACTGATTAAAAAAACATGCAAGAAAAGTGCTCTCAAATCCCAAACCAAAACAGTGAAAACCTAAATTAAAAAAAAAAAATAAAAAATATCGGACAATGATAATGTCAAATTTAGATAAGTAGAAAGGATGGATGCAAAACTCATAACAAAATGGCCAACAGAATTGGGCTTCTTCTCAGTGGAGAGAGGAGGCTGAGATTGCACATGCTCCTGCTGTTTAAAATGCTGATCAGCTTAGATAATGTGATATAAGCAGTTATTAAACTTAAGTTGTGGTAACAGGGCCAGAAGACATGAATACAAAATTAACCAGCCTGAAGCAGTACTAGAGATGAGAAGAATTTTCAAGAAGGTTCTTTCTCTGCAGACTGGGAGATATGCAGAATAGAATCCCTCCAAAAGCAATTAATTTTATGCCAATCTAATTCTTCTGAATAGGAGTGGGTCGGATATCTAGTTATGAAAATGATTGAAGGTTACAGGGATAAGTGAGGCATAGATGATTAAATACTCTACAGATCACTTTGGTTCCACACCGCAGAGGCTCAGGGAGTGTCATCTTTTGGGCACAACCAATCACAGCTGAATGATGTGCATTATTAAGTTTATAAAAATCGGGGAGCTATTCACCTTCAATGGCTGATTAGAATCTCGCCAAAAAAAAATCTATAATTTTGCTTCCTGAACCTTTTACTTGTCGACTGCCACATCTCTTCGACATCTAAATCAATTAAGAAACAACATATCACAGGAATATAAATTGTTCATATTCACAAACTATCAAAAGCAATAAAATATCACCAATGACAATTTGATATGGTGCAGCAAACTGACCCTTGCCTCACTTTTTCTGATGCCTAACACCACACAATGATTATTACCACCTACAGACAGAAATACTCAAGATTGCCTTGAAGCCAATTCCTAAATCATCCTGTCTCATATATTTGTAAATAAATGAAATACCATTTTTACCAAAATGTGCTCAAATGCACTTAATTGTAACCAGGGTTACACAAAGACAAAATATTCCAAATTCTTCTTCCAATGTACACTCTTCCGACACAGATTTAAGTCAACAGCTGAAGGTTACAACGAAATGAAATTCGTCAGAATGAACATTGGCCTATCATAATATCAATCCATTTGTGCTAATTAGAAATTACCTACTGTCAAGAGTACATTGGTGAATATTGTGCAAAATAATACATTTGACTGGTACTTTCATTCTTTAAACCAAGCAAGGATGCTTGGCATAAATTGACTACAGATCTGTTATTTAAAACTGACATTACTCCTTAGATACAGAAGTCTATGATTGATCAAAGTGCATCCAAAATAATTTGGGGACAATTAAAAAGAGTGAGAGTGGCCTGGGCACCTCACTGGACATGTGAGGTATGAATGCAGCACTGGAAATAGAGGTGACTTTTGATAACATTGTCCATATTACTAATTCCAACTAATTAACAGATGTTGATTTGCTTTTACAATCACAATGTCAATGCATTATTCTAGTATAGTCCTCTGCCGGAATTTACGTGATTATGCTTCAGTGTTGAATTCCTCATGGAGTACAATGGCAGAATGTAAACTTACTGCAATTCTCTAGCTTTTATACGGGGGAATCTACCTGCTAAACCATGTTGGGTCAAATGCCATTCCTGCAGCTGTGGAACTTGCAGCGAACAAACCACTACTGCAGCATTCTGTGAGAAGCTCCAACATTGTGAACGAGAAGCTGCAAAGAAAAGACAATATATTTCCAGGTCAAGATGATGTTTATTTGGATGCCAGCAAACATTCGTACTGTAGCTAAGCAACTTCCTCTGTCCTTCAAGGTGGCAGAGGTTGAGACTTTTGTATACCACCAAAGTATCTTTCACTGGTGCCACTGTTCATTTGGTAGGTGACACATGCAGTAACCAATAGATCAATCGCAGATTGCAGTGAATCATCGCTGGTAGATTGAGATGATGTCAAAGGGTGCTGCTTTGCGCTGCTTATTGCAAGCATTTGTACTGCGATCATGAGGCAGGTACATAGCATTGTTTATTTATATCTGTGTGTAATCACCCCCCAATCTGTTTAGAATCAGACATCTATCCAGCACCGTAAATGAAGCATGGCAGGCACATTGAAGTATTCATAACGGATGAATCATGTGGGCTTCCTGAGAGAAAACTATTCATCATGAGGACTTTTTATTTTCACCACAATTTTTTTGTACATTTGGGAAGTGATCTTTTGCTTTTGAGCATGGCATATAGTATCTGCTGAATATGTTTAAATAGCATAGGTTCACCAGAAGGCTGCTTGGATTAGAGAGCATTAGCTATAAGCAGAGGTTTGACCATTTAGACAACGTCTGCAGCCTTGCCCTCATCAACATTTATCACCATTGGATTCTTCCAGAAGCCTTGTATCCAAGTAAATCATGCTAAATCTGTTTTATTGTTCCATACTCAAAGAGGAGATGATTCTCTTCCCTCAAGTAAAGTGCCTCCCTTACATTGTGAATGCAATGGTACATTGCAAAGACATGCTAAGAGAAGTGGCTTATATACGCCACTACCACCTGAATTAATGTTGAGTGTAAATACAGGGCTCCTGCAACTTATACATTGAAGCAAGTTATATACAAGTTATATACAGTGGCTTGCAAAAGTATTCATACCCCTTGAACTTTTCCACATTTTGTCACGTTACAACCACAAACGTAAATGTATTTTATTGGGATTTTATGTGATAGACCAACACAAAGTGGTGCATAATTGTGAAGTGGAAGGGAAATGATATATGGTTTTCACATTTTTTTTACAAATAAAAAACTGAAAAGTGTGGCGTGCAAAAGTATTCAGCCCCCCTGAGTCAATACTTTGTAGAACCACCTTTCGCTGCAATTACAGCTGCAAGTCTTTTGGGGTATGTCTCTACCAGCTTTGCACATCTAGAGACTGACATTTTTGCCCATTCTTCTTTGCAAAATAGCTCAAGCTCAGTCAGATTGGATGGAGAGCGTCTGTGAACAGCAATTTTCAAGTCTTGCCAGAGATTCTCAATTGGATTTAGGTCTGGACTTTGACTGGGCCATTCTAACACATGAATATGCTTTGATCTAAACCATTCCATTGTAGCTCTGGCTGTATGTTTAGGGTCGTTGTCCTGCTGGAAGGTGAACCTCCGCCCAAGTCTCAAGTCTTTTGCAGACTAACAGGTTTTCTTCCAAGATTGCCCTGTATTTGGCTCCATCCATCTTCCCATCAACTCTGACCAGCTTCCCTGTCCCTGCTGAAGAAAAGCATCCCCACAGCATGATGCTGCCGCCACCATGTTTTACAGTGGGGATGGTGTGTTCAGGGTGATGTGCAGTGTTAGTTTTCCACCACACATAGCGTTTTGCGTTTAGGCCAAAAACTTCAATTTTGGTCTCATCTGACCAGAGCACCTTCCTCCACATATTTGCTGTGTCCCCAACATGGCTTGTGGCAAACTGCAAACGGGACTTCTTATGGCATTTTTTCAACAATGGCTTTCTTCTTGCCATTCTTCCATAAGGGCCCCGATTTGTGGAGTGCACGACTAATAGTTGTCCTGTGGACTGATTCTTCCACCTGAGCTGTGGATCACTGCAGCTCCTCCAGAGTTAACATGGGCCTCTTGGCTGCTTCTCTGATCAATCTATCCTTGCCCGGCCTGTCAGTTTAGGTGGACGGCCATGTCTTGGTAGGTTTGCAGTTGTGCCATGCTCTTTCCATTTTCGGATGATGGATTGAACAGTGCTCCGTGAGATGTTCAAAGCTTGGGATATGTTTTTATAACCTAACCCTGCCTTAAACTTCTCCACAACTTTATCCCTGGCCTGTCTGGTGTGTTCCTTGGGCTTCATGATGCTGTTTGTTCACTAATGTTCTCTAACAAACCTCTGAGGCCTTCACAGAACAGCTGTATTTATACTGAGATTAGATTACACTCAAGTGGACTCTATTTACTAATTAGGTGACTTCTGAAGGCAATTGGTTGCACTGGATTTTATTTAGGGATATCAGAGTAAAGGGAAATGAATACTTTTGCATGCCACACTTTTCAGTTTTTTATTTGTAAAAAAATTTGAAAACCATGTATCATTTTCCTTCCACTTCACAATTATGCGCCACTTTGTGTTGGTCTATCACATAAAATCCCAATAAAATACATTTACGTTTGTGGTTGTAACGTGACAAAATGTGGAAAAGTTCAAGGGGTATGAATACTTTTGCAAGCCACTGTATCTCTGTCGTCAGTCATTGGGAAAACCTTTGTCTACTGATGTGCTGCTCCTTCAACAGGTAACAATCGAAGTGTATCTCTGTAACAATGTTTGCAGCCCTCTTGGACCTAGTCTTTCCATAGTCCCTCCTCAGTTTCTTCCTCTTCCCTCAATGTTCTGGTTTCTGGGGAGCAATTTCTATCCCAATTTCTTATTGGCAGGACAGCACTATTTAAACAGTCTGTCATTCATTTTTTTTTTTTAAAAAGGCACCTCTAGTTTTTGCTAATTTTAACTTACACATGAAAATATAATATTCCAGAAAGCGTTACTGTCTTAATAATTCTGAAGTAAGTTTGAAATTTGAAGTGACAACAAAAGCTGCCCCCATGCTTATTTTCATTGAAGCATATTACTCCATATATGTGGAGAAGAAAAAAAATACTAAACATTTCTAGTTTAAGATCTACATTTTATTTCTCTTTCTTGGTACATTTACTCCAATTCTGTTTTTTCTCATGTGATGTATTTTTACATCTGCCCATTATCTGAGTTGTTCCTGAAAGAAAAACAATTGGAACATACCCTGGGATTCAACAGAGTTCACCTCTCTGTGCTGGTTAATTGAGGTGTAACTGCATGTTTAAAAAGTCACTACAAATCAGAACATGCCATTAACCTATGGTTAAAAGCACGTTGCAAAATATTTTTTGAAATGTTACTTTGGCTTAAAAGCCGTCCATTAGAAACAAAGAAATGTTGGAAAGTAGTAATTCATTCATCCCCTCAAACTTGTTCCACCAGTAAATTGAATTGGAATCAATTACTATCTAAATTCCATCCAGACTTCAAGTTGCCTGGACACATCAGCCAACATAATCACGGGCCACTCACAGCATACTTTTGAAAAAAAACTCTTATATGTTAAGGATACATACCCGATCTTACAATCTACCTCGCAGCGGCACTTGCACTTTTTTCACCCTCATTTTTCTCTGTAGCTGTAACATTAAATTCTGCACTCTATTTATTTTCTCTTTTATACCACCTATTGTATTTGTGTATGGTTTGACTTGCCTGGATCATACACTAAGTATTTCACCAGATTTTCGTATAAAGGCCAAAATAAACCGATACCAATGAAATATAATCCTAAAAAATGTAACAAACTGAATTCTGCAACTATTAATGCACCACCCTACAGCTCAGCACATCATCGGTGCCCCGCTCCCTGCCGTGGATGCCCTCCACCACAAACGGTGTCTGAGACGGGCCGGGAAAATCATCAAGGACCCCTCTCACCCTAACCATGGACTGTTTGCCCTCCTCCCATCAGGGAGGCGGTACAGGAGCCACAGGTCTCGTACAAGCAGGATGAGGAACAGCTTTTTCAATAACACCATTACACTGCTGAACTCACAGTCCCGACGCTACCTATCTTTTATACTCTCCCATCTGTATACATTTATTTGCCTATGTACCAGTTTAATTCATCCACATTGCACATATTGTTTAACCAGTATTTTTATTTCTACTATCTTGCACTCTGACCAGATGCTAAACTGCATTTCGTTGTACCTGTACTCGTATTTGTGCAATGACAATAAAGTTGAATCAAATCAAATCAAGAAATGGTTTCCTTTTGAAAATCTGTACCTTCTTTCAACCAGGTGTCAGACATCACTTGGTTAGCACCACTCTTCAGAGAATTGTGAATTTAAGTCTCAATCCGGAGATTTGAGCGTAAAAATTGAGGCTGGCATTCGAGTGTAGAGACAGTGGCTTCTATTGAGTGAGGCTGTAAACTGAGACCGTTCCCTGCTCCCTCTGGTGTACAAGATCTCTTTGCATGCTTGTGAAGCAGTGTTGAAACCATTATATATCTCATGGAGTCTGTCATACGGCATAGTAACAGGCCCCTTTGGCCCAACTGATCAAGATGCCCCATCTGAGCTTGCCCCATCTGACTGTGTTTGCCCTTGAACCTCCAAATCTTTCTTTTTCATGTACCTGTCCAAGTGACTTTTAAATGTCGTCTCTAAAACAACATCACCAAAATCAATTATCCAGTATTGATCACACTGGGTGCTTGCTGTGCGTAGATTAGTTGCATTTCTAAAAAATATTTGGAACAGCCTTATATTCTGAAAGGGACTTCTTCATCACCGTCATATGTTAATTATTCAAAACACCTCCACAATCCACATTAAATATTTGCTTATTGTTCAAGTAGCGACAATATTAAAATGGTATTAAACTCATGTGATGTTTGGTTTTCATTCTTTATTTAGTCTTTATAACAGTGATGATCGACTGATTATATTTCACTTCACATCAAGATACAGCAAATACAATGCTTTTTGTTAACATGCCTGATATTTCTGGGCTGAACATTCATTTTGTTTAAGTGCTGATCATACAGTATGTAGGCAAAATGTTTTGTATGGTACAATCTGGCATTAGTGGATTCTTCAAAGTAAACGTTACTACAATCACAGTTTCATATTACTGCAATCAGGTCAACACTGCATGCTTTGCAACGATTTATCCTTCCTTGTTAGCTTCGGAATAGCAGAGCTTACATTTAAAAACAGTAATTACATAACCAAACAAGCAAATCAGAGGACCATTTGCTGAGTTAAATTAAAGAGCTACATGTAACCACTGTAGTTAGTAAAATTGGCTGGAGCACAAGGCCTATAATTTGCCTGTTGAGTGAGGAGGAGGACAGCATAATGACAATAGTTTTAGGCGAAGTTACCAAAAAAACAAGTTATTTTCAAAGGAGTCACAAGGTATTGCAGATACTGGAATCGTGAGCAAAATACAAAGTGATGGAGTAATTCAGCAGTTCAGACAGCATCTCTGGAAGAAATGTATAGGCAACGTTTCAAGTTGGGACCATGCTAAGACCATGCTATGTATTTGTAACTGGCACCTGTTCTGTTACTTTGAAAGACTACAGAATATCATAATAAGGTGATACCATTGTTTCTTGACACATTTTTAAAACAGCAATATTTAATTTTATCTTCAAAATGTCAGTTCAAATAACTGGAATAAAGAAACTTGAAATTTAAAAATAACAAATATATAGTCATATTATAATTATAAATGTATAAGTAAAAGATAACATTAAATTGGTAAAGAACATTCTAATGTCAAATTTGTCAAATCAATTTGTTCAAGGAAGTACAGGCAACACCCATGTTATGGATGTTCAAGCTACAGATATTCACCCTTAGAGAATGCGCTAATCAATCCCCCAAAAATTAAGATGTGGAATAAAATTCACTCTCATAAAAATTAGGTGAAAAAAAAGTAAATCAACAAGTTTTAATTTATTCACCTCACATTTCTTGCTGCTGCATAGATGAAGCAGCTTCACGATGGACAATCGCAATGTGGATTGTACAGTAGTCTATGAACACGCCCCCACTCCATCACCCTGGTAACATCGGGGTATTATATGCATGTTATCAAATGCCTATAATAATATCTATGTAAGGAACAGAATTCTAGTTTGTTAGAAAGCACCAAAATATTAATGAGGTCATGATTACTATATGTAGGTTCCATATATAATTCACATTGTTTTTCAATCGCTCTGTAATTTACTCTCTCACTTGCGCAATATGTTCCACATATGCATCTGAATCATGCCATGGTGATATACTGTAGAAATGACATCATAACCCCTTGTGGTTCCCAATTAATCCTATTGTGACATTACTTTTACCTTCTGGAGTAATGTACAAATAGTAATGAGTAACAGCAGCAATGTACAAAACAGAAGCAAACAAAACATTTAACTTGAACTTAAAGCTGCACATGGCAGCACAGTGGTAGAGTTACTGCCTTACAGTGCCAGAGACTTGGGTTCTATCCTGACTATGGGTACTGTCTGTATGGAGTTTGTACATTCTCCCAATGACCATATGGGTTTCCTCCCACACTCCAAAGACGTACAGGTTTGTAGGTTAATTGGTTTCAGTAAATATTGTAAATTGTCCCTCGTGTGTAGGAGGATAGTGCTGGTGCACAGGGATCGCTGGTCAGCGTGAAGTCGGTGGGCTGAAGGACCTGTTTCCACGCTGTATCTCTAAACTAAATTAAACTTACATGCCATGTGTTGTATGTGACTTACATTATACAAAGTTTGTGATTAATTCACTCTCCTCCATACATGAATCAAATTATGAAACTTGTTTATTATTCTATCTCAGGCACAAACTGTATACCACTACTAGTTCAGCATATTCAATTAAATCACATCTAATATTAATGGAACAATTCCAACTATAATTATACTGCTAACCTTTCTGCACGCTCCTGACCACATTTATTAGCCCCGATACATGAAAAAGATTGTTCATTTCGTTTTAACAACTTGGTCACCCTTGAAAAAAAGACAAGTAAGTAACAGTCGACTTTAGATAATGGTTTTCTCACACCACTGTCATCTTAATTTCATTGGATTTAGTATCAGTGCTTATTCACGTTAAACTTTCAGGGTGAGCATAAAGAACAATGTAGATATTCAACCTGGAAAAACGATGACTTCACATGAAAACTAATATTTTTGTTTTGAACTTCAGATCTGTAATGAATGTTTCCAATTCCAATTGTTTCCAATTCCATTAAACGTTTTAGGGGTATCTACCGTAGTCAAAGCCAATGTCAGCACATATCATGGCTTTAACTACATATATTTTAAAACCATTATCATGGGCCTGTCCCACAGGCGATTTTTCAGGCGACTGTCAAGAGTCGAACACACACACACATACACACATCGCTTTCTTCACCAGCCTGTTATGCAGGCGGGGGACAGGGCAAGGGGGGAGAGTGCTGTCTGAGTGCAATTCACATGGTGCAAAGCCAAGGTGATACAGACACACATCGCGGTGAACAGGAAGGTTGGCACTGTAATTAAGACGGCTAAAGCACAGTCCTTTAAAAGATGGTGGGGGGGGGGGGGGGGGGGGGGGGGAGGGGGGGGAGAGGAGTGGAGACAACTTTTAAGAAGCCAGAGACACACGGCTGTGAAGCTCGGCAGTCATTAACAATGAGCCAATGAAATTCACCGGTCAGCACTGGCTACAACCTACGAGAACCTTCGACCTTCTGGCGACCCACCTACGCACGAGAATTCTCGCTACTCTTCATGGCCGCTTCATTTTTTTAGTATTCCATGTCTTAATTATATTGCACTTTGTGTTCAATGTTGTAACTGGATTCCTCCTTAACTCTCAGATTTAAACATTAGATAGAAACTTTTTAATGTACAAAATCATGAAAGGAATAGATCAGGTGGATGCACAGATTCTCTTGCCCAGAGTAGGGAATTGAGGACCAGTGGATATAGGTTCAAGGTGAAGAGGAAAAGATTTAATATGAATCTGAGGGGTAGCTTTTTCACACAAAGGGTAGTTGGAGTGTGGAACAAGCTGCCAGATGAGGTCGTTGAGGCTGGGACTATCCTAACATTTAAGAAACAGGAAATAGACAATAGACAATAGACTAGTTAGAAACCGTTAGAGAGCTACATGGATTGGACTGGTTCGGAGGGATATGGACCAGACGCAGGCAGGAGGGACTAGTGTAGTTGGGACATGTTGGCCGGTGTGGGTAAGTTGGGCCAAAGGGCCTGTTTCCACACTGGATCAATCAGTGACTCTATGAAATGGTTTGCTTGAATCAGATTAGTCATTCTCATCATAACAATGCAGTTAGTCAGGATACCTTCTACAATGTAATAGAGCTAATAGGACTTGATGTGTCTATCCCTGTAGTAAGTCGGCACTCTTGCTATTTGCAGTGGGATTGAAGTGGTGAAAGGTAGGGTAGGTACGTCATCGTGGTCACCAGGTGGGCACCCTCCTTCTTTGATGTTTCATTGATAAGCTCACAACATCTCCAGAGGGCTCAACGGTGATACCTGGCGTCCCAGGTACAGCCCCCTCAATTCCATACCCTCCTGTCTTCAGCTTGTAGCCCAATTGAAAGGAGAGGAAAAAGAAAGGATGTAAGTGCAATGTATGGTAGTCAATGAGGCAGCCCACCATACTCTACTTGGGCACCAGAAATAAATACCCTTTTGAAACAGGTGGCAAACTTTCACTGTTGAGACTGAAGATGTCGCATGGTGATTGTTGCCATTACAATCAATGTCCATATTTGCTTTTATTTTTATTATTATTATTTATTTTTATTTTTTTTTTTGTTAGAACCAATTGTACATAGAAAAATTATCGACAGAGCAGTTATACAATTTTCGTACAGTTTTAACATTTCATAAACTATTAACTAGATAGGAAAGGGAAAAAAAGGGAAAAAAAGGAAAGAAAGAAGAAAAGGAACAAAAAGCAAGGGAAAAAAAAACAGGAATAAAATAGAAAAGGTGCAAAAGAAGCGGAGATATATCCATCTACCCTTCCGTACGCCCGCTCACCCAGCCCTACCATCGGTTTTAAGTTTGAGTTCAACCATTATGGTTTTGAAGAAATTCAATAAAAGGAGACCATATTTTTGAAAATTGATCTGGTTTGTCAATCAAGATGAACCTTTATTTTTTCTACATGTAGTGTCTCGGTCATTTCTGTGATCCACATCTTCACTGTGGGGACTGTTATCTTTTTCCAGAATTTAAGTCTAAGTTTTTTCGCAGTTATTAAACCATAGTCAAGGAAGCGTCTTTGAAATATCGTTAGATTAGCACAGCCCTCAGACATTCCTAATATTATTAGTTTTGGATCTGGCTCCAATGGAGTTTTAAGTATTTTAGAAATAATATTGAATATTTCCGTCCAGAAGTTTTGTATTTTGTTAAATATTCATAAAATAAAAAAATTTAAAAAGTGTGCACGCAGAAACTGTTTCTTTGACAAATAAAACAAAATTAATTTTGTCAAATTTAGGTCATTTGTGGAGACTAAAATACCAAAATCAATAAACCAATTGTGGTTTATAGGTTGCTTCAAGGTCTAAGGCAAAAAACTTTCCTTGAATTCTCTTGGTTTCCTCTTTGCTGCATATGCCTAGCATCAATGGGTACTTTGCTGTTGTGGAAATACTGGGCTGCTGCACCCTATCGATCTCCTTTAAAGCTACTGAATAATAAATATTCAGGCCAACATAGCACAAGCTGACTAAAACCCTTTAATTACATCACCGCTGAAAGAAAATCATTGATCAATGGCATTATGGGAAATTAAACCACCCCCAAAACTGGATCAAAGTCAATGAAATCGCCTCTTCTCTATCCCCGGATGGGAGGTAAGTTGTATGTGTGATCGTGGACAGGCAGAATGAAGCTCTATCGTCATGCTACGCCAGCAATCCTTTTGAAGTTTTCCCTGGCAGGTGTCACGCTCTGAGCAAGGTTTATGATTACCCTAATTAAATCTAATACTTTTGAAAAAACCTTGATATTGGTCTCTTTAAAATCCCTTACTAAATGCAAAATTGAAAGCATTTTGAAAAGAATGGGGGAAATAATCAGGTCAGTTATGCTAAATTCATACCATTCATTATTGTTAGTGGTTCAGAGCGTAAATTAACCAACATTTTCCTCAATGTAAATTATTCATCCTATTTGTTGACTGAATTTGCCTCCTTAAATGTCTTCTTTGAGCAGTACATCCAATATCCAGCATAAACAAGGTACAATAATATCCTTAAAGTATTTTGCCCTATAGTTTTATTAAGGCAAGATATTTAAATGATGCACATAACTAACTCAAAATAACTGAAAATGGTAAACTAAATGAATGTCAACCATGGTGGTCATGGCACACATCAACTCCAGCCTCCCAGACCACCAGGAGCCCCCACTGCAATTCATGTACCATTGCAACAAGTCCTGGAACATATGAATAAAATGGACGCCCACATCAGATTCCCATTTATTGATCATAGCTCTTCCTCTAACACCATCCTTCCTACCAAACTCATCTCTAAACTCCTGGAGCTAGGTGTCAGCAGCCTCTGGACTCAACTGGGTCCTTGATTTCTTGACACAAAGACAGCAATCAGTGAGGATAGGCAACAAAATATTCTCCATGATAATTCTCAACACCAGTGCCCCGCAAGGATGCGTTCTGAACCTCTTACTGTAACCCTGATACATTCATGCCTGTGCAGCCAAAAGCTGCTCGAGCTCCATTTACAAGCTTGCAGGTGGCATCAGTGTTGTGGGTCAGATCTCAAACAATGACGAGATAGAATATACCAAGGGGACAGAGAGCTCAATATCACGATGTCCAGACAACAACCTTGCTCTCAATGTCAGCAAAATGAAGGAGCTAGTCATCGACTTCAGGAAGTGGGGGAGGGTCTGCACCCCAATCTGTATCAAAGTTGCTTCAGTGGACATGGTCGAGAGCTTCAAGTTCTTAAGTGTAACTCACCACCAATTTATCTTGGTCCTAACACATCGACACTACACCATGAAGGCACACCCATGCCTCGACTGGCAAGGGAAAATGGACTAGTCTCCAATGACTCATCAATCTCTACAGATGCACCAGAGAGAGCATCATATCAGGATGCATCACAGCTTGGTTTGGTAGCAGTTCTGCCCCAAACCGCAAGAAATTACAGAGAGTTGCAAGTGCAGACGAGCCCATTACACAAGGCAGCCTTCCTTCCTCGCACACCCCCTCGCCCCATTCGACTCTATCTATACTGCACGCTGCTTTGGGAAAACATTACAAAGGCCGACCAACACCTTGGTCATTCGCTCTTCTCCCTTACAATTGGCATGATTGGCCTGGATCACAGGCAAAACAAAGTTTCTCACTGTATCCGGTACACGTGACAATAATAAACCAAGAACAATGTCAACTTTATGCAACACCCACAACATTATTCCTATGCTAATTCAACTACTGTTATCTGCAGTAATAATCCACTTCTGATCTCTAATGTGCCTGCCCCACTTAGACGACTTTTTAGGCGACTGCAGGAGACTATGCGGTCGCCACATGGTCGCCACATGACCGCGGGTCGTTGCCGGGTAGTCGCCTTCATGGTCGTGAGGAGTTCCCGCTTTATAGGAACTAGTCACAGCCTCATTATGGTCGCCGCAAATTTTTCAACATGTTGATTAATCAGCGGCGACCAGAATTAAGCGGTAATGGAGAGTAGCGAGAATTCCCGTGCCGTAGGTGGGTCGCCAGGAGGTCAAAGGTTCTCGTAGGTTGTAGCCGGTGCTGACCGATGAATTTCATTGGCTCATTAGGGGGAAAAAAACGTAAGCAGTAGTTTTCAGAACCAAGGATAACCGACCGGTAATGTTAAATGTCCGCCGAGCTTCACAGCCGTGTAATCTTTGGCTTCTTAAAAGTTGTCTCCACTCCTACTCCCCCCTTCTCCCCCACTCTTTTAAAGGACATGTGACCCATCAAAACTGTGCTTTCACCGTCTTAATTACAGCGCCAACCTTCCTGTTCATCGTGGTGTGTGTCTGTATCACATTGGCTTTGCACCGTGTGAATTTCACTCTGACAGCGGTCCCCCCGCTTGCCCTGTTCCCCGCCTGCAATAATGGGCTGGTGAAGGAAGCGATGTGCGTGTGTGTGTGCATGTGTGTGTGTGTGTGTGTGTGCGCGTGTGTGAGTGTGTGTGAGTGCATGTGTGTGTGTGTTCCACTCTGACAGTCGCTGTTCCAGTCGCTGGTTTTTCATGTGACAGCCGGCGACTGTTGGCAGTCGCCTGGAAAATCGCCCAAGTGGGACAGGCCCATAATACTCTAATTTGTGACAATATTGAACATCACATTTTAATCTCCTTAAAATATGACTACGTTTGACCTAATTCTTAGCACGTCCCCTTAAAATTGATATTGAGGGTATTGGAAGGATGTAATGTGCAATTCTACAATTAGGCAAGATGTTGTAACTTTGGTCATCAAGCATAGGTTTGATAAAAAAAACTATTTAAGATGAAAGCCTGTGGGTTGAAACAAATGGTAACTCGAATCCAGTAGCAAACATCTTGATAAACAGGTATAAATATGCTGTTGACCAGTTTTGAGATTGGACAAGTATGCACACACAACCTTCAGGCCTACCACCATTCAAGAAGACCACATAAAGGCAGGCATTGTAGTCTTGTTTAGCAACTTATCAACCTAACCAAATCTTAAAATTAACTGAAATTTTAAACATTGCACAAAATAATCATTGCATGCTGTAAAGCACCCAGCATTCTGCACAAATAGATGTTTTTTTTATTATTATGTTGTAAGACTTTCATTGTGAAATCCATAATACTTATCTTTGAATAAAAACAGGCCGGCAGCTAACTCCTACCCTCCCCCATACGACTATTGATCATTCCAATTCCCTCAGGTGGTTCTTGTTGCCCAAGTCCAAATGGCAGCAACCTGTTGCTCAGCTTGTCTATACAATCCAGCCTTCTGGCTAATTTGCCCATGGATTAATACTCTAAGACGAATCCAACCTGCTGCTTTGCTTCTATGCTAAAATCCTGCCCATCGGGGTGATGCTGCCAAAAGCAAAGAGGTCACGTAAATAATAGATACATAAAAGCACAAGCTACTTTATTATCACTATCATAAACAAACTAGTTATAAACAGGCAGGGTGGGGAAATTATGTCTATATCATTGTAACTTTGGGAAACATTTTAGGTCTTTTGTAAGATAACATGAGCAAATTGAGAAAAGGGAAATATTTAGCTAATGTTTTGGCACAATTGGTGAACCGAGTCAACCTTCCACAGGAGTAGAAAGTAACATTTAATAAATTAATCACTCATTTTGAATGCTGTTCAAGATCCTAGTACATTCAAAAGTATGCTTTACCAAAAAAAGATAAGCTAAGATTTCAAGAAAAATTGAGCATATGATTTTTTCGAAAAAAAATTGAAGTGCAGAAATACACATCAGGAAAGAAATAAAATTTAGTTCTTTTAATGTTAGATTTCTTACTTCAGAGATTGAAAGAAATTGCAATCATTTTTCAATTGTGGGTATATGAATCAAACATTTGAGTGAACTAATTGCAATAAAGTTTGTTTGTACATTCTAAATTACTTCAGTATTTTGTGTCTATCTTTGGAACAAACCAGTATCCGCAGTTCGTTTTTATTACATTGTATAACAAAAACATCTGGTTGGGTACAGGGTACGGACCTCATGCATGGGGATTCAAATACTGCACGATAAATTGCCATGGCTCTCTGTGCAGTCAAGGGTGAGAAAGGAGAACATTTGTTCTGGAGGGCTGCAAACTAGATGAAAGTGCGATGCAATTCAGAAAGATAGATGTGTTTCAATATTTGTTTAATAACTATTGATGATCATAAAATACTCATATTGAACCTTCCCTCAAGAAATAACATGAATGCAATACAATGCATAAATGCAATGCTGTAAGATCACCGGGTTCTTAGTATTTCAAAATAGAAGAAACAAGATCAAAACTGGGATGTCAGGACTGTCTTATGAAGAAAGACTGGATAGACTTGGTTTATACTCTCTAGAATTTAGGAGATTGAGAGGGGATCTTATAGAAACTTACAAAATTCTTAAGGGGTTGGACAGGCTAGATGCAGGAAGATTGTTCCCGATGTTGGGGAAGTCCAGGACAAGGGGTCACAGCTTAAGGATAAGGGGGAAATCCTTTAAAACCGAGATGAGGAAAACTTTTTCACACAGAGAGTGGTGAATCTGTGGAATTCTCTGCCACAGAGGGTAGTTGATGCCAGTTCATTGACTATATTTAAGAGGGTGTTAGATGTGGCCCTTGTGGCTAAGGGGATCAGAGGGTATGGCGAGAAGGCAGGTACGGGATACTGAGTTGGATGATCAGCCATGATCATATTGAATGGCGGTGCAGGCTCGAAGGGCCGAATGGCCTACTCCTGCACCTAATTTCTATGTTTCTATGTTTCTAAAACCAGTTATATTTGTAACCTTTATTGAGTTCATGTCCTCATATCCTTTTACAATTAGGGTGGCATGGTAGCGCAGCGGTAGAGTTGCTGTCTTACAATGCCAGAGACCCAGGTTCAATCTTGGCTACAGATGCTGTCAGCGCGTTCACCCTGTGACCTCGTGGGTTTTCCCCGGGTGCTCTGGTTTCCACGTGCACTCCAAAGCCGTGCAGGTTTGTAGGTTAATTTGGCTTCGGTAAAAATTGTAAATTGTCCCTAGTGTGTGGGATAGTGCTAGTGTACAGGGATCGTTGGTTTGCGCAGACTCAGTGGGCCGAAGGGCCTGTTTCCGCGCTGTATCTCTAAACTAAACTAAATTGGATTAAAAAAATTACCCCATGAAATTGGATGGTGTACAGTGCCCTTCATAATACTTGGGACAAAGACCCTTTATTTAATTATTTTCCTCTGTACTCCACAATTTGAAATTTGTAATAGAAAAAAAATCACATGTGGTTAAAGTGCACATTGTCAGATTTTAATAAAGGCCATGTTTATATGTTTTGGTTTCACCACGTATAAATTACAGCAGTGTTTAAACATAGTCCTCCCATTTCAGGGCATCATAATGTTTGTTACATAGTAATGTCATGTAAATTAAAGTAGTCATACATTATCCTTAACAATTTTCACCCTTTCATCTGTATAAAATTTGATGCTGCGGTTGATATAATTGTAACATTAATAAGCAGTGACCAACACTGATATATTCCAAATGCTTTTTGTGTCTACCTGCAATCAAGTTTTGACATTATACTCGATGTTGGGGGAGTCCAGAACCAGGGGCCACAGTTTAAGAATAAGGAGTATGCCATTTAGAACGGAGACGAGGAAACACTTTTTCTCACAGAGAGTAATGAGTCTGTGGAATTCTCTGCCTCGGAGGGTGGTGGAGGCAGGTTCTCTGGATGCTTTCAAGAGAAAGCTAGATAGGGCTCTTACAAATAGTGGAGTCAGGGGATATGGGGAGAAGGCAGAAACGGGGTACTGATTGGGGATGATCAGCGATGATCACATTGAATGGCAGTGCTGGCTCGAAGGGCCAAATGGCCTGCTCCTGCACCTATTGTCTATAATGGTAACTGTAACTTTAAGAACCGAGTATTAGAATGGTATGATTTGTGTCATGTGATATATTCAACATCTTATCAGGCTTGTGAATATGTGTGAGTAAGTGCAGTGTACTTTTGTAAAATAGAGAAAACCCACACTGGCAACAGCATGTACTGAAAACCTGTGCTTGTTTCTATCTACAAGTTGAAGTCGCAATATCTTACAATGGCGACGAGGATCGGAGAGAGTTTGTGAACTCAACCGTTAAATACAGTGCAGGACTGTTTTGCATTATGCAGTATTGTTTAACATTTTAAACAGCAAATACAAAGCTGTGTCGCAGTTGTTTGCGAACTGGACACGAGAGGCCACAGATCCTTCTATGCATGGGACTGTAGTTTATAACAGCAGCTGTTTTCAGGCTATCTTTGTGTTGTGTCAATGTGGCAAGATGGCGTCCTTGTGATACATAGGCCAACTGGGGACTTTCGACAAGAACCGTGAAACCTTTACCTCGCACTGTGAGCAAATGGATTTTTTTTTAATTGCAAATTACATTATTGAAGCAGAAGAAACAGAGGATGATGATCAAGTGCAGGTAAGAGCACAAAACAAGGCCATCCAGGAACAAAAGAAAGCCATTCTATTAGCTGAAATTGGTCCTGAAGTTTATGAGACTCTCACCAACATCCCAGACCCAGAGAAAACAAGAGATGTTTCATTTGAGACTGTTCTTTCAAAATTTGATGCTCACTTCAACCCTAAGCCCAAGGAGATTGCAGAAAGTTACAAATTTCACACAAGAAACCAGAGGTCTGGTGAGACTATGGGTGAGGACATTATCTCATTGAAGAAGTTGTCTCTATACTGCAATTTTGCCACATTTCTGGATCGAGCTTTGCGTGATAGATTTGTATGTGGGATACGAATGGTATGTTAGCTTTCATAGCAAAAGGATTTGAGTATAGGAGCAGGGAGGTTCTACTGCAGTTGTACAGGGTCTTGGTGAGACCACACCTGGAGTATTGCGTACAGTTTTGGTCTCCAAATCTGAGGAAGGACATTATTGCCATAGAGGGAGTGCAGAGAAGGTTCACCAGACTGATTCCTGGGATGTCAGGACTGTCTTATGAAGAAAGACTGGATAGACTTGGTTTATACTCTATAGAATTTAGGAGATTGAGAAGGGATTTTATAGAAACTTACAAAATTCTTAAGGGGTTGGACAGGCTAGATGCAGGAAGATTGTTCCCGATGTTGGGGGTCCAGGACAAGGGGTCACAGCTTAAGGATGAGGGGGTAATCCTTTAAAACCGAGATGAGAAAAACTTTTTTCACACAGAGAGTGGTGAATCTCTGGAACTCTCTGCCACAGAGGGTAGTTGAGGCCAGTTCATTGGCTATATTTAAGAGGGAGTTAGATGTGGCCCTTGTGGCTAAGGGGATCAGAGGGTGTGGAGAGAAGGCAGGTACGGGGTACTGAGTTGGATGATCAGCCATGATCATATTGAATGGCGGTGCAGGCTCAAAGGGCCGAATGGCCTACTCCTGCACCTATGTTTTTATGAGCGAATCCGATCACAATTACTGAACACACCAGCCCTTACCTTTGATTTGGCATGCAAAACTGCTTTGGCCATGGAGATGGCATGTCAAAGTGCACATGAGTTCTGACCAACATATGCTGGCACAGTCAAAAGGAAGTTCCAAAACACAAGCATGACAAGACAGGGAAAAGGCCTTCACAGCAAAATTCTGGGAAAAGCGCAGATATGTACTAAGATGCAATGGTCAACACAAAGCAAATAAGTGCCAGTTCAAGGACTCTATGTGCTACAACCGTCAAAAGAAAGGCCATATTGCTTCAGTATGTAGAGCACCTTCACAGGACAAAGAAAAAGCAAAGGCTCAACAAAACCAAATGTGTGGGATTCAGTGAGTAATGAACTTGGACTGTACGACATCTATATTACGCAAGGTGGGTCTGGACAGGAAGACTATCAGACAAGGGTCAAAGTGAACCATCAATATATTACCATGTGTATTGATATCGCTGCCGATTGTCCAATTATAAGCAAAGTTTAGCATCCAAGTAGCATCCATTGCTAAAATGAATCCAAGTTTAGCAATATGCCTATCACAGAAACAAACGTTCAGCTGAAAACATACTCTGGAGAAGTACTGGAGAGATATGGCGAAATAGTTTGTGATGTACAACACAAAGGCAAGACTTTGAAGTTGTCAATAGTTGTCGCAAGTTATGTCAATAGGCCATCATTGATGGGCAAAAATTGGCTCCGCTTACTGAAATTGGACTGGAAATCTGTATTCCAAGTCGAAGCGCAAACACAACTGGATCAGTTGTTGCAGAAACATCATGCTATGTTCAATGACAGCTACGATGGCATAAAGGGTGAGCAAGCACACATCAGGATTCGACCCGATGTGGAACCTGTCAACTGTAGACAGCGACCATTGCCATATTTGCTAAAAAAGTGGAAGCTGAATTAAAAACTTGGAACAAAACGGTGTACTGGTTAACACAGATCGCAGTGATTGGGCTACTCCAATAGTAGCGGTTCCGAAAGCGGATAACACAGTGAGATTGTATGGGGACTACAAAGTGACCATCAACCTGGTAGTAGATGATGAACAGTATCCACTACCAACCTCACAAGATTTATATGCTGAACTTGCTGGTTCCAAGGTACTCTCTAAGCTAGATCTGTCACATGCATAAGCCCAGCTAAATGTTGATCATAAGAGCCAGCAGTACCTCACAATAAACACACACGGTGCAGGCTCGAAGGGGCGAATGGCCTACTCCTGCACCTAATTTCTATGTTTCTAAATGGGGCTGTATTTCTACACAAAACTATTCTATGGTATGAAATCAGCACCAAAAATCTTCCAAGCTCGAATGGACAAGATTCTGCAAGGAACATCATATTGTTTGAGCAATCAAGTTGACTTGCTGATTGCAACTGTTACTGAGGAGATTCTGGAGATACTCAGTGAAGTGTTGAAATGACTTGATGATCACAATATAAAGTTGAAAAGAAGCAAATGTGCATTCTTACAAACCGAAGTAGTGTATCTTGGTTTGAAAGTGGATCAACATGGACTACAACCAGTGAAGGAAAAGAATGAAGCTATAGCAAATGCATCAATACCACAGAATGTATCACAACTTTGCTCCATCCTGGGTATGGTACAGTATTACTCACGCTTCTTACCCGAGTTAGCAACAAAGCTAGCTCCTCTTCACAAGTTGTTGAAAAAGGATTAAAAATGGGAATGGTCCAAAGTGCAACAAAATGCTTATGATGCATGTAAGAAGTGATGTATTACGTTTACTACGATACAAATCATGAGTTAAAGTCACTTGTGATGCGTCTAGTTGTGGGGTAGAAGCTGTGATTTCACATGTAATGAAACATAGACAAGAAAAGCCGATAGCATTTGCATTACGCACACTTACCAAGAGTGAGCGTATTTATGTACAAATCGAGAAATAAGCCATCTTTGGGATCAAGAAATTCCATCAGTATCTTTTGGGTAGGAAATTCTCCCCGGCTACTGATCATAAGCCATTTCTCGCTATTCTTAGTCCTGGGTCAGCAATACCTACAATGGCAGACTCGAGGATGCAGCGCTGGGCAGTTCTCCTGTCACAGTATGACTACAGCATTGAGTACCGCAGCCCAAAAGAAAATGCTATCGCTGATGCATTGCCGTGTTTGTCTCAAGAAGAATCAGATGTGGGCACTGAAGGTGCTATCTATGTCACAGAAGCAATGGACTATGGCTTTCCAGTCACAGCAACTGAAATTTGCTGATGAAACTCAAAAGGACACAGTGCTAAAGCAAATATTCGTACAAACTTTGTGTGGATGGTCAGAAATAAAACCATGTACTAATTAACGAAAATCGTATCACATTAGACGACATGAACTGTCATGTGAGCAGGGGTGTATTCAATGGGGTCACAGAGTCATAGTACCCAACTGTTTAAGACAAAGATTACTCAAAGAACTCCATAGTGAACACCACAGGTATTGTGGGAATGAAGTCTACAGCCAGAGGTTGCATGTATTGGCCAGGATTGGACAATGACATAGAAGCAATGGCAAGCAAATGTAGCACGTGTCAGAGTTGTAGAAGTAAGCCTGCCTAAACCCTATTGCAAACATGGTCTTGGCTTACCTGACCTTTTCAGAGGGTTCATGTGGATTTTTGTGAACACGGGAATAATAATTTAGTGGTAGAAAGCCACTCAAAGTGGATTGAGGTACAAACACAACGACAGAAAGAACCATAGACGCATTGCGGTCTATCTTTGTGTGTCATGGATTACTTGAAGAGCTGGTCTCTGACAACGGCTCCCAATTTGGTGCTGTACTGTTCCAAACATTCATGAAGCTAAATGGTATAAAGCATACCTTAGTGCCAACTTACCATCCGGCATCTAACGGCTCAGCTTAAAGATCAGTCAGGATAGTCAAAGGAGCTCTCAAGAAACAAGTTCTTGAAGGGAATTCAAAATTCAGTATGTAACAGCGACTAGCTAGTTTCTTATTGAAGTATCGTACTACACCATAATCTACCACAGAGTAGATGCCAGCTGAACTTCTCATGAAAAGAAGGCTCAGAACTAGACTGAGTTTGGTTGAAACAAACAATCTGATCAGAAACGTCATTATGGTGGAAGTCAAAAAGAACATAGGTTCAATACATATGATCAGCTTTGTGCTCTCAGCCCCCTTTTAAAGCAAACAAATGGGAGGTGGAACAGTAGTTGAAGTGTGTGGTACCAGGAGGTACTTGGTAGAAATTGGAGGACGTGTCAGAAGTGTGTACATGAGTCATATGATCCCAGCAAGGTATGAACAAGAGCAAAGCATAGACGAAGAAGCAGATCTGTCAGACTTTGGTATTATTCCAAGTTCAGATGTACGAGCAGAATCTCCAAAGAAAGTAGAGACAAAAGAAAATGATCCGGAACTTGACTCTCCTTTAGAACCACAACCTGACACTTCCCCTAAACCACTCAGGAGATCAGAAAGTGTGCGTAAACCAGTCGTCAGATTACATTTATAAAATTATTCTTGTTTGTCTAATTTACAAGTTGTTTTACTTTCTAAGGGGAGAGCAGTGTAGTGTATATAATGGTAACTAACTTTAAGAACTGAGTACTAGAATGGTATGATTTGTGTCAGTCTCATGAATATGTGTGCGTATGTGCAGTGTACTTTTGTAAAATAAAGAAGACCCACACTTGCAACAGCGTGTACCGATAACCTGTGCTTGTTTCTATCCACATGCTGAAGCCGTAATATCTTACAGGAGTGGGTTGACGTTAACCAATACCAGAACAATCTGGTATTGGTTAACCATCAACAGGGTCAAGTTCTCTGCAGCTGATGAACTTCCATGTGTTTTATAAACACATTTTCCTCGTCTATAATTTAAAGGGTTTCTTTTTCCAAAATATCCTCATAATTTTTCAACAGCGCAACAGGTGAGAGAGAAATAGCAAGGTTGGACGCAAAGTGAATTTTGACTCGGGTATTATAATAAAATGGGTCAAAGCGAATCAGCAACAAGTTACAGACCTCTCCTGATTTTTAGTTCAAATTATTAATGGAAATTAGGACTAAGGTACATCAAGCTGCTATTATCCTTTTCGCATTGTCACACTGGTTTAAAACATTGGTAAGTTTTTTGACAAACACGGCAAAAGCTTACTCAGTTCACCGTCTCAACGAACACATTTGTTCCGGCTATAGAACTCTCACAAGCAATGATTACATGCTGGTCCAGTCCATTAGAGAGTAATTTAATCATTTTCTATTTTCTAGCAAAATCACATTCAGTCAAATTTTATTGCCATGCTATCTAAATAGTAAATAGTTATTATAGACTCAAAATGAGTTTTTACTTGCCATGGGCAAATACTTTGCATTTATTGTTAAGCTCTGTTACAGCAACAAGAAGTTAAAAAGGTTATAAAGATACAATTAACATCATGTGACAGTCTTGACACAACTTAAAAGTGCTTAGTAATTGAAGGTTTCATTCAAAGTGTATTAGCTCCATGTAAGGGAACAGTTAATGTACTGCTGTAGGCTTTATTTTGTTGCAGCCTACCATGACTGCCGACATACCACTAAATAGATTGAATGGGTTACAGGAAAACAAAGGTCATTTTTATCAACTGCTACAGACTGGAAACTTTAAATAAACTGTTAATTAGAAAAAACACACGTACAGGAGCAAGATAAGCAGGAAATCAGAGCAATGAAAATAACTTTAAATCGTAATTAATTGGAAGAAAAGACACTGTCTTTGGGAAGGTTTGTAAAATCTATTTCAGTCATTGGGAATGCTTAAATATTAGAACTACATGATATAATATGCAATGAATAATACTAAATTTGACACTTTTATTTTAATTATACTTCTTAATGCTTTAGTTCAATTCTATGATCTGAGATAATAAATGCCACACAATTAATTTGCATTTAACATTAAATTGTTCATTTGATAAATTTATGATTTTGAAGGCACACATTGGCTTCAATGTTAAAAATACATTTATATTTACATTTCTGCCCTTTGGCTATCTTGAAAATTTCACGTAGACACAAAATACTGGAGTAACACAGCGAGACAGGTAGCGTCTCTGGAGAGAAGGGATGGGTGACATTTCGGGTTGAGACCCTTCTTCAGAAAATTACATGGTCAGAATGCATCAATAACAATTGTAGAGCCCAACATGAGCGCATCAAGAATATTATTAATGTGAAGAGGATCTGTGTCTCTACCATCCTTTCAGGGAGTTCGACCCACATTCTGTCAATCATTTAAATGTAATGTCTGCTAAGTTATGGTTTATTACTTACTTACTTACTATTTGAACTCTGGAAGAACTTTGCAATGGTTACTCTGTACTATTTAACTTCCCAGTTGTTTTTCCTCATATCATGCATATTGGCTGCAACCTTCCCTCCATTGATGAACTGTACACTGCAAGGGCCAGGAAGCGAGCGGGCAAGATCATCTCTGACCCCTCTCACCCTGGCCACAAACTCTTTGAATCACTTCCCTCTGGAAGGCGACTCCGGACTGTCAAAGCTGCCACAGCCAGGCATAAAAACAGTTTTTTATCCACGAGTAGTTGCTCTACTCAACAGCCAAAAATCTGTAGCCTCCCTTTGATCTGGCATTTTGTTGGTTCACATGCTTGATCAATGGTGTTTTATCATTAATGTCTTATTATTATTAATGTTTAGTGTTTTCTGAGATTCGTAACTGTCACTGTATGTCATGTTGTTACTTGTGGGTTGAGCACCAAGGCAAATTCCTTGTATGTGAATACTTGGCCAATAAACTTACTTACTTACTTAAGGTAGGATGACCAAATTATGACACTGAGAACTATCCACATTATCTCAGCAATGGTCCAATGAACAGTTTGTCTAGCTGTAGGACAACCTGCACTCCAGTGTTCTGGATGTACATTCCATAAACATTTTTGATTATTTATTTAACTGTCCATAAAAGAATCAAGATTATTTCAAGTCCATTTATGTATATGGATAACAATTATCTTTGAACCAGTGCTGTTTTTTTTGTGTAATTTTGTTTAGGTTATATGGGGATATGGATATTAACTGAACCTCTAAAGACCAGATTCTATATATGAGAGCCTGCTTAATCACCTGCAAAAGAGCAAATTTCCACGAACTTCAATATTACCTAGTGTTCTCTTTCGTGGATTTTATTAAATGCTTTTAGAGGTTTACATGAATAATGTAATCTCCAAAAGCATTAAATAATGAGCGGCACAGCAATTAAGTTGCTGCCTTACAGCGGCAGATCCTGATGACGGGTGCTGTCTGTACGGAGTTTGTCCGTTCTCCCCATGACCTGCGTGGGTTTTCTCCGGGAACTCCGGTTTCCTCCCACACTTCAAAGACGTACAGATGTGTAAGTTAATTGGCTTGGTATAATATTAAATTGCCCCGAGTGTGTGTAGGATAGTGTTAGCGAGTGGGGATCATTGGTCGGTGTTGACTCGATTTCCGTCCTGTATCGCTAAACTAAACTAAACACCCATTAATATTCTCTACTCACTTGTTTAATCACTTCTTCAAAAAATATGTTATGTAAACATTACAAATCCATATTGCCATTCATTTAACAGCTGAAAATGTTTCAAGTTAGTAACCACTTTACCTGAATAATGAATTCCAGTAACTTACTAAAGTTACTAAACTTCCTAAACCACCATCCATCGCTGGTGATAGACTTTTGACCGACATCCACTATAAACCTCCTGATTCCCATGGCTATCTGGACTACACTTCTTCCAACCCTGCTTCCTGTAGGGACTCCATCCCCTACTCCCAATTCCTCCGTCTCCGCCGCATCTGCTCCCAGGATGAGGCGTTCCACACCAGGGCATCTGAAATGTCCTCATTCTTCAGGGAACGGGGGTTCCCCTCCTCCACCATAGATGAGGCTCGCACCAGGGTCTCTTCCATACACCGCAACACTGCTCTCTCTCCCCATCCCCGCACTCGCAACAAGGGCCGAGTCCCTCTAGTCCTCACCTTACACCCCACCAGCTGTCACATACAACAAGTAATCCTCCGTCAGTTTCGCCACCTCCAACGTGACCCAACCACTCGCCACATCTTCCCATCCCCCCCCCATGTCTGCCTTCCGCAAAGACCGCTCCCTCCGTAACTCCTTTGTCAATTCTTCCCTTCCCTCCCGTACCACCCGCTCCCCGGGCACTTTCCGTTGCAACCGCAAGAGATGCAACACCTGTCCCTTTACCTCCCCCCTCGACTCCATTCAAGGACCCAAGCAGTCGTTCCAGGTGCGACAGAGGTTCACCTGTATCTCCTCCAACATCTATTGCTTCCGCTGCTCTAGATGTCAGCTGATCTACATCGGGGAGACTAAGCGGAGGTTGGGCGATCGTTTCGCCGAACACCTCCGCTCGGTCCGCAAGAACCTACCTGACCTCTCGGTGGCTCAGTAACATTAATAAGCAGTGACCAACACTGATATATATCACGAGTATGAAGAAGGGTTTCGGCCCGAAACGTTGCCTATTTCCTTCGCTCCATAGATGCTGGTGCACCCACTGAGTTTCTCCAGCATTTTTGTGTACCTTCGATTTTCCAGCATCTGCAGTTCCTTCTTAAGAACTTCCTAAACAGACCTGGCTACCAGGTCAATAATTCCTTCATTTTCTCCTTTCATGTTTTCTCATTACAGTAGTAGAGTGACATTCACAATTTTCCAATCTAAAGGAATTGTTCATGACTTAAAGGAACCTTGCATTTTTTGTTCTATTTACAAGGTGCGATGGACCACTGACAAGGCTATCATTTACTGCCCATCCTTAAACTCTCTTGAGAAGGTAGTGTTAAACTTGAATTGCTGTAATCCCTTTGCTGAAGACAGTCGCATGGTATTGTGAGAAAATAGGATTTGATCCAGTTAAGATGATGAAACGACAATGCATTGCCAAGACAGAATATTATATTGTGTGCCGTTGAAGGAATCGTGGAGACAGTTGTATTCCCATGCAACTTTTGCCCTTCTCCATCTTGGTGGGGGAGGCCACAGGTTTGGTAGATCTCAAATAAACAATGCATTTTGTAAACGGCACACATACCATTAACAATGCACTTGGGGTAGAGGGAGGGATGGTTTAGGCTGTGGACGAGGTGCCAATCATGCAATCTGGTTTATCCCAGATGCTGCTCAGCCTCCATTAACTTACTTACTTACTTAAGGTAGGATGACCAAAGTATGACACTGAGAACTATCCACATTATCTCAACAATTGTTGAACTCAACCCGAAAAAGAGACACATTCCTAACATGCTTTGTAGTTTTGGTGGCTAGGCCTTGAAGGCTAGTCAGAAACCAATAAATCCAATGTCACCAAGATAGATGACACTCAAATTAGTGGTACAGGTGGTTCTGATATAATGCATGTTTCCATGCTGCGAGTTGCGTATAACATGATTGATGAATGAGAGAACACTATTTGTATTACATGAGTCGAATTGGTTATAATGCAATTTCGATCGGGAATGAGAGAACCACTTAAAAGTTACTTCGGAAATTGACAAGTAGAATAGAAGCTGTCTTGCTAAAAAAAAAAATTGTTTCCATGCAACCTCCCCACATAATCACACACCATTGCCTCTGAAGACCCCAGTCTGTCAGTTTCCCTACAGATAGCCATTGATACTGACAAGCAATCGCTTCTATTGACAATTGCGTAATGGTACTCTATTAAACAATGTAACATACAGCATTAGAATTTTTAGCTTGCACTAACAAGGCGATTAAAAATACATTTATTTTTGAAAATCCTGCGGGGGAAAAAACCCTGGGTTATTGAGAGTCTGATATTCTCTCGCCCCCAATTCCTTTTACCCTATTGTTGCATTGCTTTTCTCAAGTGATTTTCTATAACACGAGGTTGCTTCGGAACACAACTAATGCGTTATTGAAAGGTACCTGCATAGTAGACAGTGAAGAGGGTTGTATAATGTTACATCAGGATATTGATTAACTGCAAAAGTGGGCAAGGAAATGGCAGATAGAATTTAGCTCGAACAAGAGTGAAAAGATCATTTTTATGAGGTTAAACCACGACAGGACACAAGTAGTGAATGGCAAGGCTCTGGCTAGCGATGTTGAACAGGGGTATGTTAATATGTCAGAACTATGGGCCCTATGTACAGGAGCCTGAAGACTCCAACGGCCAGGTTCAGGAATAGCTACTTCCCCACAGCCATCAGGCTATTAAACCTGGCTCGGACAAAACTCTGAACACTAATAACCCATTCTGTTATTTATTTATCAGTTTATTTATTCATGTGTGTATATATTTATATAATGGTATATGGACACACTGATCTGTTTTGTAGTCTATGTTCTGTGTGCTGAAGCAAAACAAGAATTTCCTTGTCCTATCAGGGACACATGACCATAAACTCACTTGAACTTGAACTTATGAACAGAGACACATTGAGGTACATGTACATAATTCACTGAATGTCGCAATGCAGGTAAACAGGATGGTGTAAGCTGCATATGTATGACAAGATTGCCTTCATCAGCTGACGTGTTGAGTATGAGAGTTGCAACATAATGCTGCAATTGTACAAAACATTGGTTAGGCTGCACTTGGAGTATTGTGTATAGTTCTGGTCACCCTAGGTTCTGTGGTGAAGAGCTCAGGTGGAAGTCACTCAGCAATTCTAGCTGAAGGCGGTTTATGGATGTCATTGGACTTCTGCACCATTCCTACTTTGAGTTAGAAACCAATTGCTCCAACAGATCTGTCGTTATCTGTCCATTTTCTACCTGACAATTATTTAACTTTCCCAGGGATGGCTGGCAAGTTCACCTCTTCTACTGTTAACCCTAATAAACATTCAACACATCTGCCATTCCTTTCATTTTAATATCATCAATGTTTTCAGGACAAACTTAGCACAGTGAAGATCAAAATAAAAGCTGCAGATGTTGTTTGCTAAGCTGAAATAAAACTGAAAGATGTGGAAAAACTCAAGAAGTCAGGCCATATCTGTGGGAAGAGAAATAGACTTAACGTTCAAGGTCAAAGAACCTTCAGTAGAACTGGGAATATCTCAAATGAGTAAAATGTGGGTGACCACTGCTGTAAACAAGGTGATCTGATCAATGAATGAATGGGAGCAGTTCCAGAGTGAAAACATAAGCAAAATAATATAGGCAAATGAATGTAGGGGTTTGAAGATGTGGAGCAGGAAAACGCACCAGGAGACGCACCTTCATGGACAGAGATGAAAAAAAGGAACAAAAACAAACATGCTGAGTCAACATGATGGATGATTAATGCAGGCAGAGAAATCCTGAGGTTGTCGAATTCAATATTGAGTCTACACCCAGACCGTCCATATAACTTGATTTTTGACTTGAATGGGCTGACAAATCCATCTTTTTTTTTTTCAACAGCTAAGGTCATTCCAGTTTTACCGATTGGAAACATACCCCTCTCCCACCCTTCCCATAGTCTAACAAGCTTTTTTTCACCTCTCCTTGTAGTTCTGGTGAAGGGTCCTTTGACCTGAAATGTTACGCCTGTTTCTCTTGCCAAGGATGTGGCCAGACCCGCTGAGATTTTCTAGGATTTTTTGTTTTTAAGTTTAACATAATCACGGCTCTGTTTATCATAAACTGCTCATTTGTTACATTGTGTTATGTCTGGTGTTTTTACCCACATAACGTGGTGTTTTACAGATGGTCAATAAATGCTGGCCAGGGAAGGAGAGCACAGTCACAATTTCTGGCTTCAGTCTTAGTTTTTCCAATGGATAGACACAAAGTGCTGGAGTAACTCAACTGGTCAGGCAGAAAGTGTGGGTGACGTTTCGGGTCAAAATCTTCCATCAGACTGAAAGCAAAGGAGAGCAAGTCCCCTTTCCAATTGTTGTATATAAAAGTTAAAATGCAAAGCATATCAGTTGTCAATATGAGTACTGAAATTACATCCTTAATTAGAATTTACGTGACCTATTTTCTACTAACTTTCAAAAATATATTAGCCACGTTCGGTTTTAGTGGCCAACATATTGGACAACATTACCATAAATAAATGATCAGACATGTTGCTTGTTTTGTTTTTTAATCAAGGCTGTGATGGCTCTTAGGGTGCAAAAGGTTATTTCCCAGCAGTCTATAATCAAAATCAAGGCCTTAAATGTTCACTTTCAATTTGAGGGACAGATTATAACATTTACTGGCATTTATATAACATTTATTGTCAAAAACATTCAATTCTGTTCCATTCACAATTATAATTTAAATAAAATTCAAAAAAAGATGAACTAGGTAGTTCACATTGATTGATATTTTTATTTCTTTGCCATAGAAATGATTAGATCTCAATAAATGGTGGAGCAGGCAAAAAAAGCCTTGTTGCCTCCTCTTTCTTTGTTTTCTGTAATCTATTATGTAACATTTGTGTTATGTATTAATGGAATCAATCTATTTATGTAAAGCAGTTTAATTCATAATTCCAACAATGCTGACATACAGTTTAGTCAAAAGGGAAAATCCATTATAAATCATACATGAACACTGCTTCAGTAAATAGAGGAAAATGATTCCAGGCAATTGAACTTGTGTTACAAGTTTTAACACAACAATAGTAATACAGAGTAAAATAGAAGTATATCATTTTCACTGGCATGAAGGTTACAAGAGAGCACAAACAACAATTAGCTTGAAAGGAATGGTTAGAACTATTTAGTGACATGGAGTGGTCAGAATGTTCTGCTATTAACTTGAATGAAGCAGGATTCATGAATTTAAAAAGAAAGAATAGGACAGTTGTTTCCAAATGAGAAATGTAAAACATAAATATAAAATGATATAAGAAATTAGGAAGAAAAAGTGATGAGATAATTTTTATGGAGAGAAAACATAAATGATTGTTGGAACTTGAATAGTCTCCACCTATGCTGTAACATACAATCATCCAAGTGGAGTTACCTTTGTAGATAAGCCATGATCACAGTGAATTTTCTGGCTCGAACTGCCGAATGGCCTACTCCTACACTTATTGTCTATAATATTCTGCTTTAGATATAATTAGAAGGACTAGTTTCAAATTTAAAAAGGTTGATTCACCAAACCAATGCAAATTATTTAATATTACGTGGCATGGTGTTACAACAGTGTTTGAAGTCTTGGAGATGAAAGCACAGTTAACATTTGGATTCAACTGGCAACAAGAATAAAATCTAGTTGTGCTCAAAGAAGAGAAAATCATTGAGCGTTTCCCTCACTCCAGCAGTAGCATTTAGTCTAAGACCAACTGTTGACTCATTACAGTCAAAGAGGCATTCAGATTGGAAATAGGCCTGTCAGCCTAATTTATCCATGAAGCCAATGCTTGTATTCCAGGCTAGTCCCGGTTACCTGCATTTGACCCATATCCTTCCAAATTCTTCCTAGCCATTTTAGTTCAATGACTGTAAGGCAAGCCAAGAGCAGCGCCATGCGTACCTGAAATGAGATGTCAACCTGCTACAACACTACATCGAGAAAATGGCAGGCTGCAGAAATAAACATTGCTGCAATCCAAAAGATCACATCAAAGCTTTCAGGATTTGCGACATCTAGTAATGAATTATTGGCTGGCAGCCAATGAGAAGAAGAAACAGCATTTAGGTGCATAGAGACACAAAGAGCACCACAGGAACTTTGCAAGGTTCCTTTGTCAGCATCTGTCAAGCCTCTACCACTTTAGCCAAGGTAGAAGGTATGAAATTCACTACCTGAAAACTTCACCCCAAATTGTACACACACGGCTTCCTTTGATATCTATTTGTTAAAAATAACAACATATTTCATGTTACTTCAAATTTTCTATCAATTATTCATTTTAAAGCCCCAATTAACATACCATTTACTGAAGTACAATAATGAAGGTGAGAGCAAACAATGTGCATTTGATGTGAATAATAAATGCCTCAAATGGAAAATAATAACTACTTTTCAGGAACAAATGCCAGAATTCGCAGGAATTGCTCAAGTACATCTCGAAGGCTAGCACTCAGTAATAGCATATAAGCTTTAGCATATGTCTTGCAGATGCAGACTCCAACAATATATCCTTTGTTTGAGAATCAATAGAAAAATGTAAATAAGTCAAGGAAAATGTACAAGTATTTTTGTATACACGTTAACAATCTTGTTTACATTTAAATGTGGTTTACATTTAGCGTTTATTGTCACACTTAATAATGCAGTGGCATGGAACAGTTCATCCGAGAAGTAAATTTTTAATGACTGCCAAATTGAGATTTAAACGATTATCACAATTGCATTTGGTTTCCAACATCCT
The DNA here is from genome assembly GCF_028641065.1 of Leucoraja erinaceus. Lineage (NCBI taxonomy): Eukaryota > Metazoa > Chordata > Chondrichthyes > Rajiformes > Rajidae > Leucoraja > Leucoraja erinaceus. Next base: position 49,033,235 of record NC_073390.1, read on the forward strand.
CTGTTTCCAACCATTAATCAGAAATCATGATGAATCCAAACCCTTCTTTTGACAGCACATTAGTCAGAATAGTTTTGCAAGATACTGACATTGACTAATGTGCTGCTAGTTGGAAGGGTCAATCATAAGCTCATCAAATGCTTCATTTAATTTCTTAATTTGGGCAAACAAAATTTGTTTATGGAAGATATCAGGTGTTGTTGAATGAATAATGGCTATGAAACCAAACTCCATTAATCAGGCAGTGATTACAAATGAATTTGATAGTATATATTCTAATTTCATTCATTTGGGTCAACAAAGAAACCATAAGCCACAGTCATATGAAATAGGATACTGCAAGTCTTGATATCAATTTTAATATTTTAAATATACTTATTGAACCAAACGTCTTCCTTTTGCAATTAAATCCACAACATAATCATTATATAAGGAGAAAAAATCCTTCAGGACAGAATACCGATCAACATTTCAAGTACCACCCACCCATTCAACCAAAGATAAATTGACATCTTTTGTTATCATATTCTGAAAGGTTTTGCTGCACAATTGCTGTGAATGCAATTCCGATTAATTCATAAGAATGCAAGATTTTTCATTTTGTTTCATGTTCTGTTCTTATCATAGTTTTAATATTTATTTTACAATCAATGGCAAATTTCAAAATGCTGTTGATATCTCAACTCATTCTAATTACTATGTTGCAGAATCAAACTAATTTGGTCAGCGCTCCCTACTTTTAAATTACATCAAGTGAAGGGGTTATACTAGTATCAGATATGTAATAAGGTTTGTCAAAAAAGATAGATGCAATGTAAATGAGATGAAACTGAAAGCTGCGGCTTCATGTTTGCCTGAATAGAAAAAAAACCAATGAGTTCCATTTGGAGGTTGTAAATTGTAAAGTAGTTATGACTTAAAACCAATCAGAAGTTAAATACAAATAGGCTATGGGTCGAGGAGCTTTATTCTGCAGTTTCGTGACCCAAGTCACCAAACTACATGAAATGTACACATATTGTGTAAATTTTTTTATATAAATCACCCCTGAAACTCGATATGAAGAAGACTTGCACATTTTTAATTAAATTAGAGAAAAACCTGAAAATGTTCGGGTAATTTTTAGTCCAATCAAAGTCGTCAAATTAAATTAAACATTGTCACTAATGCCAGCTTGTTGTAGAGTAATAAGTCTTTAACAGCTAATCTCGGAGCTGCCTGCGAAAACTTACCGGGAAAAAGTGCTCCGATCGCGGGACATAGGTACTCGCAGTAAAGTGAAGCCGCGGTCTCAATTAATAAGCGGCCGCTTCGCGAACGCGGAGCCGTAGATCATCTCCGTGGGCGGGGGGGGGGGGGAGGGAGGCTGTACATAGTGCCGTCTATAGCGGCCGTTTTCAGACCCCGATAACGGGGAAAAAACGGAGGGATATCGATCGCTATTTATAGGCTTCCATTGCAGTGAGAAATGGTCAGATATCCCTCCGTTTGACTGTCTTATGGATACATATAGTTTAGGCCCTCAATTTCATGAATGAATTAAGTAAGTGAATGATGAAGTAAGTGAATGAATGAATGAATTTATTCACATTATAAAATGGTGCAATTAAATTAATTAAACTCCATACAGATAGATTTTCATAAATTCAGACTTTAGATCTTACCTTTTAGTTGGAGTTGGTCCCTGGCTGTCTAAATCTTTGTGTTCCAGGACCTCAGCAGGGACTTTGCTTTCAAGGCTTTCTTGCACTTTTATCCACTTCGCAGCACTTTCTTCAGCCTTTTTAATGCTTTTCCCACTAAATACAATTACCTGCTGTAAGTTTCCACAACATTTATTCCACAGAACAACAAATCGGAATCTCCTGTAAAACAGGCATCTGTGAAGCCCCCTAAGCCATTTTCTGTGCTAGCCTGAAACAAAGCGCGTGATTGGCGAACTGGCAGAAAAATCAATGTTAAACGTGCTTTGATTGGACTAAAAATTACCCGAACATTTTCAGGTTTTTCTCTAATTTAATTAAAAATGTGCAAGTCTTCTTCATATCGAGTTTCAGGGGTGATTTATATTAAAAAATTTACACAATATGTGAAAATTTCATGTAGTTTGGTGACTTGGGTCACAAAATCCCATTTCTAGACACATTTTTGATGCTCGGCCCACAGCCTAAAAATAACTCAATTGAATTTAAAGCAACCACAAACAAATGGCTTAAATTTGTGAGAATATTCTAATGGAGAATTTTATGCTCTGCTTATGTAGAGAATTTGACAAATGCAATACCTGAAACATCCCTTTATATTTGGCCCAGAACTCCAGCTATTTATCCAGTAACGTTTAAAAAGCAACTGCAGATGCTGGAAAATCGAAGGTAGACAAAAATTCTGGAGAAACTCAGCGGGTGCAGCAGCATCGCCCATTTCCTTCGCTCCATAGATGCTGCCTCACCCGCTGAGTTTCTCCAGCATTTTTGTCCATCCAGTAACGTTGTCATTTTATCTTTAAAATCTACGCATGTGAACAATCAATAATCAATTTCTCATTCCATGATCATGGATTGCAAGAGGCTCTAATAGGCAATTAAAATGACAATATTTTCCCCAAATGAAAATTTGTTTCATCAGAAATTGTAGAAAGCGAAAGATAGACATTTATGTAGCATTCGCAACAAAACTGTAGACATTCCAAACTGTCTGTCATCCAGCAAGATGACAATGTCTTCTCGTCAGACATCACTCACTTCAACAATGCAGCATCATAGGACTGAGCCCATCTCACCACAACTCAGAAACTTGCACTTCAATTTTCTATTATGCAAAGAGTTGAGCAAATGCAGACGCCGCAGAATGGGTCAATATTGGATGGTCACATCATAGGGCTTGTAGGACCATAAAGACAGCTGCAGTACAGCAATGCAGATGTGGTGTAGCAGCCACAGTTGAGTGGGTGGTATTTCTGGTGTGTGTGCGGCTGTCTTCATCCATGAAAAGGATTGTTTAATCAGAAAGAGGATACTTAGACTTGACTGTTCAGTGCCTCTTGGAAATGCTACAGTTTATTGAAGAGTTTTATTTTCCTGTATCCCTCAACTCCTACCTCAAAAGCTCCAGAGTACACAAGATATCCATTATGAGCAACTCAGCAGGCAAAGCACAGACTGAGCAGCTGGACTACATTTGTGGCTAAACTCACAGGGGATTAAATACGAATTTGAGGTTGCACAGGATACGCATGAGGGTGTTTTGTACAAAATTGCAGCATTCATTTTATATTTCTACTGGCTTAGATCGACAAATCTTGTCAATATAATCTTCTAATCTTCGATATTTCTGATCAGTGACTGCCAAATTCCTTTTGACTGATGAGCCACAGATTTGACTTTAATTAATGGGAGTACGCAAGGCATCCATTGTTGTTTGCAAGGCAGTCTTCTGTTGGGAGATTGGAGGAGGGGTAATTTTGCCATCTAGGCATTAGATGGGCGGACTAACTGTGCCTAACTAAACCTCACAATAACCAAGGCATCTTGGCCAACAATGGCCAGCTCATTGCAACTTTCTAACAGCTCATGTCAACAGTCTCATGTTAAGGACTAGCTTCAAACTCTGAGCAGCAAGCAAGTGTGAATGCTTGGAGGTCGAAAGTGATCAAAAAGGATGGATTGCCACAGGACAAAGGCATCTTGGAAATCCCCCAGGCATCCCGCACTGACTTGCAGAATTATCCTGTGATTGCTGTTTTCGAACCCTGAAGAAGGATCTCGGCCCGAAACGTCACCATTCCTTCTCTCCAGAGATGCTGCCTGTTTCACTGAGTTACTCCAGCTTTATGTGTCTATCTTCGGTCTACAAATATATGTTTGACTTTCAACAGTATTTGTCAAATGACACAACACTGACTAGATTTAACTGAATCAGCGTGCAGATGAAAGGCTGGGCATCTTTCTGCTGCTGATTCCTCTCTTGATACCCCAAAGCTCTGCACTATCAGTAAAGCATTTGTCAGAAGTGTATTGGGCCTCTTTACACTTATTGGAAATGTGCAACTAAAAGACTCAAGATGCCCCTTTATCTTTCCCCTTTATTTACCATGTCTTTCACAACTACTGTATAACTTGAAAAAATTAATTATTTTGCGTGGGTAATGAATTAAGGAGAAGATATGAAGGGGCAGGGTTCCAGATATGCTGCTGAACTGTCAGTGGTATTGAGATTGAAGAAGCACCCTTCTGAGCATGTATGATCCTCAGTATCAACAGGAGTTAGGTGACAAAGGGTGAAGATATATTACAAAAAAGAACCTAAATTTTATAATGACTCAATTTTCATTCAAACGTTTCATCATCATGTTAATTTGTGTAATACTGCTGAAAATGGGAAATGAAGCAGACAATTTGAACAGTGTTGGGGTAATGACTGATTAACTCTCCAACTGTTGAATGTTTTAAGTATGTGGAGTATTTAACGTGGATATTGAATGAGCTTTTTAGATTTATATTGTCCTCATAGACGTCCACCACCTGGGTGCGCCTCTTCATTAAAACTGCTTGATCTGCCAAATGTTTCAACTACTGCCCTTACAGTCACTACCAGGCACAGAAGCATTATCTTAAAGGTAAATAAATGAAGTGAAAACATTATATTACAGCACATCCATATAACCAAGTAATTGAAAAACTTTAGTAATAAAAGTGCACTAAAAAATCTGGCTTGCAACCTTCAAAGTTTGGTTTCAGTCACTCTCCTCCATTATTGCTTCGAGAATCACCGTATTTAAAAAAAAAATCATGCATTACGATAAGAGAGGCATCATGGGTTAACCGAGTCCCATTACACATCAAGTCAAGCATGGCATACCTATCTATTAAAATAAAAAGGTACAGTTTTTAAATTGAAAGCAAAGAAGTAGCTGAAATATATGGTAAAACAAAATTAATACAATATAGACAAAACTAATTGTTTCATTAAGATTATATTGTTGCATTATGTAATTTATTCGTGAATTGTGTCATTTTGGAAGTCTTTGCAGTCTCCTGCTCCCCAACAAATGTCGACGGAATATAAATTATAGAAAATGAAGCAAAATTTACATCCAGCTCTGTTACTTTCTCTTGAACAGATCAGAATATAAATGTTGCTACACAGAAATAATTTTTGAGCCTACCATAATTGTCAAACGTGTTAAACAATTATGTCATAAATATAATGCAAGATGAAACACAAATCAAGTCAGAACTCTTCAGTAACAAGAATAATGCTGAAATTAGAATATTGCCAAAAGGCAGATTTTCACACGTTTCACATATGTAGCCACCTGTCAGTAATTTTTTTTGTTCTCGATATCTTCCCACATACAGATTGGCTGAATGGGATCCTCTTTTATTTTTAAAACACTTCTTATAATAAGCCTAGGCCTCTGAAAGTGAAGAGTGATCCAATTAGTTCCACCAGAGTAAAATGATACAGTCTATGTATGTGGTCTCTTCTGCCACATCTGTCACGGGCCATTTCGAAGTTCAGACTCCTGCAGAGTTCAGATCACTTAATGCTCTTATTTACTGTGTAGGCATTAGAGAAAATCCAAAGACTTTCCTTTTTCAAATGAATTAACCACAAACAAAATGATCTACAAAATAAATGTACATATGGTGATCACAGAGGGATCTTATTTTATTTCAAAATACAAATAAACTTGAAGATCTGTTTTCTGTGGAAGTGAAATGCTCAGCAAAAAGCAGATTTCACTTCAAAAATATATATTTTAAAATTAATTCTTGAAATTACGTTAAAACTGAATTTGGTAAAATGGAAATAAATTACTTCTGAAAAGTTTAACTAAGGCTTTGAGGATAAAAATCACCCAACACTCTCATAGTCTGGCAGCTCTAAGTGACAGAAGCTTCCCTAAATCCTCTGTTTACACTGGGGATTAACTGAGTGGATATTAAGCAGCAAACTGAACTGTCCATGGTCAAGGGAACCTGCTCTCTGTCAGCCATTGGGGCATTAAGACAAAGCATAGACCTGGCAGGAAGTGACCCATAAATACATCTTTACACTAGATTTATACAAAGAAAGTCTGCCTGTCACAAACCCCATATGACCATTAACTGCCCCGCAAGGCTTGCCAGGAGGCCTAATTACAGGTCTACAGAGTCTAATAACAAAAGCTGAAGAGGTTTAGCCGAGGGATGATCTGCCTCATACTGACTTGAGAGAGTCCATATAGTGTGGCACTAGAAAAGGGCCCAGCTTTAACCCTCTCCAGAGACACAAAACAGAATCCATGTCCAAGTAGCCATGTGCAACTCAGCTTTGTACAAGCTCATGGCACCAGTTTTGAAATATTAGCATTCAACTTCTGCATGCTTAACATCTGTTTAAGCAAGGACAGACCCTCAGTTCTGCATCACCTCTAATTTTACCTCCCATATTAGTGTATACATGTAAATAAACAAAATAGATTTTTGCTTTTTTATTCACGTTTGTCACAAGGCTCAGGAAGAACTAAGGGGTTAAGAACTTTTCAGAGCTTTGTTTCACTCCTTTCATACACATAACATGGAAAACATTGCAATTCCAATGTAGAAAAAATATTTGCAATATATATATTGCATATATATATATAATTTATTATATTACTGAGCACGTATGGTAAATACTTCAACTTTTTGAATCTTTTTTTCTTTAAAATAAATATGATTGTCAAGGTGACAGAATTATGTGATTTTAAGATGAGTTATATAATCTACTGACTTATTGAGTAAAGAAAACAAAGCTTAGAGTGTCAAGAATAATTATTTTCCTGAAAGATAAAAAAACTTCTGCGGCATTTTTCTTGCTGAGTATTTTATCAGGAGCCAAAAGGATGGGTTTAAATCATCAGTGCCGTTTTATCATCTGTAACAAAGGATTCTGGCCAAAACTATCTTTTCTTCTCAAATGGTGCAACATTTTTACATGATTTTACAGGAATAATGCTAACCGTGCACATGTGCAAATGAAGCAAACCAGAGATATCCAAATATCACAGAAATTCTACACATCATTTACAAGTTATATATTTTCCAAATAACTTGCAGATACAATAGGGGCTAATAAAACATTATTGTGGAATTAGCATTTGAGACTTTAGAAAATGTGATTTGGAAGATGTGAAAGCCAAAATTCAAGATTACATCATCTGTCACTTATACTTGAGCATCTGCATTTATTTCCTTTTTATCATCTTCCCTCTAGAAGTCTAATAATGGCCCTGTCCCACTGTACGAGTTCATTCAAGAGCTCTCCCGAGTTTTAAAAAAAATCGAACTCGGGGTAAGCACAGAGAATGAACGTAGCAGGTACGTCGGAGCTCGGGGACGTCTCTTAGCGGCTCGTAACGCTAACGGCAGGTACTCTAGAAACGCGGTAAGCTCGGGAACACTCGTGAAGATTTTTCAACATGTTGAAAAATGTCCACGAGAGCCCCGAGTACCGACGAGCGGCCTTTATCGTAAATCTCCGAGTTCGAATCAGGGCAAACATGGGAGAACTCTTTGAATGAACTCGTACAGTGGGACAGGGCTTACATTTAGCCAGGTGCTGATGTTTGTGCACTGAAAATATTTTCAAACTGCGTCTATTATTATGACATGACAGGCATGTCTTTTGGTCCCCAACAATATTCTGACTGCGGGTACAAGGAATTGCAGATGCAGGTTTACAAAAAAAGACACTAAGTGTTGGAGTAACTCAGCAGGTCAGGTAACATCTCTGGAGAATACAAAGAGTTGACTTTTCAAGCCAGTATTCTTGTTCAGTCTGCTGTTTTCCCATTATTTTGGACAGGAACCTTTAATGGGTGGATTTGAATAATTGGAAGTTGCTGGAATATTACCTTCTTGAATTAATTATTGTATTTTCACTGTACTTGAGGCCCACTTAAGTTTGATTGCCTATTATCCTCATTATTATTTAATCCATTTGATTCCATTATGGTTTGGAATTATGCTTACGAATTGTTATTGTTGCAATGATAACAGTCAAGAAAACACAGCAATGGTTTGATGTCAGGGGTCGTTCCATGGACCTGATGATTTAAGCTTGTTATACAGAGTTTAGGGTATCAACCCACTTCATGATGTTATTTAGACGTGGCATAAAGTTAAATGGGACACAAATATCGAATGCTGTAACGTTTCCATCACGGTGCATGTCATTACTAGGAAACACCTCTCTGACAGTCACGTGATATGAGGTAATAGAATGTTGTGGACTTTGGTCCCACCTCAGGATTTGAGACCACCACATATTATAAAATCGACCATGGTACAGTTATGAAAGAACACTGGAGTGCCTGGAGAGCTGTCTCAGTTGAATTTTTGGTAAAGTGATCTGGCCGCCTCTGCAAACTGAAAATACTCTGGTAAATTATAATATCAATAAATCTTAAATTTGAAGTTTTGCATTAAACAAAAATAACCATGTAGGTTGGTGCAATTAAAGCTCAACTATTATGTCAGCATCTTTCACAGAGGAAATCTAAAATAAATAAGAGAATATGGTGTCAATGTCTCCACAATGTCAGGAAGATGAAGGAGCGAGTTATTTACATTAGGAGGCAAGATTATTCACATGGCCCCTGTCAGCATCAATGGTGCCAAAGTGGAGATGGTCACAGGATGGTCACAACCACATTGAGACGACTGCTGAGAAAGCGCACCAACACCTTTACTGCCTCAGAAGACTAAGGAAGTTCGGCATGATTTCAATTATTTCAACAATTATTATGCATATATAAATACCAAATTCAATATTGTTAAAGATAGACATAAAATGTTGGATAACATGGTGGGTCAGGCAGCATCCCTGGGGAAAATGGACAAGTGACGTTTGGGTCAGAACCATTCTTCAGGCTGATTTTAGTAGAGGAGAGTGTGGGGAAAACCTGGTGAACCATAGGGCAAATCAGGGCTGGTAACAGATGATCTCAGACGAGATAGATTTAAAAAAAAAAGCTGGAGAAACTCAGCGGGACAGGCAGCATCTCTGGAGAGAAGGAATGGGTGATGTTTCGGATTGAGACCCTTCTTCAGATTCTCTGATAAGTTGATTGTTGGCTAGAGACAGGTGTGAGCCCAAGAGGGATGCATAGTTATGAACTGTAGTAACTGGTTAATGGGCTTTTAGTGGGGAGAAGGGGGAAGCGAAAGAGGGGGGAGAGGGGGGAGGGCGGAGGGGAGAGGGGGGGGGGGGGGGGGGGGGGGGAGGGGGGAAGAGTGGGGAGGAGGGAAGAGTGGGGGGGGGAAAGGTGGGGAGGGGGGAGGGGGGAGGGGCAAAAGAAAGCAGGAGGGGGAAAGGGGGGAAGAGGAAGAAGGGGAGGGGAAAGATAGGGAAGGGGAAGAGGAAGAGGTGGGAGAGGAAGAGGGGGGAGGAGGAAGAGGGGGAGGGAGAGGAAGGGGGAAAAGGGGAAGAGGAGGGAGGGGGAAGAGGGGGTGTTTGTAAAAGTTACCTAATATCAGAGAATTCAATGTTCATACCATTGCGCGCGGATAAGCTACTCACTCGCAATGTAAGTTTCCGTGTGGTCTCATTCTGGCAAAGGAGGTGGCTCAGGTCAGGAAGGTGGGAAATGGGAAAGGCAGTTTAGTGGTTCACAAACTGCGAGATAAGTAGGCCTTAAGGGCAGTGGGTAAGTGTTCGGTCGCCGAGTCTACACGGTCTTGCCGATTTACGGGCGCCCACATTGGGAACACCGATACAAAAGGTTTATAACTTGTGGATAAGCAGCAGCTAAAGCATTCAGCATGCTGAAATCTGAAAGGAGAATAGAATATCGGAAATACTCAACAAGTCAAGCAGCATCTGCTGAGAGAAGAAAGAGAGTTCACGTTTCAGGCTGATGACCTTTCATCAGAATTTCCGTGGCAAAGTGCCAGTTTTAACAATAATTCCACATTTCTGGGCACCACTTGAATTATTTTCTCCACACTTTCAATAATAGGAAAAGTAGAATTTGCTGTCCTTTCATAAATTAAATGCAACAAAATCGCACATTTCAATCTACACATACTTAATAAACATTAGCAGCTGTAATCTAACTCCAGCAGCTATGATGCTTTATTTCTTGCTTGAAACTCACAAGATAAAGTCGCATTCTCAGCTGTATCTACTAAATTCCAGAGCAGTGCAACATGATTATCCAATAACATAAGCCATCATGCAATCCAATATTCCATCCAGCTGTTATGCATTAAAAGTAACTACTCAACTGCGAGTAACACACTATTTTATTGTTTAGATTAGATATATTAAACCAGGAACCAGAGCCCAGACTGCTCCCGCAACTCACCGTATTTCCCTTTAGTAACTGCTAATTGGATTTAATGTGCCTCAGCAATGATATCTTTAAAGCAAACACCTCCTAGTTGACTTCGAAATGTTGGACCCAATAACAGGGTGTTCATTAACTACTATTTACTCTGTTATTCTGGTTTATTGAACAACTGAAACTATTGTTAATATAATCACAACAATGTTAAAATATGTACTCAATGATTTAATCAAATATACTGGCAATACACAATCTTGATGCAAATGGAATATCTTCATATGTTAATTTTTTTAAATAATTACCAGATATTGGTGACCATTTTTCTGTGATGCAAACTAAAATATCTATCACCAGCAATAATGAAAGTCTTCAACTCTAAACACATCTTAATTATTGGTTGGATGATAATGATTTCTCTATTTAGTAAATATTGAAATAAATATTGTTGCATAGTTAAATAATTATGTTGTGCATCAGCGGCTAAAAAAACACAAAAATAAAATTTAAATAGTGTCTGTTAAAACAATTGCAATATCTTTGTCACCAAGAATGTGTGTGCTCCATTCCTACCTTCAATTCCTTCCTTATTTTTCACAGGAAAAATAAGATGTCATGCACTATATATTTAATTTGAATCACACAGATTCAGGATTGGGGTGATATATAACCCATAGTAGCTTTATTATATTTTAGAGAGCACGACCGCGAAATAAATACTGACAGCTCTGCACAAACTAAACAAATTGTGCCACACTGCTCACAACCGTCACATCTACTTTATAATTATACATTTGAAAAATATATTAAACGTACTCCAAGTTACATACATAACTTAAACTACATTATGATTCTATTGCGGGGCAATGGGGAGGGGGGAGGCTGAGAAACGTATGTTAGTAGTTCAGTCAAAATGGTGAACAAAACAAAATGGATACCATAAGATTCAAACTTCCTGTAAAACATTTTTCATGTTCAAAAGTGAGAATAAATGCACGGATTTGAAAATTCCAATTCTCTTTATTGCAGTAAAAGGCACTACATTTGACGAGAACCATTCTGAATATATTGCTTAGTTTCTCCTTCATAAATTACTTCTATTTTATGAAGGAGAAAATAAGCAATATATATCAAATGAAAAGTTTCCTTTATGTCTGTGGAATATCTCTTTGGCCAGCTTTAGTTTCCTAGCTGCAAGTGGACCAAAGGTATGCCACCCAAGTGGACATTGTTCATATTAAAGCAATAGTCTTTCCCTTCAGTAGTAACAGCCTGAATACTGTTGAGCAGATATCAAAACAATGGAACAAGTAACTTAAGGGAAAGTAACTCAGCCTTGTTAGGCCTGAAAGAAATTTAAAAAACTTAGTATTAAAAAAAATCTGTACAACTAAAATGTTTACTATGTATTTTTACAGGTTCTTGCCAGCTTACAAACTCCTGACCTATGTACAAACCCGTACATACGACCAAGCATTTGGGATACTTGGCAAGATGGAGTTGCCAGCTGTTGCCAGGCTGCAGGTGTCTTTGCTGTGTGGAACTTGGTCTGCAGCTGCATTTCCGACTTGTGAGATGTTCGGGTTCCGAACAATTCTCAGGAACAGAACTTTGTTGTAACCTGGAGGGGAGGCCGTAATTGTCAACTATCCTGCAATCTATACATTCATTTTCCTTAACCTTTACAGCCTACGGGATTACCTGGTTGCCAACCATTTCAACTCCCCATTCCCATACTGACCTTTCTCTCCTGGGCCTCCTCCATTGCCAGAGTGAGGCCACATGCAAATTGGACGAACTTTAGTGGCTTGAACGTTGACTTTTAAGTAACTTCTGCTAATACTCCCCTCCCCTCTTGCCTCCTTCCTCCGCCCTAGCCGTTTTACCAGTTCACCACATTGTATCCCTCTTGAGATTACACCTTCCCTAGCCAACAATGGCACCTCCTCCCCTGCGGTCATTTGTTGCCGGCTCTGATTAGTCATTGTCTTTCTCGCCTCCAGCTCTGAAGATTGGTCCCGACCCAAAATGTCACTTGTCATTTTTCTCCGGAGAAGCTGCCTGACCTGCAGTGTTACCTGTGTCTATCTTAAATATTATCTATTCAATATCCTATTAACACTATTGCCCAAATGAATAGATGTTTATGCAATAAATGATAGTTGCTATTCGAAGGTGGTTTGCAAAATTGCAGCACCAATCCCAGTGCTAATCCTGCTATATTTAACTGGTGTAAGGTTGTTGCTTGTGCCAAAATTACTTCCATATGGCTACCTGTTTAGAAAATGTTTGAAAATATCATTATCATACCCTGGATACACTTCACATATCAAGAAATTAAGGGACTAAAGACAAAAAAGGGCGAGAAAACAATTCCTTCCCGCATAATTTTAAATTAAGTGCTTATTATCTGTTTAGTACAAAATGATTCGAAAATAAGAGTAGGAGGAGGCCATTCGGTTCGTTCAAGTCTGCTCTCACATTCAATATGATCATGCAGACCTCCCCAGGCCACATCTCCTCTTCCATGGCCCTACATTCCTTGAACTTTCAAAAAAATCCCACGGTACAAGGTTTGTTTATTATCACGTACCAATTAAGGTACAGTGAAATTCAGATTGCCATACAGTCATCATACCAATAAAGAGCAACAAAATCCCCAAATAAACTTTTAACATGAACATCCACCACAGCGACTCCCCCACATGCCTCACTGTGATGGAAGGCAAATAAAAGTTCAATCATCTTCCCCTCTTTGTTCTCCCATGGTCAGGGCACTCGAATCTTCTGCAACCGGCGGTCGAGCCCTCTGCATCGGGTTCAGCTCCCTGCGCCGGGCGATCGGAATCCCGAGTTGGGACTGGTCGAACCTCCTGCGGCTTAGAGCTTCCCAACATCTGTCTCTATCTGAGATTACGAGCTCCTCGATGTTGAAATCTGCAGACCGCAGTTGGAGCGTTGATCCCAGGCAAGGGAGGCTCCGATGGCAAGTCCACAGACCCGTAGTGGGGCTCAAAGTCAGTATCGAGCAAGGCCGCCAGCTCCAGCGCGATCGAAGATACGATCCGGGAAAAAAAAAAAAAAGAAAAAAAAATCGCTTCTCCGGCAAGGTAAGAGATTGAAAAAAAAATTAATTGTTTTACCCTCCACACTCCAGAGCATGTCAGCCCTCTAACGATTGGCATCAATACTGAACTCTTGCAACATCTGAAAATATTGGTTGTGGTTAGCATTTTCAAAGAGGAAGTAGATCGCTGTCTTGGTCAACCTTTTGAATAAATTCAGGATTAGTTGGGAGGATGTCGGTACTCCACATGAAGAGCCTGATTGCAAGGGAATTTCCCTGCATTATTCCGAAAAATAAAACTCTGCGATCCAACAAAAGGCACACCTGGCCGATGATTCGAATCTCTTCATTTGATTGGGAATTTCTAATCTGGGCAACAATGAGAAGTTCAACTTCCGTTTTAATGTTATTTTATTTCATGTGGTTTAATTGTTTATTCGCGCTATCACATGATAATAACATTTTTGAAACTTGATTCAACTGTAGTCAGGACTATCTTGCAGTGAAAACTGCAATGAATTTTAGGTTTGGATAAAGGTAGCCAATGAGGCTTCCAAGCATGGGCCTAGTTTGATCTGGGTCCACCAACTAAAAATGTCTTGTAATTCAATTTGTGTCAACATTTCCAAGTGATCTTGCCACTTCTTTCACCTTTAGTTTAGTGATGGTACTTTTGTTTTCAAATCTGTAGCACCATGGGTTCAAGACCATTTCAGTAATTTGAGCACATGATTCAGACCGAGACTCAAGAGGAGTCCAGAGGGAATGCATAATGTTGAAAGTGCTGACCGAGAAATTATTCTGAGCTTAAATAAATGCACTCAATTACACTATGTGGTGGATACTATGTTTCTTCCGTTCCTACAACAGTGTTCCTTTTTATCCAACTCTCCGTAAAAGGACAAATGCATGTCTAAAACATGCAGTGACATGTTTTTTGTATTACTGGACATTAAGGACTGATTACATAATCAATACCATGCAACTATCAAACTGTCTGGGGACTGTTTATAATCTTTGCCATAGTAAGAGGTGCGGTTGCTGTGATTACGGCCATTTCAACATGATGATTGACATCTGCAGTGATCTTTGTATAGGACAAATGGTTGTACCAGTTGGTATAAGCCTAGCATCAACCACCTATCACAGAAGAACATCGAAGATAGACACAAGATGCTGGAGTACCTCAGCGGGATAGGCAGCATCTCTGGAGAGAAGGAATGGGCGACGTTTGCAAAAGGCCACCAAAAATGAAGTTAAAATTCTTGTATTTTACAAACATTTGTGTTTTCAAGACTTTCATGCTTTTACAACCCAGTGGGTACTTTAGGGGCATAGTTACTCCAATCAATGAAGTAATAAAGCTAGCAACTTGACAAGGAATAAATACAGGGCAGGGCTATGGAAATACCGCAAGGCTCAGTGCTGAGACCCCAGCTATTTACAATATATATTAATGATCTGGATGAGAGAATTGAAGGCAATATCTCCAAGTTTGCGGATGACACAATGCTGGGGGCAGTGTTAGCTGTGAGGAGGATGCTAGGAGACTGCAAGGTGACTTGGATAGGCTGGGTGAGTGGGCAAATGTTTGGCAGATGCAGTATAATGTGGATAAATGTGAGGTTATCCATTTTGGTGGCAAAAAACAGGAAAGCAGACTATTTCTAAATCGTCGGCCGACTAGGAAAAGGGGGGAGATGCAGCGAGACCTGGGTGTCATGGTACACCAGAGTCATTGAAGGTAGGCATGCAGGCAGCAGCAGGCAGTAAAGAAAGCGAATGGTATGTTAGCTTTCATAGCAAAAGGATTTGAGTATAGGAGCAGGGAGGTTCTACTGCAGTTGTACAGGGTCTTGGTGAGACCACACCTGGAGTATTGCGTACACTTTTGGTCTCCAAATCTGAGGAAGGACATTCTTGCCATAGAGGGAGTGCAGAGAAGGTTCACCAGACTGATTCCTGGGATGTCAGGACTGTCTTATGAAGAAAGACTGGATAGATTTGGTTTATACTCTCTAGAATTTAGGAGATTGAGAGGGGATCTTATAGAAACTTACAAAATTCTTATGGGGTTGGACAGGCTAGATGCAGGAAGATTGCTCCCGATGTTGGGGAAGTCCAGGACAAGGGGTCACAGCTTAAGGATAAGGGGGAAATCCTTTAAAACCGAGATGAGAAGAACTTTTTTCACACAGAGAGTGGTGAATCTCTGGAACTCTCTGCCACAGAGGGTAGTTGAGGCCAGTTCATTGGCTATATATAAGAGGGAGTTAGATGTGGCCCTTGCGGCTAAGGGGATCAGAGGGTATGGAGAGAAGGCAGGTACGGGATACTGAGTTGGATGATCAGCCATGATCATATTGAATGGCGGTGCAGGCTCGAAGGGCCGAATGGCCTATTCCTGCACCTAATTTCTATGTTTCTATGTCTCCTCCACATTATGTCATGGGATTTCAATCAATGAATATTTATTGTCACATATGCAATTAAGCATTACACAGTGAAATTCATTTTGCATATAATGATGCCGGCGCTGCAAGTTCAAAGTCCGGATTCCCACAAGCTCATTTTACCGGAGCTGCTCCCGATCCCCTCCATCGCCCACGACTAGCTCGGCCCACGAACTATCATCTCTAATTTCTCCTCGTCGGCCATCTTGTGTCCCGGGGGCAACATCCTGCGGCCAACCTAGAGACACTGGAGACATACCCCGGATCATCCTCCTACCGGCCCTTGCTCTCCACGCCCATTGACTGCAGCGACTCCATTCCGCATACGAGGAGCCTCCAGGTGACCTCGACTGTGCTTCAAGACCCTCCAATAGAACTGCTCTCACAAATGTGCCCCTCACAGTCTAACATTTGAGTACAAGCAGAGTAACATAGTTGGTTGGACATGCTGTCTCACAACACCAGAGAACCAAGTTTGATCCCATCCTTGGGAGCTGACTATGTGGAGTTTGCTTGCTCTCCCTGTGACCGCATGGATTTTCTCCGGGTGTTCCGGTTTCCTCCCAAATGTCAAAGACTTGTGGGCTCGTACGCAATTTGGCCTCTGTAAAGTACCCAGAGTGTGTAGGTAATGGAAAAAATGAGAGATAACAGAGCCAGTGGAAATGGGTGATAGATGGCCGGTATGAACTCAGTGGGCCGAAGGGCCTGTTTACATGCTGTATGTTTCAATCAATCAATCAGGACCAGATTATGTGCTCATCTGTATCATAACTTATGAACCACATGAACAATGATGAGAGTGCTATCCATTACTGATGACATTTCCTTTTCATTTAACTTTGGAGCAAGTTATTGCCTCATTCAAGAAACACGATGCTGATTCATTGTGGAGGAGGTTTACATTGTTAATCAACTAATTAAAACATCGCCAAACACTTTGGGTTAACAACAAAGAAACAAGGGATGTTTAAGAAAGAACTGCAGATGCTGGAAGGTAGACAAAAAAGCTGGAGAAACTCAGAGGGTGAGGCAGCATCTATGGAGCGAAGGAATAGGTGATGTTTCGGGTCGAGATCCTTCTTCACTGCAAGGGATGTTAGGATTGCAGAGTTGACATGAAAGAGAGAATCTCCTTGTACTAAGTGAATGGGTGAAATACAAGAACAATGGAAGAGACATATTGGTGTGTATGAAAATAAAGTTCAAAAAAACAAAGGCAAAGTCAAAAGATGGCACACAAGAACTGAGTAAAGTCAGAAATTGCAGTGTAAGGTGGAGTGGAGAATTGAAAAAGCCACATGTGAAATCTCAGTTACCATGTGTAAAGCTGTCCTTCAAGAAAAGTGACTCCAAATTTAGGAAATAGATACCTGTAATTTAAAAGTTAATACCCACCGGTGATTGACAGTTTGAACTAGTGATTGACAGTTGAATGTGGCATAAATAATTTTGATTCTCTCCTTACATTAAAATTGTATTAAAAAGCTTCTTTGAAAAAAATAGATTGTATTTCATTGTATAGAA
Organism: Leucoraja erinaceus; assembly: GCF_028641065.1. NCBI lineage: Eukaryota > Metazoa > Chordata > Chondrichthyes > Rajiformes > Rajidae > Leucoraja > Leucoraja erinaceus. Next base: position 49,050,594 of record NC_073390.1, read on the forward strand.
TAACACACAGGAAATAATAGAGGGGTGTTTTATAACAATTATTGAGGTCATAATTACATGTTTCACTGCTTTCAAGTATTTCTCTGATGGTGTCTAAATATAATAGTGAACAGTGTAAAATCTGAAAACAATTTTAAACAAAATATCTAAAATCTTCAGGTGCTGGAAATCTTGAATGAAAACAGAACATGCTGGAAACACACATTGCACTTCAGGCTGTAGACCCTCCAATAGAACGTCTCTCACAAACTCTGTATCTCTTTCTTTAGATGCTGCCTGCGTGTTTAAAGAAAGGTCCCTACCCAAAACATCGCCTGTCCATTCTCTCCACAGATGCTGCCTGACCCACTGAGTTCCTCCAGCACAAAGTGCTTGACTACCCAAGGAGGCAGGAATACACAGAGACAAGAAACTGCAGATGCTGGAATCCTGAGCAAAACACACAAAAAAAGGTTTTGCTCAGGATTCCAGCATATGCAGCTGCTTGTCTCTCTGCATTTTTGTGCCTTCCTGGGTAGTGCCACACACAATTCCTGTGTATTTCAGTAGTTGGCTTGAGCCTGAATGTATATCCCAAACCTTATTCAGTCGCTGTAAAACGATGGCAAGATAAATTCTGTTATTTTTATTTTGGTGTCTGAGAATTTTTCAATTGCAGTGGCTGCTTCATCAGCTTCATGACTTCACTGCTGCTCTCTGTGTCTGCTTGCACAAATCTGTCTAAACTGTTTGCCTGATATAAGTTCAATAGTGGTTCTGGCCATCACATTCTTATTCATATAATAGGATTGTCACAGAACTGTAGGCAAAAATAGAATTTCACTGTAGCTAGGTACATGTGCCAATGAAATACCTTTGAACCATGGAAAAATGGGTCGGCAGAATGATATAGCTAAACAAAGTGAGGGACAGAGAGCAGTTTTTGTCACATATAATAGGTGATGAGATAGAGCATGGGATCAGGGTGATCTTGCAATACATGCAGTGACTGTTCCCAATCCCCTGCATGATTGCACTCACTGTGCCAGCCGAGCGGAGTGTGCTGTGAATCCCGCAGATCAGACTGAGGGGTCGTATCACTTGTCTCAGCCGACCCGACACAAGCCCTCACTAGCATCCTCCCACAAGAAGTCACGCAGTGATACATTGCTGGATTTGCACTGGTATCCGGTTACAGCACTGTGCAGCAACCAAGATGACAGGGGTTCATGCCAAGTTCCTGGCACGGCATCAAGGAGAGCCAAGATGCCAACAGAGTGTGACAATCAGTAGCCAACTCTGAAACATAATGCTACAATTATCCTTTTTAGCAATGTTAAATTAGCATTCTCTTTTCTGGGAACATATCTTAAATATCAGTACCATAAAAGTGTTTGCAAAACATTTTTAGTAAACAAATGAATTTTTATCATTGGAAGGAAGCAATGACACTGAAATGAACAGCCCGTTGGTCTGGTGAGACTGTGCAACAACACTGTGACTTAAAATCACAACTCATTCAATGTTTTTAATGGTCTCGATAGCTAGAGTGTGGAGTTCACTTCAAATAAATGAACACTCTTGGAGGAGTTGGGCACGATTGCAACATCCACTTTTCTGAGTTCAACCACTAACGTGCAAACAACAGAAATTGGTGTCAGTTTTACAAAGTAATGACAGTGAACACTAACAGTTTTGCAACTGCAACCTCGGCACCAGATGCATCTTTCTAGAACAACCAGCCTCCATTGCCACGCCTGGATACTATATTCCTCATTCTACCTCCCTAATGTGCATATATACATTTTCATCTTCATCACTAAAAAGCCACTAAAGCAAAACAGTATCAGAACCGTAAGTAAAGCTATATTCTCAAAAATGCAAAAATAATTACAAAATATTTATGTAATACATTTGAAAAATCAGTTCAGTTTGATTAGTTGAAAGGTATTGTTTGCCAACAAGAATATATGTTGTATTTCAAGCATATTGACATAATAAATTAATAACTTCAAAATATTTTAATCATAAAGTATATCCATCCAAGGATGTGTAAAATCCTTCTTCTTGAACAGCTAATTTGAAATTTGCCAATTCCTTATCTGAGTTGATTCAACATTTTTTGTGAAAGCTCGTCTTTAAGTCTTTGAATGTCACTTTAAAAAAAATTGAAGGAACTTGGCAACTACAAAAAAAAAATCATATCTGCCAACAAATTTGCACAAAACAAATTAACAACCAATTTCAGAATCTGCTTTCAGTAAACTTAGTTTATGTTAATAGCTTTCCTGAGGAAAAAATATGAACTCAGTTTATTTTCTAGTGACTTAAAGTTTATTTTAACAACTAAAAAAATAATGTGTCTGGTGAAAATATAAACTATCTGTTGAGAACATGTGCACAATTGGGCGGCATGGTCGTGCAGCGGTAGAGTTGCTGCCTTACAGAGTTTGCAGTGCCAGAGAGCCCGGTTCGATTCCGACTACGGGTGTTGTCTGTACGGAGTTTGTACGTTCTCCCTGTGACCGTGTGGGTTTTCTCTGAGATCTTCGGTTTCCTCCCGCACTCCAAAGGTTTGTAGGTTGATTGGCTAGGTGTAAATGTCCCTAGTGTGTGTAGGATAGTGTTAATGTGTGGGGATTGCTGGTCTTGTCGGCTCGGTGGGCTGAAGGACCTGTTTCCGCGCTATATCTCTAAACTAAAATAAAATGTATTGAGGATTCAAGCTTAGATGATCAGGCATCCTGCATAATATTTCACTAACAGAGCACAAGAATAAGGGTAGGCCATTTAGGACTGAAATGGGGAAAAACCTTTTCACTCAGAGAGTTGTGAATTGTGGAATTCTCTTCCACAGAAGGCAGTGGAGGCCAATTCACTGGATGTATTCAAGAGAGAGTTAGATTTTGAGCTCTTAGGGCTGAGGGAATCAAGGGATATGAGGAGAAAGCCGGAACGGGGTACTGATTTTGGATGATCAGCCATGATCATATTGAATGGCGGTGCTGAATCGAAGGGCCGAATGGCCTACTCCTGCACCTGTTGTCTATGTTTCTACAACATGATATTTCATTCCCATGACCTACCGGCAGCCTGGAGGACCAACTGCAGTCTTGCTTTTGCCTGTTCCGCAGGGGACTGCAAAACAACAAAAGATAAAACGCACATCACATATAATGGACTTGGTTATTAATGATGACACAGGAAAGGATTTCCATTCATCAAAAAATAAAAGAACAACTGTGCACAACACTATACAATTAATATGTAATCAAAAAGATACACCACTCAGCAAACAGTTGAATGATCGGTGGCATACTCTTAGTTTATGATTAAGAATGGAACAAGACAACACTAAATAATGTGAGGTATTTTACATAATTCTTTAAGTGTTTCCGATTCCTAGTCGAAACACTACATGTCACACTTTCTCTCTCAAAGCTGTTCAGTGTTAAGCAGCAAAATGTAATGTGATAAGTTTTTAAAATATTAATCGCACTATGAGCAATAGCCCTCAAATCCAAAGTGTATTTTTCCCTTCAATACCTCTGTCACACAAAAAGGACACTTCATTTTTGCATTTGTGCTGCTGTGCTGCATCTATTATAAAATAATGAAGTTTCAACAAATAAAAAAAGATGTGAAGTTTGCTTTAATTCTTTGTAGTTTGGGATCATTAGATTATTTGAGGATTTGCATAGTCAGTTCATACATATGTGCCACCAGAGCTTCCTGCAATCCCATTCAGCAAAGAAATGTTCACATTTGCATAATCCTTCAAAGACATCAACCTCCTCCTCCCCCACACAAATCCTCAGATTTATTGTAGCTTCAAGAATTATCAAAATCACACTTTCTGCAACTTGGTGAGATGCAAACATATCTATTACATAGTGGTGTATAAATTAATACAAACTAAAGCCATGACAAAATTATAAGGACAAGAAAACAGTAACATATATATTGTAATACCTATAACTCAAAGTCCCATAGCAAAGCTTTTTGAAAAGGGCACTTAATTTTGCTTTTATTGCTGCCAATTATCTTCTATTCCTTCATTTTCTGAAGGCATTGGATCCTGACCGGGATACACCAAACCTGTACTCGTGTACCAAAATGGCCATTCTTGATTTATTTACTTTGGCTGTAAATCTTAACAGGCTATTCCAATCGGGTGACTATCACAGTCGAGCAAGTCATGTTCTCATCCATTTATGCACAGAACATAGATCATTGCATAGGTTCCAAGTCCAAATCCTCCCCAATTCCCGCCTGCTGAATTTAACTGAGATGCTACTGGTTGCCAATATGTCAACAGAGATCAAATAACGCAACGCGTTGAGTTTTAGATTTGGCTTTAATAGTTACATTTTACTGTAAAAATACATACATTTACCTCTTGTTTAAGAAGGAACTGCAGATGCTGGAAATTTGAAGGTAGACAAAAATGCTGGAGAAACTCAGCGGGTGAGGCAGCTTCATAGATGCTGCCTCACCCGCTGAGTTTCTTCTGCATTTTTGTCTACATTTACCTCTTAATGAGCACAACATGGCCCACTAATTATCTGCCTATTTTAATTATTTTAATTGCAACTGTTTGTTTGTTTTAAGCGGCAGAATGGGTACTGCTGGTAGAGCTGCTGCTCACAGAGCCAGAGACCTGGATTCAATCCTGATCTCAGGTGCTGTCTGTGTGGAGTTTGCATGTTCTCTCTGCGTGGGTTTATTCTCTGTGTTGCTACCACATTCCAAAGATGTGCAGATTTGTGGGCTTATTGGCCTCTGTAAATCGTCCCTTGTGTGTAAGGAGAGGATGCAAAAGTGGGGATAACTGTAAGAATTAGTGTGAACCGGTGATCGAGGGTTGGTGTGGACTTGGTGGAATGAAGGGCCCATTTCCATGCTGCCTTTCAATTAAATTCAAATTTTAACTGGAGGCTGGTTCAGAAAGCTCCCCAGCATTTCCTCTACATGTGGCTGAGGACTTTGCGGCTGGTCATTTTGCTCCTGGCTTCTGGGATGCTCTGGCCAGCATGATAGGACTTTGGCAACCAGAGCAGGTAGAGGTAGGACATACCCAGCCAGATCCAGCCAGAGAATTTGCTCCAGCTAAATCTGGCACCAAATTACTAAAAAACTACAATGAAAGGGAATTGGAACCATTCACTTCTCTCTCATATCATTATCTAGGTTCCTCTCACTAATGTTCACACTATTTGTCTAAACCATTCTCCGTGGAGCAAATGTTGATCTACAGGGCAAGCATTGTACATGATAGGTATCATTCCTTCTCACAGTTAAAATAAAGTTCAGCTTTAAAAACCTTTTTTCACAAACATCTTTCAAGCAACCAATAAAACTGAATTCAAAATGGATCTTGTGTGGAGTAAAGTCGCATCTTGTATGCTTGGTCCATTTCAATAGTACAGGTGCACAACCTTTTATCCGACAGCCTTGGGACCAGACACTTTTCGTAATTTGGAATTTGTCGGTCTTCGGAATGGAAATTTTTTAGCGTAGATTTTAATGGCTGGCTCAGTGGTAGAGTGCCCGGCTCATATCCGCAAGGTTGCGAGTTTGCGCCTTGATCCCGGCAGTTCCTCAGTCGCGAGTTTGAGTCTTCAGTGTAGTTTTTTTCTTGCAGAATAAATGTCTGTATGAAATGCAGTGTGTTGAATGAATTCCTGAATTTGTAAATGTGACCGCAGCATTGAATCACCTCCCGCACTCATGTCACCCTAGCGGGGCTACATGCCTAAGGCCCTACCCCTCTCCTAAGAAGGCGACATTTTCACACTCTTATATAGTGTGCAGCAGACGACGCCAAACGTGAGCTTTGTGTGCAGACGACAAAAAAATGCTGGTTTCCTGGTAGGCGATATACCCTGACGCGCAATATAATGCCACTTCTCTTTTTAGTTCCCCTTTCTCCAGGACCGATCCGAGGTTCCGCTGTCACCTCTGCGGGCCACCCTCGGTGAATTCTCACTCAACTTTGTCTTGGGATTCCTACTCTCCCGGTCAATGTACCCTCACCTTCTCTTTTATGAATGGGGATTTAGTTCCCCTTTCGTCGAGGACCGACCGGAGGTTCCACTGTCACCTCTGCGGGCCGCCCTCGGTGAATGTCCTTTCTCCCTGGCCCTGGCAAACACGGGGAGCTACACACATCCCCAACCCCCCGCTCCTCCGAACTCCAGAGGAATCCGCTCCCCGATGGGCCGCTACGGCGACAAGTGGCAGTTCGCCCACAGCCCGAGAACAAGACGCACCTTGCGCACCAGCAGCAGCTGCCCCTCTGGAGTTGGAGCGGGGCTGGACTGGAGTTGCTGATCTGGGATCTCCGTGCTTGCAGTGGGCCTGGGGGTCGGTGTCCCGATGAGGGGGCACAGCTCGGGCTGTGGGCGAACTGCCACTTGTCGCCGTAGCGGCCCATCGGGGAGCGGCTCCTGGTGGTCCCGATGTCTCCCACTAGTTTGCAGTTTTCCTCTGGAGTTGGAACGGGGCTGGGCTGCTGCTGGCTGTGGGTCTCTGGGATGTCCGTGCTTGCAGTGGGCCTGGGGGCCGGTGTCCCGTTGGTCCTGACGTCTCCGGTGACTGGCATTGCCGACGTGAAGACAGTGCAAAGCCCCCACGCCGGTGCAATGGGCGGGGAGCTGGAGAGGGGAGGGATGGGGTCACACACATGGCCGGGAAGCAGAGGGGTGTAGGTGGGGTGAAACTGAAGGGAGCGACAATCTGCAGCTCCCTGCCCGCTGAGATAAAAAAGTTCCCACGCAAGACTCACGATACACTGTGTATCGTGTCTACCGTGGGAACTTTATAACTCAGCGGGCAGGTAGCAGCATATTGTCAATTATTAACCCTCCCGCGCAATATACCCTCACCTTCTCTTTTATGGATGGGGATTTAGTTCCCCTTTCTTCCAGGACCGACCTGAGGTTCCGCTGTCACCTCTGCGGGCCGCCCTCGGTAAACGCTCACTCAACTTTGTCTTGGGATTCCTACTCTCCCGGTCAATGTACCCTCACCTTCTCTTTTATGAATGGGGATTTAGTTCCCCTTTCGTCGAGGACCGACCGGAGGTTCCGCTGTCACCTCTGTGGGCCGCCCTCGGTGAACTGTCCTGTTTCCCTGTCCCTGGGATACTTGGGGGCTGAACATCAGGCACAAACCCCCCCAATGTGAAACCCACCCCCAACTCCAGAGGAATCCGCTCCCCGATGGGCCGCTACGGCGACAAGTGGCAGTTCGCCCACAGCCCGACCTGCGCGACCTCAAGAACAAGACGCACCTTGCGCATGTTATCATTTTCTACCCTCTGGAGTTGGAGCGGGGCTGGGCTGGAGTTGCTGATCTGGGACTCTCCGTGCTTGCAGTGGGCCTGGGGGTATTGTGTCCCAGATGAGGGGGCCCCTCTCGGGCTGTGGGGAACTGCCACTTGTCGCCTAGCGACCCATCGGGGAGCGGCTCCTGGTGGTCTCGATGTCTCCCGCTAGTTCGCAGTTTTCCTCTGGAGTTGGAACGGGGCTGGGCTGCTGCTGGCTGTGGGTCTCTGGGTCTCCGTGCTTGCAGTGGGCCTGGGGGTCGGTGTCCCGTTGGTCCTGACGTCTCCGGTGACTGGCATTGTATGCTGGCATCGCCGACGTGAAGACAGTGCAAAGCCCCCACGCCGGGCAATGGGCGGGGAGCTGGAGAGGGGAGGGAAGGGGTCACACACATGGCCGGGAAGCAGAGGGGTGTAGGTGGGGTGAAACTGAAGGGAGCGACAATCTGCAGCTCCCTGCCCGCTGAGTTAAAACGTTCCCACGCAAGACTCACGATACACTGTGTATCGTGAGTCTACCGTGGGAACTTTTTTAACTCAGCGGGCAGACAGCAGCATATTGTCAATTATTAACCCTCCCGCGCAATATACCCTCACCTTCTCTTTTATGGATGGGGATTTAGTTCCCCTTTCTTCGAGGACCGACCGGAGGTTCCTCTGTCACCTCTGCGGGCCGCCCTCCGTGAACGTTTTCAAGGACCTTTTTTCATGGACTGAAAAAATGTCGCTATTCGGAGGTTTTCGTTATTTGGATCTTCGGATAAAAGGTTGTGCACCTGTACTGGTATTGTTCAGCAAGTTCTAATAATAAGTCCATATATATTATATTATCGGCCATTAAAGTTGGCTGTTCATGAGTGAACATTGCATCTTCAGCTGGTGATGGAGATCTGACCACTTAACAGGAAGTTACATTCATATAGACAATACACCAACTGCACCAAATTTCTGAATGATATTAGTAGAATAAAAATAATGATTTTTTTTAGAATTTCTACTGAAGTATTTGAATTTGTTCCTTAAAAATTAAAATGCAACAAAATTAATTTGCAATTTAGCTAAAACCTAGCCCTTTACCCCTCTCCTAAGAACCCAGAAGAGTCCAAATTCCGATTAATAGACCTACACACGTTTCAAACACACATTGCTCACAAAAAAAAATGCATATCCTGGTCAACAAAAACTGACAGCAATTAAATGCCATTCCCAGATTCCGAAACCAGTCTACAATGCGAGGATTTTGTTTGTTGATTTTAGCTCAGCATTCAACATCATTGTGCCAGAGCTACTACACTTCAAACTTTCCGAGTTGAGTGTGCCTGAACCCCTCTGTCGGTAGATCAACAGCTTCCTGGCAGACAGGAAGTAGCATGGGAGGCTGGGAAAGCACATCTCAAACCCACAAACCCTCAGCATAGGAGCACCGCAAGGCTGCATACTCTACCCTCTCCTCTACTCTCTCTACATCAATGACTGCACCTCCACTGACTACTCCGTCAAGCTTCTCAAGTTTGCGGACGACACAACCCTGATTGGACTGATCCAGGATGGGGAAGAATCTGCCTACAGACAGGAAGTGACACTGCTGGCGACCTGGTGCCATCGCAACAACCTGGAGCTCAATGCTCTTAAGACAGTGGAATTGATAGTAGACTTTAGGAGAGCTCCCTCTCCCCTCACCCCACTCACCATCAACAACACCACAGTCACATCTGTGGAGTATTTTAAGTTCCTGGGAACCATCATCTCCAGGGACCTTAAATCCCAATCTGCCACAGCCAATGATGGTCCAATTCTACACGGCCATCGTAGTCTGTCCTCATCTTCTCCATCATGGTCTGGTTTGGCTCAGCCACCAAGCACGACATCCGGAGGCTGCAGCGAATCGTCCGATCAGCTGAGAAGGTTATTGGCTGCAATCTTCCCTCCATTGATGAACTGTACACTGCAAGGGCCAGGATGCGAGCGAGTAAGATAATCTCTGACCCCTCTCACCCTGGCCACAAACTCTTTGAATTACTCCCCTCTGGAAGGCAACTCCGGACTGTCAAAGCCACCACAGCCAGACATAAAAACAGCTTTTATCCACAAGCAGCTCTACTCAATAACCAAAAATCTGCAGCCTCCTTTTGCTCTGGTATTTTATTTAATTCACATGTTTAATCAATAATGTTTTAATATTAATGATTAACGTTTTATGTGTCATTCCTAACTGTCACTGTATGTCGTTGTTACTTGCGGGCTGAGCTTCAAGGCAAACTCCTTGTATGTGAATACTTGGCCATTAAACATTCATTCATTCAATGGATGGACACTTTTGAATTGGCTTCATTTTATCTGGTTCACAATGGACAAAGATATTTTCAATGTTAACATGAACTACTTGATTAGTAAATATGTGCTCTCCATGGATAGGGCTTACTGTTAGCTGATGAGACCACACCTGGAGTATTGTGTGCAGTTTTGGTCCCCTAATTTGAGGAAGGACATACTTGCTATTGAGGGAGTGTAGTGTCAGTTTACAAGGTTAATTCCCGGGATGGCGGGACTGTCATATGCTGCGAGAATGGAGCGGCTGGGCTTGTATACTCTGGAATTTAGAAGGACGAAAGGATATCTTATTGAAACATATAAGATTATTAAGGGTTTGGACACTAGTGCTGGAAACATGTTCCCGATGTTGGGGGAGTCCAGAACCCGGGGCCACAGTTTAAGAATAAGGGGTAAGCCATTTAGAACGGAGATGAGGAAACACTTTTCCACACAGAGAGTGATGTGCGTAGAATTCTCTGCCTCAGAGAGCGGCGGAGGCCGGTTCTCTGGATACTTTCAAGAGAGAGCTAGATAGGGCTCTTAAAGATAGTGGAGCCAGGAGATATGGGGAGAAGGCAGGAACGGGGTACTGATTGGGGATGATCAGCCATGATCACATTGAATGGCGGTGCTGGCTCGAAGGGCCGAATGGCCTACCCCTGCACCTATTGTTTATTGTCTATATCACCAAGGACAGTAGAAGGATGCAAGAGCCTGGGCACATTGAAAATACCAATTGTAAATTCTTATCCATTTACGTGTGTGAAGTCCAAGTATTTTAAGGGGTACTTATGTGCAAAAGTTAGAGCATGAATGGGTTACACCTGTACCTCTCTAAGGAAAGTAGAATCACTGCTGAATCTCATAGAAACATAGAAAATAGGTGCAGGAGTAGGCCATTCGGCCCTTCGAGCCTGCACCGCCATTCAATATGATCATGGCTGATCATCCAACTCAGAATCCTGTACCTGCCTTCTCTCCATACCCCCTGATCCCTTTAGCCACAAGGGCCACATCTAACTCCCTTTTAAACATAGCCAATGAACTGGCCTCGACTACCTTCTGTGGCAGAGAATTCCAGAGGTTCACCACTCTCTGTGTGAAAAATGTTTTTTCTCATCATGACACAGACTTGACAGCAATGCACTGAAAAATTGTAACACAAGTAAGGAGAGGGTCACACATTTCAAGATCCACATCTTGAAGGAAGAGATAAAGAATCGCAGAGATTGAGCACACATTGGAGCCCAGGAAGTTATTCAATATTCAGATGATGGGAAAGTGTGAGAAAATAGTCAAGAGAGATGAATGCCTACTTTCAGCTGGTTAAGTTAATTAAAATTGCCATTTAGAAAGACCACATCTCACACTTATTTAACTGCAGCTATTATAACCAAGATGCTATTTCACGTACTTAGTGAAGCACGTTCATTTCATTTCTCCTTCTTTCTTGCAGATGGCACTACCAATTGCTGTCTGTAGTAATAAATCAAAAGGAGGAATCTTCAGCTGCTTGGGCAATCATAGATTGGAACAAAGGTGGTCCATAAATGATGGCATTTGGAGAATTTGCTTGGAGATGCTTGGGCACAATCTTGTCTGCCCAAAAAACTTGCATGAAATGTCAATGAGTCTTGGGTGTCCACCTCCACACCTTTACTTGAAACACGGAGCTAACATTTTGCAGGAAGTGGTTTATAAGCTCCTTTTCGACATTTGTACACCCAATCATGGTTTAGTGTTGAGTGGCAGAAGTACAGGGCTCTATTGCAGTGCAGCCATGACCATCCCTCATACAACCAGCAATGTTTGCTGCCATTGTGACTGGATTTTATTGTTGCTCAGGGCTTTGATGCAGCATGGATACTTCCATGACCTGTCCTCCAGCTGATTGCTGGACCAGTAGATTTCCCAGTCTTGGGAATAACTGGATGTCATCTTTACGGATTGCTGTTCTGAAAATAACCTATTAGCCAGACGGCCAGGACTTCAGAGCAAAGCAACATGGCTCTAAACCAGGCTGGTAAAGCTCAGAAATGCTAGAGATTAACCCACAGCTCTCAACCTCACCCTCCACAAACAACAATTGGCTTTGACACACCAGGGGACAGGACAAAAACATGCATTGAAATGGTGAGATCTGAAATGTTGACCAATTGATATGAATATTTTGGCCTGGCTTGACATAGAACCATAGAAACATTGAAAATAGGTGCAGGAGTAAGCCATTCGGCCCTTTGAGCCAGCACCGCCATTCAATATGATCATGGCTGATCATCCAAAATCAGCAACCTGTTCCTGTTTTTTCCCCAAATCCCTTGATTCCTTTAGCCACAAGAGCTAAATCTAACTCTCTCTTGAAAACATCAAGTGAATTGGCCTCCACTGCCTTCTGTGGCAGAGAATTCCACAATTCACAACTCTCAGGATGAAACAGTTTTTCCTCATCTCAGTCCTAAATGGCCTACCCCTTATTCTTAAAATGTGACCCCTGGTTCTGGACTCCCCCAACATTTTTCCTGCATTTAGCCTGTCCAATCCTTTAAGAATTTTATATGTTTCTATAAGATACCCTCTCATCCTTCTAAATTTCAATGAATACAAGCCCAGTCGACCCATTCTTTCACCATATATCATTGATGAGTCTGGACAAGCTCTTGCAATTTTCACCCAAGTCACCAACACTGGTGCAAAAAGTCACATTTTGTTGACAAACTGTTTGTGACATTGAGTGAAATTAATGCTGAATTAAAAAAGAGTTTCATCACACAAAATACTTAATGCTTGATTTTTGTTCTCATTTTGTTTCTCCAAAGAGAACACATCTGTTCAAAAATGATTGAAACCATAGAAGAAAGTGGCTTCTGATATAACAATCCATATTTTAAAACTGTGAATCAGAAAGCCTGAAGACATTACCATGTGAAAAAAGCACAGTGCAAACAATCTTTTGACATACTGTGTATACACAAAACACTGCTGCAGGATCCATGCAAATGCCCATTTGTCTACAACTACAAGTACATTCAAAAGTAACAGATTGTTAAGTACTTTTGGGTTTTCTGATAAAAAAGAATCCAGACACATGCAAGGCTTGTTTGTTGCTGCTCATGAGTCGCTGAGCCAGATTTAACAGGGAAACGTTGCCAATTCTCCAATGGAGAGCACAAAGATGAGGACTCCCATGTGAATGCTGGCTGCTATTTACAAAAAATCTCCAATTGCACTCTGATGTTGGACCATGGATGGAATTAGCAGGGGACTCCAATTTGCAGCATTTTCCTGGAAATTGGATTGGGAAATAATGGCAAACCTGGCCTTAGAGAAATTCCCATTTCTTCTCCAATCCTTCAGAACTAATTTTGCTTTCTTATATTTACATGAAGGGTCTACAATCTGAAATGTAATTCCATTTATCTTTCTACAGATGCTGCCTCTCCAGCTGACTGTTTTTGTGTCATTGTTTTTGTCTATTAATCGTAGTTGTTATATTATTCAGATTGTTCATTCTTAAACTAAAATTGACGCTAACGTAGTATCTCTAATGTTTCTGTATGCCACATTCATTGACAATCATTCAACATTTCTGGGTGATTTCATCTCAGTCATCGTAGCCATTTTCTGGGCGTGACTTGTTCAGTACATCCAATCATACGTATTAACATAATCACATCTTAAAATAATATTCTTTATGCATCTTAAAGGCCACTTAAATTAGTAATAAGATATAGTTTGAAAGTCATATCTTCATTCCCCTTTATACCTTCTAGGTACGCAGTTGTTTACATGTAATACTTGAGTAAAATGAAGATGTAAAATAAGGCACCATTTAGAATGAGAATGCAAACTAAAAAATCCTGCAATTATTCCAAATGAAAATATTATTAATTATCATAATCAGAATAAAGTCCATTATTGGGAATAGAACTTGTGCCAGCCTCTTCAAAACTCCATGAAATAGGCTCATGTTTGTTTTAGCCTTTTCCTGACAAAATATATTTCTCTGGTGTTATTATACATCTTTAAATGTTCTCTTTCAGCAAAATGTCTTCCTATTTTTCATATGCTAATACACCAGGGGAAAATGCTTTAGCACCTACAATGTGAAAATGGTGGAACAGTTGATTCCAATGCTCCTTTAAAGGTGAATAGATCTATAATACAATCATTTATATTGCGTCAATGATATTTCAGGAGCTATGCACCATTTCTCCAACTTCATGACCTTTAAAAATGTTTGTAAAACTTTTATTTCCACTTATTATGCTGAACATATTCCATTACATATTTTAAATGTAAACAACTCTGAATAATGATGTGGACAGTTCTGTGATTGTGCCCTGACATTTGTGCATGAAGCAGAGATGGAAACCTAGTGCATTAATTTAGCTCTCATCTCCAGTAACTGTGCTTCTGTAAAAAGTTTCATACAGAATTCACATAAATCATGTAGAAGAAAAATGAGAAAATCTGGTGCCCAACTCATCATCTACCATTCTGCGAAATGAAATCCACTAAAATACCTATCAAAACTGCAATCATCAGTAGATAATATCGTCTTAGGTCTATCTGCACTTTCCGATTTAATTTCCTCCATGCCCTTGACATCCACAGATACCATTAAGATTAAGCACATACAGTAACTGAGCATTTTTCATATTTTGATGCATGAGGCCGAGGCACTAAATGTAATATCATCATTTGAAAATTAATGAAATATTTCTTTTGTAATTTTTTGACTTGGAAAGCAGGCTGAATACTTTGGTTTCTCTAAAGTAATTTCCCCATCAGAATGACACACAATTATGAATAGATATGCAACCAGTCAAAGGTCAGCTAAATTACTACATCATTAAATGAGGGAAGAGATCAAACCAGAGCACGGCGCTGCTGCTGAAATGGTTATGCTGCCTGGTACATCAAATATGATGAAATCATTAGAGAAATAAGCATGGAAATCTGTTTGCAGATTAACCCATGGTTTCACGCAGCTTTTATCTAATGGGGCACTGTGGAAATCTTGTCAGCTTTTCATCAGCCACGATCAAATTACTGAAGCCATGAACATATCATGGCTGCAAATGAGAACGGTATGCCTGATTGGCATTTTTATTTATAAAGTAGCAAAGGTTTAATTTTATGCCAATAAGTGTAGATAGATAGACAATCCGTCATTAGGAATTAATACGGCAGTGAACATCTGAACCTATCCGTCATGCAAGCGTAGAAAATATATATTAGATAACAACATTTGTCAAAAATGTACATAATTCCAAATTTAAAATTCAACCCATCCACAGGAGGATGAAAAAGAATGAAAATCACATCTTATGTGGTATTTCATCCAGACAACTTTGCATTGATTAGTAGGGTCTGCGAGATTCGGATCCATTTGTTGTGGAATGAAACATACTTTTTGTCGGATATTTGGAAGAGAACTGCCGTTACAGTACAACATCCTTCTGACTTCCATGGCCAGCAGTACAGAACATGCTGGAGGTCAGATGCTATCAATATGGCGAAAGGTCTGTATGTGAATGCAACAAGGGGAGTTAAAATATGTCCCAGCTACACTAGTCCCACCTGCCTGTGTTTGGCCCATATCCCTCCAAACCTATCATATCCATGTACCTGTCTAACTGTTTCTTAAACGTTGGGACAGTCCCAGTCTCAACTACCTCCTCTGGCAGCTTGTTCCATACACCCGTCACACGTTGTGTGAAAAAGTTACCCCTCAGATTCCTATTAAATCTTTTCCCCTTCACCTTGATCCAATGTCCTCTGGTCCTCGAGTCCTCTGCTCTGGGCAAGAGACAGTGCCCCATTGGGGGGGGGAGGTCTTTGTCTCCAGCTAAGCACTTAGCTTCACTTTATACATTTTAATATTAAAATTAAATCATGGAAAATCAAACTAACCACTTACTTTTTGGGAAAACTTGCTTATCACTCATGGGTCACTCCATTCTGTGGGATGGCCATGGCAACAAGGCCACAAAATTCAGCAGGGATTGACGGGCTCAGTCAGGAATATTTTCCAACCACCAAATGGTCATTGAACATTTTCTATACCATTTTTTACCAAATTTGGCATCAATCGTTGGCAAGGAAATATCACTTCAGTCATCACAATGTCATCAACCTTTGGCAAGGAAACATCACAACCTTTGGCAAGACCACACCTAGCCACCTTCATAGATGAAAAAAACTATGCACCAATATATTTTAAATATCGTCCTAGAGAAGTAATTCTTGAATGATATGCTTAGGTTGGTCAATTGCTGCAATTTAAAACTCAAGGTTCCCTTTTACTGCTAAATACATAGAAACCAAAATTGCATTGTATGCTGTAAGCACCAACTACTCTAAATGTAGCACAAGAATTTGGTACAATTGCGTCGGAGAAATAGCTATCAATTTTCATAACACAGAACATAGAACAGTCCAGCACAGGAACTGGCCCTTCAGCCCATAAAGTATGTGCTGAACATAATAACGTTAAATTAATCTCCTCCATATCCTTACGATCTCTGCATATCCGTGCTTATCTAAAAGCCTCTTAAATGCTTGTATCATATCTGCCTCCACCACCACCCTGGCAGCGTGTTCCAGGCATCCACCGCTCTCCCATCTGCCTCTCCCATCTCCTTCATATTTTGCCACTCGGACCTAAAGGTTATGCTCTCCACTTTGACATTTCAACCCAGGTAAGATGGTTTCCGACTGTCTACCTTATCTATGATTTGCATAAATATATATACTTCTATCAGTTTTCCCATACATTTCCCTGGTGACCCCTTGCCCCTTGCATCCTTCCTGTAAAGGGGACGACCAGAACTGTACAAAATACACCAAATGTAGCCCAATCTATGTTTTATAAAGCTGCAACATGACGTCCTGATTCTTATACTCAATGCCCGACTGATGACGGCAGGCATACCACAAGCTTTTACAATTTTACCTCCTTGTGCTGCCACTTTCAAGGAGCGATGGACCCCAAGATACATCAATGCTGGTACAGATCAAAGAGTCATATAGCATGGAAACAGTTTCTTGGCCCGACTCTTCCACACCGACCGAGATACCCAATCTAAGCTTCTCCCACCTATCCACGTTTGGCACATATCTCTTTCAACCTTTCCTATCAATGAGCCTGGTCAAATGTATTTTAGATGGTATTATTATACCTGCCTCAACTACTTCCACTGGCAGTTTGTTTTATATTCTCACTACCCCTCTGTGAAAAAGTTGCCCCAGATTCCTATGAAATCTTTCCCTGCGCACCTTAAATCTATGCCATCCTGTTCTCGGTTCCTCTACTCTGGGGGGAAGACTCTATCTATTCCTCATGAATTTATACACCTCTCAGCCTCCTGCTCCAATGAATAGTGCCGCAGCCTGACCAAAATGACAACATCCCACAAAATCTTCTCTGCACGCTTTCCAGCTGAATGGCATCCTTCCCATAGGCAGAGTGAGCAAAATTGAACACAATACTTCACCAATGCCTTGTACAACTGGATCATAACATCCCAATTACTATAGCCAATTCCCTAATTTCTAAAGGCAAGCATGCCAAAAGCTTTCTTCACCACACTAACTGCCTGCAACGTCACTCTCAGGGAAATATGTACAGTGTACAGGAAGATTGAAGAGAATGGAAATAGCCATCGTGAGAGACAAAGGAAATCTGAATATAATGCCGAATATGGCAAGGTCACACCAAAGGTATTTTGTTCCCTCATTGAAAAAGACTACATAAACATCTCACGTGGTAGCTAACCATGTGTTCACCTTGTTGGGAGGACAATAAATCAATTACATTGCTGAGACACCATGTATTAATTTAAAAGATGAATTTTGCAGCTCAACATTATTCAATAAATATATCACCATGAATAATGTACAAAAGGTAGGCATGTTATCAAATGAACTGCAAAAAATGTACAAAACTTACTAAACTCAACAAATACTACATATTTAATTGTGATATAATTGTATAGGCATTGACATTATTTTTTTTATAAAGATGCTGAAGTATCAAATGTAATTCCATATTGTGATATGTTAAAATCAAATTTTCGCGTCCAGAAGTAACATTTCACTCTCACCTGAGATATTAAATAATGTATATACTATGGAAAGTGCTTACAGACAACTGGATGCCTCGCCAGGAATTTTAGCAAAACATTGATTAGAAAATGTTCTCTGTGCAGTTTGCACACTGAACATGCTGGTGAAATGGAACCTGCACAATTCACTTAGAGATCTGCTCAACAATCTCACAATTGCCACAGTGCTGTCATTCCGATCAGAAGGAAGAACATCAAACGGATGTACTCTCCCCAGAACAGTTACGTAGAAGGTTGGCAGGGAGGTGAGGGAATAGGCAGGGAAGGCAGAACACATCTCCTGTGTGCCTGGCTGTGTCTCCCCTTGCGACAGTGCGCTGGCAATCTGTGAGCAGCCTCATGCCACTAAGTACAGGATGATCAAAGGGCCAACAATCACAACTTGCAGTTGTTGTGAATTGTACAAAAGGTTGCCAACTGTGAAAGGACCACCAGTGATGCAGTTTCTATTATCCTGAGCTGTCAAAACCAAGGGAGCACGTAATCTATATTATATTAAGACTCTGATCTTGGATGTTTACTTGTGGGTTTGCTTGCTTGCTTGCTTGAACTTTTGCTTTGATTCACATCTCCTCGAAAACCCGACGCAGTAACGGTGACATTTTTACATATTCCGGTAGAGATTTACCTCATGATCTCAAAAATTCCCTCATCTGAAATTTGATTTATTATTTCCCGAGTTTTTACCATCTTTTTAAAATCTAACGTGCTGAAGCGAGCTGGATGACGTCACAATGCCTCTGCTCCTCGTGGCATGCTGCTCAGAATTTTCAACGCGTAGCCCCACTGTTTTCCACGAACTGCGAGTGCGCTCTGGTGCACCTGGGTAGGTGCTGCTTCTACCCCCTCCCTCTCTACCCTCTCCCCGTGGCAGAGAAAGCAAGAGAGAGAGAACATGGTGGTTATCGCAGGGTGGGCACGGACAAGCGCAGTGGAAAAATGGCCGTGTTGGCCGTCACAGGGGACGACCTCCTCTCCGTCTCCTCTGTCCGATCGTCTGCCACGCGGGTGGGTGGGCTTACACTCGTGGAAGGCACGATCGCCCGGCCCTCCGCGCTGAAAACACCTCGGATCGACGGGCCTACTCTGTGTGCACGCAGGCCGCAGCCTAGATCGGGAGGATTCTGCTCTACGACCTGGGTAGGGCTGCAGGTACCCCCTCCCTGGGGTGAACGCGGTTGAGGGAAAGCAAGAGAGAGAGAGATGAAGAGGGGGGAACTCTCTGTGGGGGAGGGTAGTTGGGGGGGGGGTTCACGGGGTGGAGATTTAGGGGAGGGAGTTAGATGTGGGAAGAGGGGGGGAGGAGAGGGGGAGGGAGGGTATGGAGAGAAGGCAGGTATCGACACATACTTGTGTTGGACAAAATGATTAGATTCTTGATTAGTAAGGGTGTCAGGAGTTATGGGGTGAACGCGGTTGAGGGGGAAAGGTAGATTAGCCATGAAGGAATGACGGAGTAGACTTGATGGGCATTTCAGCTCCTAGAACTTCTGAACATAAACACATGCTGGGAAAGGTCAGCTGCAATAAAGTCAATCACATTTGTAAGAGAAAACCAAATAAAAAACAGAAAATGTTGGAAATACTCTGCAGGTCAGGCTGCATTTGTGGGAAGAACAAAATAATTGATATAACAGGTTGAAAATTCTTTGTCAGAAGAATTTGTATTGTATTCAAATTTATTGTCATTGTCAATTTGAGACAACGAAATGAATTTTCCTTACAGGCAGTATCATTAACAAAAAAAAAAACAAAAAACAAAAAAATCATAATAAAAAAGGGTCTTTCTCTGGATATTTTAACTCTGCTTCTCTTCCCAAAAGCGTAGCCCGACCTGCTGAGTATTTGCAACATTTTCTATTTCGATTTCACATTAGCGACTGCCTGGCCCAATTACAATGATTCCACCCAGAAATGATCACCACCATAATCTAATGTTGATAAGATCCCATCCATGTGTAATACACGCAAGAAAAAGTACGCAATTTCCAGACATTTATTTGAGCAAAGAAGCCCCTTGAATCTGCCCAGCTCTGCAATGAAATCTTGGCAGCGTTGTCTCCTAACTCCATTCACCCATATTGCTTCTCTAATTTCTCTATACTGACAGAAATATATACTTGTGCACCTCAGTTTAGTAACATTTTGTTGGGTGCTTGATGCTTTCAAATTCTACAACTCTTTGAGTGAAGAGATGCTTCCCAACTTCAATCTTGATTTCTCTGCCTCTGGTTTTATTACATCCGTTATTGATGATGCCTTAACAGATAAATCCTTCTACCTATCCTGTCAAAATAAATTGATAAAACTCATCTTGACCTCTCGTCCGTAACTAGTGTTAATAGGTTTCCTTCAAATGCACACATCTTCATTCTAAGAACTTCTTTAATGGAAATCTATTGAATGCTTTCCGAAGTTTACATAACTACATCCATTGGTATCTCCCAGTCACCTATTGTAATTAATTCCTAAAAAAAAATCAATTATGTTCTATAGTAACAGCCTGTCTATAATAATAAAACAAAAACTGCCTGAAACTAACCGCAGGTCAGGTTGTGTTTGTGGAAAGGGATAAAGAGTTGGCCAAAAGATCATAAGAGCAGAATTAGGCCCTTCATGGCTGATCTACTTTTCCCTCTCAACCCCATTTAATGCTGGCACCCTGTAATGTTTGGCACCCTTGTTCATCAATAATCTATCAATTTCTGCTTTAA
Source organism: Leucoraja erinaceus (assembly GCF_028641065.1). Taxonomy (NCBI): domain Eukaryota; kingdom Metazoa; phylum Chordata; class Chondrichthyes; order Rajiformes; family Rajidae; genus Leucoraja; species Leucoraja erinaceus. The sequence continues at coordinate 49,071,056 of NC_073390.1, forward strand.
AAATACCCTAAGTATTGGCCTCCATTGCCCTTTATCTGCTTTTCTGTTCATTGTCCCTATCCAGTTTAAATGTCTCCAAATGTGCAGTCCTTAATTATAGATTGCATTAGAATCTTCACTGAAAGCTTGGCCATGCAATGGAATTTGGAAAGCTTTGATAGTAAGCAAGAGTAGAACAGAAGCAGAGATTATTGAGAGAATTTGAAACTTGGGCAGCTGAAGGTTTCCTGTCATAAATGAGAAATTAATAAATGTCATGGAATTCACAAAAGCTTCGAGTCAAGTAGGTTGCTTTGGTAGATAAAGTGGTGGGGGTGCATAATGTTTGGGACAAAGCCCCATCATTTATTTATTTGCCTCTGTACTCCACAATTTGCGATGTGTGATAGAAAAAAATCACATGTGGTTAAAGTGCACATTGTCAGATTTTAATAAAGGCCATTTTTACACATTTTGGTTTCACCATGTAGAAATTGCAGCAGTGTTTACACATAGTCCCCCCATTTCAGGGCAGCATAATGTTTCGGACACAGCAATGTCATGTAAATGAAAGTAGTCATGTTTAGTATTTTGTTGCATATCCTTTGCATGCAATGACTGCTTGAAGTCTGCGATTCATGGACATCACCAGTTGCTGGGTGTCTTCTCTGGTGATGCTCTGCCAGGCCCGATTCAGATCGGGTGATTAGCGGCCACTCAAGAATTGACCATTTTTTAGCTTTGAAAAACTCCTTTGTTGCTTTAGCAGTATGTTTGGCATCATTGTCTTGCTGCAGAATGAACCACCAGCCAATGAGTTTTGAGGCATTTGTTTGAACTTGAGCAGATAGGACGTGTCTATACACTTCAGAATTCATTATGCTACATCAGCAGTTGCATCATCAATGAAGATAAGTGAGCCAGTACCTTCAGTAGCCATACTTACCCAGGCCATAACATCCCCACCACCACCACCGTGTTTCACAGATGAGGTGGTATGCTTTGGATCTTGGGCAGTTCCTTCTCTCCTCCATACTTTGCTCTTGCCATCACTCTGTTATAAGTTAATCTTCGTCTCATCTGTCCACAAGACCTTTTTCAAGAACTGTGGTTGCTCTTTTAAGTACTTCTTGGCAAACTGCAACCTGGCTACGCTGTTTTTGTGGCTAACCAGTGGTTTACATCTTGCAGTGTAGCCTCTATATTTCTGTTCATGAAGTCTTCTGCGGATAGTGGTCATTGACAAATCCACATCTGAAGGGTGCTTCTGATCTGTCGGACAGGTGTATGGTGTTTTTCTTTTTTAAAGAGAGAATTCTTCTGTCATCAGCTGTGGAGGTCTGCTTTGTCCTGCCAGTCCTTTTGCAAATAGCAAGCTCAACGGTGTTCTCTTTCTTCTTAATGATGTTCCAAACAGTTGATTTTGGTAAGTCTAAGGTTTGGCTGATGTCTCTAACAGTTTTATTCTTGTTTCTCAGCCTCAAAATGGCTTCTTTGACTTTCATTGGCACAACTTTGGTCCTCATGTTGATAAACAGCAATAAAAGTTTCCAAAGGTGATGGAAAGACTGGAGGAAGGACTAGGTGTTGAGAGCTCTCTTATACCTGTGTTAAGGAGACAATTAAACACACGTGAGCAATTACAGACGCATGTGAAGCCATGTGTCCCAAACATTATGGTGCCCTCAAATGTGGAGACGATGTATAAACACAGCTGTAATTTCAACATGGTGAAACCAAATTGTATAAAATTTATTATAATCTGACAATGTGCACTTTAACCACATGTGATTTTTTTCTATTACAAATCTCAAATTGTGGAGTACAGAGGCACATAAATGAATGATGGGTCTTTGTCCCAAACATTATGGAGGGCACTGTATGTGGTGGAGGTTGCAGTCATAGGCTGTTGAGAGCTCATTGAGGTTTCAAATTAAACTGAGGCACCGGAAGACAGACATCACGCAAAAATCAGTGAAGATGAAGAGAAATGACTAAACGGATTGATAGTGGTACACGAGCAGTCCCATGTTTAGGCTAAACCTCAGAAGCAAAAAATGATGAAGTAGATGCCAACATTGTGGTATTTAAGCATGAATATAACAGAAGCATATGGATGACCAATGAAGAGATATTGCATTGAATGTAGAAGTTACAAATTTACACCAAATTTACAAACAAGTTGGTTTGACCTGATACAGATGGATGTGGGAAATGATAGAAAATGCCATTTAAAATATGGCTTATGCTGGTCATAGGGAAATTTATAACCGGCTGGGATCGATATTGACTATCCGTCGAAGACCCATACCTCACACCACCCCTACTGCTTTAACAATAGGAAAATCAAATAAACAGAACTGAACAGGAAGAGGAGAAAAACAGAGTGAAAACAAAATCAAAATATAATTAAAATGCATAGCTGCAGAAGAACATGCAAAATGCAACTCCTGAGAAGAAAGAATGTTGATCTAGAAGGATTGCACAACTGAATGTATGACTTTGACAGATGGCGATAACAAAAAAAATTACAACCGTGATCTGTATGTTCATGGTTTCATATTTATGAGAAACAACTTGAACTTTCCCAGTACCACAATGAGATCTTTTTGAAGCTAATGATAAACATGTTTTGATATATTGCATAAAATAACTTTTTTACTAAGTTAAAATGTAAAAATATACTAAGATCTGAAAAAGCAAACAGGGAAGGTAACAATTCAAGAGAAAACAAATTTAAATCAAAATTTCTTTGTTGTATCAGTCTCAAGAGATTGCAAGCAAACTTTGCAAATGTTCTTGCTCACAACTAACATTTGCTAATGTTCTTGCTCACAACTAACATATGAAAGCCAGCACCCAGATTTGCCAGTTATGTGTTTAATTAAGATCTTGCCAGATGGTATGAGGATTTTAAAGCAACATATCTTCATTCAGTCACAGCATTTTAGACTTTTAGTGGGACTGACTGAAATAGGACATGGACAGATGTCACAGATGCTCTAAAGGTAACTATACAACAGAATAACTACACTATTAACAAATTTGGCATCAAACCTTCTCCTGCCTCATCCAATCTTATGGGAATGGTGCCCTGCAACTCACAACAACCCCGAGTATCTTAATTTCCAATTCATAAGTCATGAAACGGTAGATTGTACTTTTGAGACTTTCCAATGCATTAAAGAATTGTTGCTTCCCTTCAGTCATCAAGCATTAAATTTGTTTTAAAATTTTCCATTATTTTTGGCTTCTAATTACTTATCTAGCTGCACACAGAGCTGCAAACACATACTCTGATAACATGACCACAGATAACTGTTGGCAGAAGAATAGTGGTGTTTTATTGAATGCTCTGTATTCTTTAAAACCATCAACCATTATTCTCCATTATTCACCACAGGAAATGGGATGAATCTCATGCAATTCATTTGGAGAGGCAAATGTGATGTTAAAACATTTGACCTCAGTCTCGTACATTTAGTACTAGCGACCATTGGGTGTAGTAAGTATTCATCTGCACCCGCTGAGTTTCTCCAGCATTTTTGTGTACCTTCGATCTTCCAGCATCTGCAGTTCCTTCTTGAACACATTCATCTGCTAACGTTTTGTTTCAATTAAGTCAATGGAATAGAATATATGGGAACGAGGTGCAACATGCAGCCAACACTCCTGCACCCATTTAATGATGGTTACCAAAGATGAATTAATCCATCAAGATCCAATTTGATGAGGGATTGTTATTGTAAAATTCACAATCTTCAAGAACATTTCACAAATGATTCATTGATCCCAGGTTTGAAGTTGGTGGTGTTTACCATCCATTTCTTCTGCAAAGACAAATATGAATTTTCTTTTTAAACTTTGTACATCTTCCATCTTCTTGCCTCGGCTGTCATTTAAGTTTTGAATCATTCCTACTTTTCACTTTGTTATCCTCTGTCCCTTTATATATGGAATGAACTTTTTAAGAGTGTTGCCATGATGTTACCACCCAAGCTCACACACTTCCCACACCATTCCTGTCACCGCCCTTAGTTTCTGCAGCTGTGTATCCAAGATCTGCCTACTGAGATCATCCATTAAAGCGGGGGGGGGGGTCTACAAACGGTGACGAAGCCTCAGGCTGCATAACCTGAGAAGCCAACCTTCAAACACAACTGACAATAAGATATGCTGAAAAACTGTTTAAATCAGTTACTTAATAGGGTAAAAGGAATACATTAACTTCAATGATCCATAAGTACTTGGAATCAATTAAAAGGTAGAAATCAAGATTTTTTTTCTCCAGAAATCTTCCCAATCTATGTCAACAACTCCATTCAAATGAAACAAATAATACAACATATGTCAGCTATCTCTGGCAGAACGCTGAGGGGCCAAAGGTGAAATACTTTTGGTGCATCTTTTCATGCACCAAATCTGTTTTCCGAACTTCCCTCTTTAATTCATCGATGTATTTTTATACTACTGGAGGATTTCTGCAGCATTGGCACTCAGTGCATGTCATGAGTCTCCGTTTACGCTTTATTCTGTCCCATATTTCCTTGAAACCTGCGGAGTTTGAGGTTCCCTCTGTTCTTTCAATGGCAGTAATGCTGTTTTATTAAACACATTCACATAGTTTGAGGTAATCTGACCTGCAAAGGTTTACGCTCGTCTATTGAAGACCGATGTTTGGGATGGGGGGGGGGGGGGGGGGGGGGGGAGGGACAGAGGGGCATATCTCTGGGGTTTTTTTTCTCTCCTTTCCCTTTTTTTCTTCTTGCACTTCTTTGGTAATTCAGGGGTCTTTTCTTCCCTCTCTTTTGCATCTTTCTTCTCTTTCTTCATTCTTTCCTTTTTTCTCTTTTTTTCGATTTATGTATCAATTTATAAAATGATAAACATGAAGCTGTACGAAAATTGTATCACTCTCATGCTGATTGCTTTATTCTTGTACAATTGCTTCTAATAAAATAAACACGTATTTTAAAAAAATCTATGGAAGACATGACATCGGGAGGGACATAAGAGGCATTCACGGTATGTCATTGAGAGAAACATATCCTGTGTATTTTCATCTTGGTTCACAATGAGCAACATGGGATATTACCCCTGAGCACAAATACATTCCTGTAGTAGATTAAAAGCCAAGCTTCCCCGTTTTAGAAATGTCAACAATGCATTGTTTTAAATTTGAAAAAAAAATTTGGCTGACCATATAGTTAAGTAAGTGAAGGGGAGAACATACTATACTTCCCAGACCATGCATTCTTTGTGAAACACATTAACTATCAAAGTGGTTCTTTCAGCAGCTCAAAAAAAGACAAAATATTGCTCCCATCGTTCTACACTGTAGGGATGATATGGGGAGTTATCGAATTAGGTGGATATAGCAGACATCATTTCAAACGAGAATCAGTCTTCAGGAAAACCTGTTCTAATGTAAACAGCAAAGCAGTAATCAGATTTGAAATTGAAAGAACAGCAATATAAAGGGTACTGTCCACAGAGCACTGACCCACAGCAAGAGTCTGGCTGATCAGGAGATATGGACTGTAAAGGGACATGATTGCAAGATGTTCTGAATGCATCAGGCAAACACGAGGCTACGTTAATTGGCCTCCGTCAAACCAGGCATCAAACAACCAGTTTATGCTATTTTGCACCATTGCGACTGAGATCAAGGTAGCTTCCAGACCAGATTTATTTTATCACTTAGCACATCAAACATGGTCATAGGCATATTTGCTCTGCCCATCAATAATTGGGATATTTGTGTATCTGAAATGTCAGCCCTCACAGTCAACACTAATTTCAGGTATCTGGGTTCCTTGTCCTCTGAAGCTTTTCAACCATCTATGTGAATTATATTGTCTCAGCATGGGTGTTTGAACATCCAGTGGTGTTTTGCCCGTAACAGTTTGCTCCAATTATAAGTATGTAACTCAATGGAACAATTTGTCAGCTTCATATGGTTGAAGTAAACGATGTTATTGTGGCTACTGAAATTGTATTGAATCCCTGCTTTGTTCTTTAAGAATATAAAAACTACATTTTGGGGAGATTTGACAGGGAGGGTCACCAAGAAACATTATTTGCTTGTCGTGATAAATAAAGACCATTGTATCTACCAGCTTCAGTAGCTCCAGTGATTCAGTTCAGTCACAACAACATCAAGAGGCATTACCAATTGTAATATCCACCTAAACATATTGGGAATATGCGTGCATCACATATGATGGGAGAATCATAAATTCTTACACGATTTTGTAGCATTGTATCATGGCAGAATTTAAAATCCATACTACAGAGGCTATTTCTGCCTATTTGTTATCATGCTATCATGCTTCCGTTTAGAAATAAGAAGCCTTTGCAGCATGGAAAACTGACGGCATTGCCCCATGCCACAATTATAAATTATTAGTTTCGAAGAACCAAGAAGCATTCATTGATTACACCTTTAAAATTGGAATCTGATTGCCTTACGCAATCTGAATGTAAAGCTGATGTGCTTTCCCGCAACAATAATACAGGCAAATGCTGAACACTGCCTTTCTTTCAATGAATATTCACTACTTCACAAATGAGTGAACCTTTGGCTTCAGAATGTTATCTTCTTTAGTCCCTTATACATCTAACTATCGGGTGTTGGGAGTTCCTTAATTTCTTGCATCCTTTGAAGCTGCTAAATTCAGCCAACTTTTCCAGATGCACCGACCATTTTATTAAAGATTAGTTCTTTCTTATGTTCGCAGTAAATTATTTGTTAGCTCGTTTAACAGGCGTCCACAACCTATACATTCACACAATTTTAATTTTGTTTAGTTTAGAGATACAGCACGAAGGAAAACAGGCCCTTCGGCCCACCAAGACAGTGCTGACCAGCAATCCCTGCACATTGACACTATTCTACACACACTACACTAGGGACAATTTACACTTCTACCAGGCCAATTTACCTACAAACCTGTATGTCTTTGGAGTGTGGGAGGAAACCGAAGATCTCGGAGAAAACCCACGTGATCACGGGGAGAACGGACAGACAGCTCCTGTGGTCAAGATCGAAACCAGGTCTTCGGCACTACAAGGCAGCGACTCTACCGCTGCGCTACCTACGCCCATTCTTCACTGACATTTGGCACTTTTGGGACTGCACTAAATAATTTCATAAAGGAAAGCACATCGCCTAAATTATCAATGCAAACAATCAGCACACATTGAGCATTCATCTCAGCACCGCAGAGGATTATCAGTTTGACAGTGATGTTTATCTTAAACCATGGGAAATTTAAGAAGCTCAGAGAAGCTGCTTCTTCAGGAATCTACCTATTTTAAAAAAATGTTTCAAAGCAATACACAGGTACAGCAAACTCATACACCAGGTGACACAGTGGCACAGAGGAAGAGTTGTGGCCTTGCAACTCCAGAAACCCGGGTTCAATCCTGACCATGGGTGCTGTTTGTACAGAGTTTGCACATTCTATCAGGTAGAATGTGGCTTTTCTCAGGGTACTCTGGCTTCCTCCCACATTCCAAAGACGTGCAGGTTTGTAGATTAATTGGCTACTGTAAATTGTCCCTAATCTGTAGTATAGAACGTGTTTATGTGATCATTGGTTGCGCGGTTTAGGCTTGTTTCCACGTTGCATTTCTCAACCAAACTACACTAAACTGCACTATAATCGTCTAGCAGGGTAAAAAACGGATACTTCCATATTCTTGGTTCACCACGTCTGAAGAACGGTTTCGGCCCGAAACTTTGCCTATTTCCTTCAGCATTTTTCTCCAGCATTTTTGTGTACCTTCACCACAAAATGAATTCCCAACCTTGATTAGGTTATCACAAAAAATTAGAGAACATGCAAAAATGAAGGAATAAACCAGACATCATTTGACCAAACCTGTGCATCACATTATATTCAAGTCCCAGTAAAATACTTTCTTTAATGATGTTCAATGGTTTAGTATTCATCTAATAAAAACATTTACAATGTCCAGCTGCAGAAAGAACGGACAATTTAAAAGGCAGCTTGAAAACCCATCAACAAGCTTACAAAATACAACTGGATTTTTCGTTTGTGTATGTCCAACACTTTTTATTCAATTTGTTCAATAGAAAAAAATAACATTTTAATGTTCCTGATGAATTCATACCTGTAAGGTATAAAGTCGAACACATTCACATACAAAATTCACTAATCATTAGAAACAATTCATCATGGAAATTTACAACACGTGGCTATTCTGCCCATCGTGCCTGAGCTGACTCTAAGAAAGGGTACAGATGCTTCATTACACAATTTGCCTGCAATTCACAAGTACCTGCCCGACTCATTTTTAAAGTTATTTATGCGATTGTCTTCAACTTCTTCAGTTAAAACCGTTTTCGGGCATCCTTAATTTCATCCCATTTCCCATACATCTGAAATATATACTTGGTTTCCATGCGCAAATGCACACGAGATTGACTTGCATTTTCTACAACAAATTGTATTCTCAGCTCTGTGGACAGAACACTTCCCCATTTCATCCGTCTCAGCAAGAAACTCAATTTTGAGCAAGTTCAATCCCATTTGTCTATTACTCTTAATCATGAAACTCCCGAGCTGTACAGTAAATTACTTCTGAGCACAACATGAGCCATGTGAGCTCATGGTAATGAAGTGGCAAAAGATATAGTTGGAGCATTAATTATATTAAATCATGAAAGAGTGAAGATAAATTACAAAGATAGAAAGGGTCTCTTGAGAATTTTGGAATCTATATCCATCTGGTCACAAAAACCTTAAGTTTAACAAAAATATCTAATTAGATCCGCATGTAATTAGTAATGAAGTAAGCAAAAACAATTTGCTTCCCGATCCCTGCAAACAGAGCAATTGGGTTGACTGAAGCAATGAAAAGTAGAAGAACCATGTCAGATGGGAAAGATGAGAAGGGTAAATGAGGAACTCGGAATCAACATAATTGTTATGGCAACAATAGCAATAGATCTTAGATCAAACCAACTAATTAAATGGTGTTCCTGAGTTACAAGCACCTGACTGGTGGATTCGAGCAAACTCCCATAATGTTACAAAATACACAAGTCTGACATAAGTATACATGTACGTTCCTACAAACAGCAGAACACGTTTCCTCTCTCTATCCACTTTCAGTAACTGTTCTTTCTTATCGGTCTTGTGTGCTTTTGCTGCCATTCATTACAATACTGGGGAGGTTCGGTCATCGTTTTGAGTGATGTTTGTGTATGTTTTGACTTGCAGACAAAATCAACTTATGTATGTCTGCAAAAATGGAATGTGTTCATTGCCCAGGGACAGCCTGTACACATCAGAAGGAATGCTAAACTCGTATCAGCCAGCACTTCATTTACTAAGGCACAAGGGAAATATGGAAGGCAAGAAGGTAGTGATGTGTCGATTATTAAAGACACAGGTAAACCAAACAGATACCAAATCCCTTCCTTTGAAAGAGGCAGCCAAAGAAGCAAATTTTCAGTGTTTGAGATATTCAAAGAATGGAAGAAAAGAAAAAGAATGCTATTCTGCTAAGATATCTCGGGATTGAAAAACAAGGAGGATTGGTTGACCAAATATACAGTGCCCCCCCATAATGTTTGGGACAAAGACCCATCATTTATTTATTTGCCTCTGTACTCCACAATTTGAGATTTGAAATCGAAAAAAGCATGTGGTTAATGTGCACATTGTCAGATTTTAATAAAGGCCATTTAATAAATTCCTAGAACAAATATTTGTTACTGCGAGAAAAAAAACAGACTTTATTTTTCCCTCTGGGGGAATGATGAGCAGCTAAATTTCTACCTAACTTCAGCAATCTGAATTAATTTTCACACGTAACTGGAAAAGGGCTAACCGCTCCATGACCGAGCTAAACTCATGCAAGAACATTATTTGCGGGTGATACTCAGCTCTGTACAGTTGGTTCCTGTGTATAGTGGGAACCCTGTACAGCTAACGGCCAATACCCTTTAAATTAATTTAGCCTCACAGTTCAAAGGCAGACACCTTAAAGTAATAAAAAAATTCACGGTGCCATTCGTACATTCAAACATTCTACTGACTGAAGTATTATCACTGCTGTTATGGAAATAAACCACAATAAGCAATTTACACATGGCAGATGCATTGCAACCATGAAATAAACCAACAGATTTAATGCTGTTGACTGAAAATGTAAGCCATTTTGCCAACTCCTGTGATGGGAACTTCAACCATCCAGGGATATACTAGTTCCTTGATAAACCACCAGGGGCGCCGCACGATTCGTAGCCCCGCCACCAGTCTGGCTGTTCTTTTGTCTTTTTTTAAAATGTTTTAGTGTGTGTTAAAAGTTTGTGTAAATGTTCTCCGGTTTGTTTAAATGGGGGTCGGGGGAAACTTTTTTTTCAGTTTCTTACCTTGCCAGTGATGCGATTATTTTCCGCATCGCATCTCCAGTCGCTCTGCGGCCTACCATCGATGGAGCTGGAGGCCTCCTCGGACTGACCTTGAGCCCCACCGCGGGCGTGGACTAAATATCGGAGTCGATCCCTTGCCTGGGATCGCTCCAACCACAGCCTGCGGACTTTACCATCACGAGCAAGCAGTCTTAGGAGAGGCCTAGTCGGGAAGCTCCAACGTCGCGGAATGTTCGACCAGTCCCGACCCAGGATCCGATCGCCAGTGCAGGGGAGCTCACATCCCTCGATGCAGGAGCTGATCGCCCCGACTCGGCGGGCCCAAACGCCGCCGGCTACGGGAGTCAAGATCGTCCCGTCAACAAAGGGCTCGAGGACCCCGACCTCGGGAGAGCTAAGGGAAGAGATTTAAACTTTTTTTCACCTTCCATCACAGTGAGGAATGTGGAGGAGTCACTGTGGTGGATGCTTATGTTAAAATGTATTTTGTGTGTTCCGTTGCTTTTTATTTGTATGACTGACTTGACAAATGAAATTCCTCGTGTGTTGCAAAACATAGTTGGCTAATAAAGTATTATTGTGATTGATTGTGATTGATTCTGCACAATAGCCTAGATTATGTGTTTAAATCTCTAGATTGAAATTTAAACTTTAAATCATGGTGTCTGTGAGGCAAGGGGAGCACTTAATTTGTTGTCTAATTCCATGACTGAATAATCGCGAGGCATGGAGGACTATTCCGCAATAATTACAAGATTGATTCCAGGAGCGAGTGGGTTAGCTTATGATGAGGGTTTGACAGGGTTTAAGTGGCCTACTCGCTGGATTTTAGAAGGTTGAGGGGGGACCTCATTGAAACTGACAGAACAATGAAAGGCATGGATAGAGTGGATGTGGAAAGGATGTTTCCACTGGTGGGAGAGTCTAGGACTCAGTCATAGCCTCAGAATTAAAGGGCACTCTTTTAGAAAGGAGGTGAGGAGGAACTTTAGTCAACGGGTTATTAATCTGTGGAACTCATTGCCACAGAGGGCTGTGCAGGCCAAGTCAGAGAATGTTTTTAAGGCAGAGATACACATTTTTGATTAGAATGGGTGTTATGAGGAGAAGGCAGGGAAATGGGATTAGGAGGCAGAGATCAGCCATGATCGTGTGGAGGAGTAGACTCAATCAGCCAAATAGCCTAATTCTACTCCTATAACTTGTGAACTTGTGTAATCCACTCATTCACAAAACAACCATCTTCTGTCAGTCAGCAGTCTGGATGGGTCAATTCAAATTAGCTCTTTGATTCAAAATTTAGGATTCTAAATTTAAAAATAATGATGCTTAATGAAAAAAGTGATCCAAATTTCCTAAAATGCCAATATTTTGCTGCTCTTGTAAGCATAAAAATAGAACAGTTACACATAATTTATATGAATTAAGGCAAAAGATTAGCAATGTTGTTTCTCACTCCTTGGATATGGGCATCAGCTCCGGAGCAATGCTTAAATCATTGCACTGTTTAAAAATAAACTCATGGGCATTTTTACACATATTCCCATTTCCAAACAAATGCAGTCAGAAATTACCTACTACACCATGGAATATTAATGGTTAAATATATTATAATACTAAAGTAGTTTTAAATATATATTCATCTAGGCTGTTGTAACTGCAAAAGATCCAGTACTAATTTCCGTTCTGTAAGGGACAAAATACAAAATATATATTCATCTTCTCTACATCCACACGTTCCCTTCTACATTATGGGTTTCAGTGTACTTTATTTCATCTTTACATCAAAAAGATCTAATTTATAACAAAAAAAATTAATTCCCTTGGAATACAGAGATAAATGGAAGTGCGCGTGCCTTGCACAGAAGAAAAGTAAGGCTGCTCCTTTGGGAAATTGTCTACTTTCAGTGCTAGGCATTCAAAGCTTGCTCAAAAGTGTTCATTTAGAATACAGATATCAAAAGATGATGCAAGTATTGAACAGATAATCATGAAACTTACCAGATGTTCTAATGCTAATTTGATGTTTCCAGGATTCCTGCAAAAGAACAAAAATATTTCCTAAATATCAGCAGCTCAAGACAGCCAAAGCTCATGCCAATATCCAAGTTAGCACGAGTTGACCTTAAATTCAACCCATTGAACAAGGCAGTCAACAAAATACTAATAATAGGGATTAATGACATTATTATAAGAAAATCATATCCATATTTTGCTATAAGACTTGAAATTAAAATTGTAAGTTTTAAAAGTATTCCCATCAAATGATAAGGCAATTTGGGATTTAAATGCAAATATCATGCATTAAGTGTTATACCATTTGATAACTTACATAAAACATATATTCTAAAGGGTTTGAAACCATGATTTAGATATCAAAATGCATACATAGGTCAAACAGTGCAAGCAGGCCCTCTGGCCCACAATATCTGTGCCAAACATGATGCCAAGACCATTGTCTTATCTGTCAACTATTCCCTGCCAATCCATGTGCCTATCAAAAAGTCTCTTGAATGCCACTGCAGCCACATGTTCCAGAGACTCTCCACCCTCGATTTAAAAATGAAACTTGCCCTGCACATCTCCTTTAAACTTTGCCCTTCTCCACTTAAAGCTATATAGAGAACCTATTTCTCTTCATTGAGCGTTCAAAAATCAGAGGGTGCAAATTCGAAGCAATTAGTGGATGACTAGGAAAAAATTTGCTTTGGGGAAAAGCTATTTCAACAAGGTGCATGAATCTGGAAGCCATGGCTTTAAAGGATGTTAGAGCAGAAACACTCATCACATTTAAAAAGTACTTGCAAGCTAACCTAAAGAATCACACACTGAAGGGTTGTGGACTAAATTACAAAGGAGGGATTAGACTGGGTGGCCCTTTTTTGATTGGCATAAAAGTGCCTTCACAATATCTGATCACAAGTAGAAGGAAAACCAATCAAATTCAAGCATGTATCCAAAATTTAATAATTTGCTGAATTTTGGAAGACAAACTGATTTCATGAACTCCAAAATAACTATATTAAAGTTAAGAAAGTTAAGTTAAAGGTCAGTATCAATGGTCATTGTACATTATTTAATGTAATTTATTCCCCATTTCAGTATGGATATAACTGCACCTGTAAATAGTTTTGTTCCAAACAGCAAGATTCCTTTTTACTCTCTTTATAGCTTTTCTTAATTTTTAAAACATCTTCTCTTCTTATTCTAAATTCTATGTATTTATTCTATGTGCCCCCAATCCCCAATTATAAAAATATAATTATTGCTACCTTTTACAACCATCATTTGGAAGGGAAACCCACAAGCTTCTCAGCTTGTTTGTTATCGGATGAGCACTGGCTCAGCTGTCGCAATTTCTCAGGTTTGTGGGTTCTCGTCCCAAACATCTCAGTACGTAACATGACGATATTTGAATGCAAGATTGAGGTGAATGATTAGGGGACCCCTTATGCCAACTTGGGATACAGAAGATCCCACAATAATATTTAAAGGCCAGATGAATTACTGTGCCCTGGTAACCACTCGATGTCAATGCCCAATGTTAACAATCTGTCATTTCTTCATTCCCATGCAAGCAACTTGGTTGTATGCAACATTTCTCCTGTATTCCAATATTGTAACAACAACTCTGTCTTGGAAGCACTTCATTGGTTCTAAGTTGATTTGGGGATGTTGTGATGTAAATGTGAGATATTTTTGCTTCACTGTTAAAGGCTTTTCCAATCAGTTACAATTCATTGGCCAGCATTGGCAAGTTCTCCTCCACACAACTAACACCAGCCATTCAGACTATATGTGTAGAAAGATGTTTATTACACCAATATCAGGGATACATTTTGCCTCAATAAAATGGTTAAGAGAAGAAAATCTTAAGATGAATTAAGACCAAATCGGCCAAATGTTGACTTTCAAAAGTTATACTTCAGTACTGGATATTTTATGAATTTTATAAAGACATAAAAGTACTGGGGTAAGTCAGTGAGTCAGGCAACATCTCCAGAGAACATGGATTAATGACGTTTCAGGTCAGAACCCTTCTTTAGACCCGATCCAAAAGATCACCTATCCGTGTTCTCTGGAGATGCTGCCTGACCCGCTGAAATACTCCAGTACTTTTTGTTCATTTTTGTAAGGCAGCATCCTAGTTGGAAGCAGTTCCTTGCTTTCACTCTTTTGGGAATTACTATAACTATGTCAAATATTACCCATGGTGTGCAAGAAAGCAGTAGAACCTGGAAAAGAGTTAATGGGAATATGGAGAGAATACAATTATAAAATTAATTAACATAGGATTAATGCAAAAAAAAAAGAAGAAAAAAAAAAGGTTATTGATGATCATTGTGATTGTCCAAATCTGTATGGTGACAGGGATCAGAGGAGAAAACTGAGATGGATAATCTCTTTGGCTGAGCTGCCAAGTTTAGTCAGAGCATTTCAGTATTCTAGTACCTGAAAATCAGTATTTTGCTGAGGAAATCAGTATTTTTTGTGGTGCCATTTTGCTGAAAATTTTTTTTTGTTTTTTTATGTGGGGTTATACCCATGTAAGAGTACAAGAATGCATAACTTTGCTACCAATTGACATGTCTTCTACACACCTTACTTGACAGTGCATTCATTGCTATCTCTTTGTATACTGCTGCTTCCTGCTTTTAGCACCATTTGATGATGTGGAAGCCATTCTTTGCATTTTTAATCCCTATTAAAAATATAATTTCTAACCTTGTTGCGTCATCATTCCCTCGATCCTCGCTTCTCAGCTTGTTCGCATCCACCATGCACACGTCAGTGTCGCAATTTCGCATGCGTTTGTGGGTTCCCGTCCCAAACATCTCCGATCTAAGATGACGATATTTGAAGCAAGTCATGGGATCATTTTTCGTGCCATCTTAATGTGCTTGCGGATACAGAAAATCCACATCGACAATTAAAGGCAGATGACTGAATGATACTGGTAACCCTCAATGAAAATGCCCAATGTTTCCGATCAATTTCTTCATTTTAGGGTAAGCAACTTTCCAGAGAACATGCTACTATTTTAACATTGCAATAACATTAATGGGCGGGAAGCGCTTTTAAAACTAAAATGACCTGGCAGGATGTTGTGATGTAAATGTGTGCATTTTTGCTTCACTGTTAAAGGCTTTTCCAATCAGTTACAATTCATTGGCCAGCATTGGCAAGTTCTCCATACAACTAACACCAGCCATTCAGATATATGTGTAGAAAATGTTTATTACACCAATATCAGGGATCTGGTTACCTGCGTAATGGGCACAGAAGAAAAGCTTAAGATGAATTAAGACCAAACCGGCCAAATCTGTATTTTTTCAAAAGTTTTACTTTGCACTGGATATTTTTTGTTTTTAAAAGACATAAAAGTACTGGGCCATTTTAGCAGCAGGAGTCGAGTAAATCGTTTCAGGTCAGAACCCCCTTCAGACCCGATACATTACTCTCAAATCACAGACCTTATTCTATGGAGGTGCTGCCTGAAAAACTGAAATGTCCAGTACCTTTTCTTCATTTTTGTAGGCAATCCCAGTTGGAAGCAGTTCCTCAACACTCTTTTTCCTGAAATACTATAATCCCAAATATTACCCTGGAATTTGAAGGAATTTCCTGTTAATTTTCAAATATTCCTGAGAATACAATTATAAAAATTTTTTGCGGGCACACGTTAACAACACAAAGAAAAAGGCAAAACAGATCTATGTAACTACACCTTAGCTGCCTGATTCTGTTACTCACTTGTAGAGTGTTATGCAAAGCACTTTCGTTGCCTCCAACAGCTTTCATTATCTTTGTTTTTTCAACCTGCTCTCATGTGTCTCAGTCTCTGCTCTCTCTCCCTCCCACTCTCCCTCCCTCCCCCTTTCGCACCCTCCATCTTTGTCTCTCCCTCCCTCGCTCCCTCTCTCTCTCTAGTTGACTTGGCCACTCACGAATTGACTATTTCTTAGCTTTGAAAAAATTATTTGTTGCTTTAGCATTATGTTTGAGATCATTGCCTTGCTGTAGAATATAACGCCGGCCAATGAGTTTTGAGTCATTAGTATGAACATGAGTAGATAGGATGTGTCTATACACTTCAGAATTCATTATGCTACCACCATCAGCAGTTGTATCATCAATGAAGGGAGCCAGTACCTTCAGCAGCCATACATGCCCAGGCCATAACACCCAACACCACCATGTTTCACCGATGAGGTGGTATGCTTTGGATCTTGGGCAGTTCCTTCTCTCCACTACACTTTGCTCTTGCCATCATTCTGATATAAGTTAATCTTCGTCTCATTGGTCCACAAGACCATTTTGCAGAACTGTGGTTGCTCTTTTAAGTACTTCTTGGCAAACTGTAACCTGGCCATCCTGTTTTTGTGGCTAACCAGTGGTTTGCATCTTGCAGTGTAGCCTCTGTATTTCTGTTCATTAAGTCTTCTGCTGACTGCTCATTGACAAATCCAGACCTTACTCCTGAAGAGTGGTTCTGATCTGTCAGACAGGTGTTTGGGGATGTTTCTTTATTATATAGAGAATTATTGTCATCAGCTATGGAAGTCTTCCTTGGCCTGCCAGTCCCTTTGCAATTAGTAAGCTCACCAGTGCTCTCTTTCTTCTTAATTTAAATATTTTTATTTGAATTTTGAATTTAACAGCAATTTGCATACATATAATGATAACAGGCAGTGATAGTCAGGACATAATTGTACAACAGTATTTAAACGACACTCAAAACCCTTACCCTTACCCACCCTCGCCACCCGGGGACAAACAACACTCACATACGTACACATCCACACAAATACGATAAGATAAACAAAATGAAAGAAAAGAAAAAGTGTGGGGAGGGAGGAGGGGTTGAAGGGATAGCAGCTGCAATAAGACAGAACAGTGATAGAGGGCACTCAGTCCTCTTCTGAGTCCGGAAACAAGTTAAGAGAGTTAACAAGTTCCAGGAAAGGGTTCCATGTATCTAGGAATGTCTTGGTAGAGCCTTTGAGAGAGAACCTAAGTTTTTCAAACTTTAAGTTGTAGAGCACCTCCTTGATCCAGCGGGCGTGTGTCGGGGGACAGGTAAGCCTCCAGTTAAGCAAAATCAGTCTCCGGGCTAACAAGGTTGTAAAAGCCAGGACCCGCTTCAACGCAACAGAGAGGCCTGCTTTCTTCTTAATGATTTTCCAAACAGTTGATTTTGGTTAGCCTAAGGTTTGGCTGATGTCTCTAACATTTTTATTCTTGTTTCTCAATCTCCTAATGGCTTCTTTGACTTTCATTGGCACCACTTTGGTCCTCATGCTGATTGACAGCAATTAAAGTTTCCAAAGGTGATGGAAAGACTGGGGGGAAGACTAGGTGCTGAGAGCTTTCTTATATCTGCATTAAGGAGGCAATTAAACACTCCGGAGCAAGTACAAACACCGATGAAGCGAAGGGTCCCAAACATTATGGCGCTCTGAAATGGGGGGGGGGGGGGGGGGGGGGGGGGGGGGGCTATGTACAAACACACAAACACTACTGTAATTTCTACATGGTGTAACTAAAATGTATAAAAATGGCCTTTAATAAAATCTGACAATGTGCACTTTAACCACATGTGATTTTTTCTATTACGAATCTCAAATTGTGGAGTACAGAGGCAAATAAATAAATGATGGGTCCAGCTCAGTCGATGTTGGTGCTTTCAATCCAGTTTTGATTTTCACGGGTTCTGGAGTTAATACTGGGAACGCCAAGAACCAGTGGGACAACACATGTCCAGGAATTGTGAAAGAAGAGTTTGGCACATAGTATATTAACAGAGTTCTACTCCATAGTCTGACATTGACCTCAATAGTTATGTCCCCCTACTGCTGCTGAAATGGGCCTGCTCCATAGATAGTGGGCATGTGTTTTACTCCCCATTATCTCCCAAGACCCCTAGTGGAGTGTCTAAAGAGCTGGGTGTTCACTTTCACTGTCATTAAACCAAAGCTTCCGACGAGATACCAAGCTGAAGATACCCAGCTGGAAATGTTTTGCATCGCCTGATTCAACCACAATGCACCTTTCTATCGTGTGTTTCTGTCCAGTTTTAAGCAGTGCAAGCCAGCCTGATCTTGTGCAAACCACTAACAAAGTTGGGTTCCAGTGTGAAGTGCTCAACAACGACTGCTACCAAGATGATGAAATGATGGGTGTAAGAAAGTACCATAAATTTCATGAGCCTTCAGAATCAGATTGAATTGGTGCAGATTAATCATACATTAATCCGTGTAGATTCTCCAGTGCTGCACCCTTTACAAAACACCTCCACCCCATCTTCCATGCCCATCTTTTAAATATACAAAACAGAATCAAAGAAAATGAATAATGGAATATTTGTTGAATGAGCTAGATCTTTTATAACTGTTCATCCCTACATCATCATATATTGAACGTACTGCACAGATGTTAAGTGTTTCTTAAATCCAGCTGTTTTCCCTGCATGTACAAATTAGTTGTCTCAGTCATTCCCACCCTAAACGTGACATAGCCTAACACCGAACAGTTTACATGTGTTAATAACTGGTAAAGTGCCACATATACATTACCCTGGATAAAAAACCTTAAAAAAGACTAACGCAAGACACAATGACTAAAAATATTAAAACTCAAAGGAGTTCTCTGTTTAACACTATTAACACACGTCCTTCATGCATTTTTACGGTGCAAATCAAAAATAACTTGCGATAAACAAGTATTTCTGCAACACACGACTCCAAAGAGAAATTAGCACTGCTTATTTTAGATTTATTACTGCAGAGACAATACAGTGCAAACGGCCTAATGAACAGCAATTATCAGGAAACCGTTTACATCGCATTTGAAGACTGTTCACAAGCCTCCAGTTAATGGCATATGAAGACAATCCTATCAGTGGTCTGTCTCCAGTACTGTCCCTGTCATGATTCCATCAATATTTGTACAGCTTCTGCCCCTGTGCTGAAAGCAGACCTAATTCAATTATGGGTCTCAAAACTGATAAAATGGTCCTAAAGTGGAAAATGGGAAGAGATTATTGGCAAATGAATAAAGATTTATATCGAACAAGTGCACAGGAGTACAACAGTCCTTTTTTTTTATCATCTTCTGCCTTTGGTCTGCTGGGAACCTTGAGTTTCTCTCTCTCTCATACAGCACATCGATTTCTGAATTAGACTGCAATATTAAATAATTAATATACTTGCCATGATTGATGTTTTGCATTAGTTGAATATTAGGTTATCAATCAAAATCCACTTGGTTTAATGTAATAATATTGAAAAAGTGTCAGGGACTGTTCATCCAATTTGTAGTTGAAGCAGCCCAGATAGTCATATTGGTGTAACACAAACCTCTGAAGCAGGAAATGTACTGGTTTAACATTCATAAGTCAGAGATTAGGAAACTTATGGAAACACAGCTCTGGCCACCCTAAATAAAGCTCACGGCACTTGCCAAATTCAATCATGAAAGGTCTGTGCAGAAATAAACCATTACCCACAATTGCCTTTCATCAGGTCCACATTTAAAAAATCTGGTCATCTAAAAACACAAACAGATATTATTTAACAGTGAATCAGAATCCTATCGAGATTATGTTCTGCATGCTCATCCACTTCGGGTATCACGCTCTTGCTGCAGAAGGGTGCAGAACTTTTATTTACCGACAGAAAACAAATGTTCACATTTTAATGAATGTGACTGCCAGTGGACGTCTAAACTGATGGTGAGTTAAGCCATCTGCTTCCTGAGTTTTATTTTACAGTCTGGAAAGATGAAAGAACATTAGCCTGGTCAACCTCTTAACAATAAACAATAAAATAAAGAGTAAAAAAGAGAGAGGAAAACCACGATTCCTTTACCAAACATGAACTTTTATTTCTACCGTACTTAATTAAACGAAAGAGGAAGAACAAGTGTTAAAAAGGTCTGCATTTAATGCATTGCTTTTGCTGCAGTCAATATTGGCAAATTGGAAATGTCTAGCATATCATTCATGTCAAGGGAACTGTGTGGCTCCAACCCAAGTCTCTTAGTCCCACGTCGACATCATTATCGACTAATTCTGAAGGCTACTGTTATGTTCATAGTTACTAAATTTCTCTGGAACAGCATCCTTTAATCTGTAGCTTGAATTCCAGGTAGCATGCAATTAATTAAAGCCAGAACACCAGTTGAATTTTCATTCATGGTCAAATTTCAAATAATTGCATTTGATTTTTTTTTTTCACTGTTCTGTCTTTTCCTGCCACAGCTGAGGCAAACGCCCATCGTCAGGAACCACAAATTTAAAATGCAAAGCCAGTCATTTGCTTCCCACCTAACAGGGTGGCCCATTAGCACACTGCTCATCAGAGATGCATTATGGTGTGATAGCTTCAATCCCGGACATCTAATTAAAAAAAAAAAATCTTTGTAAAAATGTGATGTTGGTGCATGGGAGCGTCTGCCAGTGATGACAGAAAATCACAGGCAACTTAAAGCCTCATCAACCCAATGATTAAAGTGGAAAATGGGAAGAGATTATTGGCAAATGAATAAAGATTTATATCGAACAAGTGCACAGGAGTACAACAGTCCTTTTTTTTTTATCATCTTCTGCCTTTGGTCTGCTGGGAACCTTGAGTTTCTCTCTCTCTCATACAGCACATCGATTTCTGAATTAGACTGCAATATTAAATAATTAATATACTTGCCATGATTGATGTTTTGCATTAGTTGAATATTAGGTTATCAATCAAAATCCACTTGGTTTAATGTAATAATATTGAAAAAGTGTCAGGGACTGTTCATCCAATTTGTAGTTGAAGCAGCCCAGATAGTCATATTGGTGTAACACAAACCTCTGAAGCAGGAAATGTACTGGTTTAACATTCATAAGTCAGAGATTAGGAAACTTATGGAAACACAGCTCTGGCCACCCTAAATAAAGCTCACGGCACTTGCCAAATTCAATCATGAAAGGTCTGTGCAGAAATAAACCATTATCCACAATTGCCTTTCATCAGGTCCACATTTAAAAAATCTGGTCATCTAAAAACACAAACAGATATTATTTAACAGTGAATCAGAATCCTATCGAGATTATGTTCTGCATGCTCATCTACTTCGGGTATCACGCTCTTGCTGCAGAAGGGTGCAGAACTTTTATTTACCGACAGAAAACAAATGTTCACATTTTAATGAATGTGACTGCCAGTGGACGTCTAAACTGATGGTGAGTTAAGCCATCTGCTTCCTGAGTTTTATTTTACAGTCTGGAAAGATGAAAGAACATTAGCCTGGTCAACCTCTTAACAATAAACAATAAAATAAAGAGTAAAAAAGAGAGAGGAAAACCACGATTCCTTTACCAAACATGAACTTTTATTTCTACCGTACTTAATTAAACGAAAGAGGAAGAACAAGTGTTAAAAAGGTCTGCATTTAATGCATTGCTTTTGCTGCAGTCAATATTGGCAAATTGGAAATGTCTAGCATATCATTCATGTCAAGGGAACTGTGTGGCTCCAACCCAAGTCTCTTAGTCCCACGTCGACATCATTATCGACTAATTCTGAAGGCTACTGTTATGTTCATAGTTACTAAATTTCTCTGGAACAGCATCCTTTAATCTGTAGCTTGAATTCCAGGTAGCATGCAATTAATTAAAGCCAGAACACCAGTTGAATTTTCATTCATGGTCAAATTTCAAATAATTGCATTTGATTTTTTTTTTTCACTGTTCTGTCTTTTCCTGCCACAGCTGAGGCAAACGCCCATCGTCAGGAACCACAAATTTAAAATGCAAAGCCAGTCATTTGCTTCCCACCTAACAGGGTGGCCCATTAGCACACTGCTCATCAGAGATGCATTATGGTGTGATAGCTTCAATCCCGGACATCTAATTAAAAAAAAAAAATCTTTGTAAAAATGTGATGTTGGTGCATGGGAGCGTCTGCCAGTGATGACAGAAAATCACAGGCAACTTAAAGCCTCATCAACCAACGAGAGGAACATTTAATGTACTGTAATGTGTCACACAAAAAAATAAAATGCACTCTGTTGAAAAAAATGTATTCTTTTGAGAAATGTCTGCAATCAAAATCAACAATTAAAGGAAGCACTGGTTTCATTGTATTTCATCCCCATTTGATGTTACGCTGTACACAAACCACCAGCAAGGGAAGCAGGCGCACATTTTAATTCTGCTTCTTTTCCCCAAAACAAAATTTCTTTAGTAAAGAAAGACAACAGCATGAAACCTAAGCATCATTTTAGTGTGAGTAAATACCCCCCATCAATACAATCACAATACAAGGTACACGACCATTTAGCTCTGTATCATCAATATTCTCAAGGGGAAGGGTACTTAAAAATTCCCTCAATATCCCAATATCAGAGGAAGGGAAAGGTAATGATCCAAAATTTCTGTTACTGGTAATTAACTTACAATCTGTTCTGTAAGTAATCTGTGGACCTGATCAGACTTAAGCTTCATCGACATGAGAAAATACCAATCACTATGTCTTTATTCAAACATACAGATTGTCAAACTGATACATAGAGTCACAGAGTCACATAGAAAACAGACCCTTCAGCCCACCTTGTCCATGCCATCCAAGTTGGCATTCTGGAAAAGTCCCATTTGCCTGCATTTGTCCCTTAGCTTGCTAAAACCTTCCTATGCACAGAGCTGTCCAAAAGCCTTTAAAAAATCATAATCCTATCCACATCCATAACTTCATCTTGCACCTCATTCCAGATACGGGCTATCCTCTGAGTGAAAACATTGTCCCTGAGATTCCTTTCAAAACTCTCCCCTCACCTTTAGCCCCTGCCCTCTTAAAGTTTTAGAATCCTCTACTTTGGGGAAAAAAACTGAGCGCACTCATTTTATCCAGGCCCCTCATGACCTTGTACACTTCAATAAGGTCACCCCTCAGCCTCCTAGGTTCCAAAAAATAAAGTTCCAGCCTGTTCAACCTCTGCCTAGAACTCAAATTTCCAAGCCTAGGCAGCATCCTGGAGAATCTCTTCTGCACCCTGGGGTGACTTAGTACGGGAGACAAGTGTTTGGAGAATGGACATGAAACATTTCAGGCTGGGACCTTACTTCAGACTAAAGTCAGGACCTGAGACATTGCCTGTCCATTCCCTCCCTCGGTGCTGCCCACCCCATTGAGTTCCTCCAGCACTTTGATATAATTCAACATCCACTTTTCATTTCTACAAATTCTATGCATTTTCTTTATTCACATGGCACATGTATCTTACATGATGCCAATCCCAGACAAAAGTCTAACAACCTCAATAGCTAAAGTCCAATCACTGTTCATCTATTACATGTTTGGGATGACAACAACTAGCTTCCACTAATTCAAATTTTGAAGACAACTGATATCTAAATTACCAACTTGATGCACATTTGCTCTTTGCGTAATAAACCTGATTACATTAGGTATGCACTTCATAAGATTGTTATTCAGGTCCAATCCTAGTTTCTTTTCCTGTTAATTCCTGCAACTCTCTTACAGAACTCTTAAGCCCCTGTCCCACTTATGTTATGTTGAGCCACCACGATGGTCCCGCGAAGGTCGCGAGCGATTTCATGCATACGCACAGCCGTCTGGAACGCGTGACGTCATTTGAAGATGGACACAAAATGCAGGAGTAACTCAGCGGGACCGACGGCATCTCTGGAGAAAAACAATGGGTGATGTTTCGGGTCGAGACTCTTCTTCAGTCTGAAAGAAGGGTCTTGACCCGAAACGTCACCCATTGCTTCTCTCCAGAGATACTGCCGGTCCCGCTGAGTTACTCCAGCATTTTGTGTCTATCTTCAATTTTCTTGGCCCCGCTCTGGGAGTAGAAGTGGGGGCGGATTTGGACCGCAACGGCCGTGAGCCCCAGGCCGAGTTCGGCGATCGTTTGCCTGCTTCTGCTGCTGTTGGAGGTGAGACGTTGCGTCATGCCAGGGTCTTGGGCCTGTCCCACTTTGGCCGTCAGTTACGCGACAGGCCGTTGGCGCGCAAAGATTTTGTTTGCTGCAAAAATTTCGGAGCCCCGCGCGATGTCGCGCACAACTATACAACCGCGCTTCTCAGTGGAACCGGCCCCGGGCGGCCACAAGATGCCCGTGCGCCTCAACGCAACCAAAAGGTCGCGTAATTTGCATGCCAAGGACACGTAAGTGGGACAGGCCCTTTACTGATCTATGAGTTGAACATTTCATTTTTAACATCTCGATTAAAACAGTATAATGCCTTTATCCTTTGAGGAATACGCCAGCTCATGGTTTACATTGCAGTCACAGTATTGACATAGCAATTAGTGAATTCATGATGGTTTGCATGCTGGATCTGTAAAAACAAATCCTACTCCGTAAAAGCTAAGCAGATGATTAAAAAAATAATATTGACAAAAGAGATAATGCAAAAGACCATCATTAAGTGAGCGAAAAATAAAATTATTTTCTGGAAATCTATTTTTAAATCAACTGTTGTGACTCTGTTCACAAATGTGGTTTAATTGCCAAATAATGCAAATAATTCTGAGGATTCCAATTTCAGTAACTGAGAGAATCAGGAAGCAGAGAGCTGCTAGATGAATTGCTCCTTGTCTACTGAAATAATAAATCAATCAAATGCAACATAATTTTAACCACATAATGCTGCTACAAGATTTCAAATTGACCAAGAAAGCAACTAATCATTTCCTTTAGCTTACATGGACATTGAAATTTTTACAATCTAATTAATCTAAAATCAATTTATTATTTCAATTTTAATTAAAATGTATATGCCACATTTCCACATTAAAGCACAATTCGTCAATTTGTGCTTTAATTGGAATGTCGTTTTTACATTCACAAAGGAAATGTTTGTTATATTAGGAAATTCCAATTGGTTGACAAATTTAAATAAAACACATTTCTTTGTAATTATTTATTTACCAGCAAGATTCTCGTAATATGTAACTGATCAGAACAAAAATAACGTAAAAACATATCATACACTAAACAATTCTTAATAATTACACACTGATAACGAGTCAATTGAAAGTGAAAAGCAGAATGACTGTATCTGAACAACCACAGAATAAAAGGTAGATAAAAATGCTGGAGAAACTCAGCGGGTGAGACACCATCTATGGAGTGAAGGAATAGGTGACGTTTCAAGTCGAGACCCTTCTTCAGACTGATGTGCTTTTTACATGAACATAACTTCCAATGCTTCTTTCGTGATTTACTTTGTCCCTGCTGCATTGCTTTTAACCCTCAATTTTGCACACTCATTCATTTCCTCTTTAACATCACCTATGATATCTGCCAACATTGGATCAATGGGGTCCAACCTTTTGATTATCTGCCCAGCAGCAGAAGTA
Source organism: Leucoraja erinaceus (assembly GCF_028641065.1). Taxonomy (NCBI): domain Eukaryota; kingdom Metazoa; phylum Chordata; class Chondrichthyes; order Rajiformes; family Rajidae; genus Leucoraja; species Leucoraja erinaceus. The sequence goes on from NC_073390.1 coordinate 49,096,815, forward strand.
CTGTACTGTATACCAGTTTGCATATTTTTTGATATACCAATCATATGTGGACTCAAACATCTCCATTGATTATACTGCAAGTATTGATAAATTAAGAATGCATTTTGACAATCCTTTTGAAACAATTACTAAGAAATTTTAATTAATATTCACCAAGGAGACGGATATTGAATTATGTGAGGTAAGGGAAACTAGTAGAGTAGCTATGGATACTATAAGGTTCAAAGTAAAAGAAGAAGTACTGACACTTTTGAAAAATATAAAAGTGGATAAGTCTCCAGGTCCTGACAGGATATTCCCTAGGACATTGAGGGAAGTTAGTGTAGAAATAGCCGGGGCTATGACAGAAATATTTCAAATGTCATTAGAAACGGGAATAGTCCCCGAGGATTGGCGTACTGCGCATGGTGTTCCATTGTTTAAAAAGGGTTCTAAGAGTAAACCTAGCAATTATAGACCTGTTAGTTTGACTTCAGTGGTGGGCAAATTAATGGAAAAGATACTTAGAGATAATATATATAAGCATCTAGATAAACAGAGTCTGATTTGGAACAGTCAACATGGATTTGTGCCTGGAAGGTCATGTTTGACTAATCTTCTTGAATTTTTTGAAGAGGTTACTAGGGAAATTGACGAGGGTAAAGCAGTGGATGTTGTCTATATGGACTTTAGTAAGGCCTTTGACAAGGTTCCTCATGGAAGGTTGGTTAAGAAGGTTCAACTGTTGGGTATAAATGCAGGAATAGCAAGATGGATTCAACAGTGGCTGAATGGGAGAAGCCAGAGGGTAATGGTGGATGGCTGTTTATCGGGTTGGAGGCAGGTGACTAGTGGGGGTGCCTCAGGGATCTGTGTTGGGTCCTTTGTTGTTTGTCATGTACATCAATGATCTGGATGAAGGTGTGGTAAATTGGATTAGTAAGTATGCAGATGATACCAAGATAGGGGGTGTTGTGGATAATGAAGAGGATTTCCAAAGTCTACAGAGTGATTTAGGCCATTTGGAAAAATGGGCTGAAAGATGGCAGATGGAGTTTAATGCTGATAAATGTGAGGTGCTACACCTTGGCAGGACAAATCAAAATAGGACGTACATGGTAAATGGTAGGGAATTGAAGAATACAGTTGAACAGAGGGATCTGGGTATAACCGTGCATAGTTCCTTGAAGGTGGAATCTCATATAGATAGGGTGGTAAAGAAAGCTTTTGGTATGCTAGCCTTTATAAATCAGAGCATTGAGTATAGAAGCTGGGATGTAATGTTAAAATTGTACAAGGCATTGGTGAGACCAAATCTGGAGTATGGTGTACAATTTTGGTCGCCAATTATAGGAAGGATGTCAACAAAATAGAGAGAGTACAGAGGAGATTTACTAGAATGTTGCCTGGGTTTCAACAACTAAGTTACAGAGATAGGTTGAATAAGTTAGGTCTTTATTCTCTGGAGCGCAGAAGGTTAAGGGGTGACCTGATAGAGGTCTTTAAAATGATGAGAGGGATAGACAGAGTTGATGTGGACAAGCTTTTCCCTTTGAGAACAGGGAAGATTCAAACAAGAGGACATGACTTCAGAATTAAGGGACAGAGGTTTAGGGGTAATATGAGGGGGAACTTCTTTACTCAGAGAGTGGTAGCGGTGTGGAATGAGCTTCCAGTGGAAGTGGTGGAGGCAGGTTCATTGGTATCATTTAAAAATAAATTGGATAGGCATATGGATGAGAAGGGAATGGAGGGTTATGGTATGAGTGCAGGCAGGTGGGACTAAGGGGGAAAAGAAATTGTTCGGCACGGGCTTGTAGGGCCGAGATGGCCTGTTTCCGTGCTGTAATTGTTATATGGTTATATGGTAATAACACAATATGGTGATTATAAACCTGCACACCATCCTATGAACTTCTTGGAAGGTCATGAACCAAAATTCAGTGGAATCCTATTCTAATTATTTAATGAAATTTGTCCCTGAAGGAGGTCAAAATGGAAAGCATTCCAATAATGTTTTATTTTTATTTGGGGTTGCTTCTGAGCCAAATCGCATACAATTTTCCGATAAACTAAGTCACGTGCATGAAGGGCTTACCTAAATTGACCGAGGGCTACTCTCGACAGACATAACTATGGTGCTCCATAATTGTGTTTCTCTGCCAAGATTTCCAGCAAGTTAATAAAGGGGAGGTCATTTAAGACTGAGGTGAGAAAAAAACCTTTTCGCCCAGAGAGTTATGAATTTATGGAATTCCCTGCCACAGAGGGCAGTGGAGGCCAAGTCACTGGATGGATTTAAGAGAGAGTTAGATAGAGCTCTAGGGGCTAGTGGAGTCAAGGGATATGGCGAGAAGGCAGGCACGGGTTATTAATAGGGGACGATCAGCCATGATCACAATGAATGGCGGTGTTGGCTCGAAGGGCCAAATGGCCTCCTTCTGCACCTATTTTCTATGTTTCTAAGTGGTTCTATCTTTACCCTAAAAAACCTTCTCTCTAAAAGCAGATCTGTCCATGTGTATATCCAAGGGAGAAAATCAATGGGCATCCCTGCCAAATTCTTCTCAAAACACTGCTAGTATTTAATAAGCTGATAAGACCCATGATAACAAACCAGACCATCCGCTTAAATAGTTGCGACACCAGGAATTGCAGATGATGTTCACAATAAAAGACAACAATTCTGGAGTAACTCAGCAAGTCAGGAAGCGTCTCTGGAGAACATGAATTGGTGATGTTTCGGGTCAGGACCCTTCTGCAGACTGAATAATTTTTTTGCTGAAATAGTTGGTTCAGACTGCGGTGAATTTCTCCAAAGTAGAATAATTTATTTCAAGCTGTTTTGCACAATATGAAGGCTTATCAGTGTAATAAAGCAATCACACAGCATTCGGTCATAGACTCTTCCAATGACGGCAGAGACCAAATTGGAAGCAAGAAAGTGTGGGATGACTATGGTGTCTGAAGAAGGGTCTAAACCCGAAACATCACCCATTCCTTCTCTCTAGAGACACTGCCTGTCCCGCAGAGTTACTCCAACTTTTTGTGTCTATCTTCAGAGAATCCATAATTGTGTTTCTCTAGGATATCAGCAATTGATGGCATTATGAAATTTCTACTCAGAGTACCATGGAAATCACTCTCATACATTGACAGGATTATGAGCAGAAGCAAGACTAGACACATTTAGGCATGTTCTTCTTTTCATAAGAGGGTGGCTGATACTATGACAAAGGGACACTTATTTTCCAGATCGCCATATAGAGTCATAGAGACATACAACATGGCCAAACGTGCCCACGCTGACAAACATGACCCATCTATAATTGTCCCTCCTGCCTGTATTTGGACCACATCTTTATAAACCTATCCTATCCATGTACCAGTCCAATTTTTTTTAAGCAATGTGATAGTACCTGCCTCAACTACCTCCTCTGGGGCAGCCCATTTCATCCACCCATCACTCTTTGTGTAAAAACGTTGTTCCTCAGGCTCCAATTAAATCCCCCCCCCCCTTTACCTTAAACCTATGTCCTTCAGTCATTGATTCCCCTACTCTGGGAAAAATACATTGTGCATTTGTCCGATCTATTCCTCTCATGATTTTGTACAGCTCTATAAGATCACCCCTCATCCTCCTGCACTTCAACCTCTCCCAACAGCTCATGTCCTCGAGTCCTGACAACATACTCATCAAACATCACTCCCTATTTATAAATCTGCATTTCTCATTTCCTCTGAGAGGAAAGGTGTTCAACCCTGTATACTTAATTTATATCCTCCTCATAAGGAAACCCTATCTACTTCTCTCATGATCTTATACACTTTTGACTCTCTTAATACTCGAATATCAATTTCAGTCTTGAATATAGTCTAATACTAACTCAGATTCGCCAGCAAGAGATCCAGTCTCCTGGCACCTCCTTGTCAAACCCTTGCAGGATCTTACATGTCTCAATGATGTTATGTCTTACTGTTCTAAACACCAGTGATCATAGGCCAACCTGAAACCGTCTCCATTCATTAGACAATTCCCTCATCACAAGAACTGGCCTTGTGAATCTTTGATCCCACGACAAATAAGTTATCTTTTTCGACATGGAGATCAAAATTGCACACATTTCCACAAATGAGGTTTCAGTAAATACCCGAGCAAACTCTGTATAATTTCCTAACTCAAACACGGTACTCCAAAATCAAATGCAATAAAGATGACATTGATTTGCCTTTTTGATTGTTTGGCACTCAGATCATACATGTTGAATTTCTGCATCTCAGGAATCTTCACACCAAATTTTACTAGTTTCCCACAATCTAAAATATGATTTTTTTTTCCCATTCTTCTCACAGAACTACACAGCTTCATATTTTCTCACAGTGAAACATAGAAGAGTACCATTTATTTTAAAATACAAATTTGCTTTTATTAGCACCAAGGTTGTACTTCAATATTTCATAAATTTGGACATTACAAGATATGGTAAAGAACTTCAATATCCTAAAAATAATATATAGTAACCCAACATAATGTCTGGATGTCCCCACAATATAATGAAGAATAATTATAGGAACTGTAACAAAATATAATATTGTTTTGAGGTGCAAATGGTGGCACAAACCAGAAAGCAGACTTTAGTAATATATAAAATATTGGTGAAACTCAAAGCAAATTCAACGCCCTTAAATCATTTTTTTGTGCCGGACAATAACGTGCACAACTCTAAAATCGTTTAAAATCATATTTTCTGCCTATTTCAGCTACCGGTAGGTATCACAATGAATTAGTGACCATTACCTTTGCCAAAGTTTTCTTGCATTACTAATATTCTCTCATTCTAGTCAAAAAACAGGGCATACACATTTACACAAGAAAACATTTAAAAGTAAAGTTGTGATGGGGGCCTCTTGTAATCAGTGCTGCTGTTATTAGTGTGTTACTTCCACATGCAAGAAACTGGGCACTAAGTGGGGCAAATGACCCGATTTACAATTAAAACAAAAAATGCTGGAATAACACATCTCCGAGAAGAGAAACAACATTATTGTTTCAGGCTGAAGGTATTTTGTGACAACTAGGAAGGAGCACAAAAGGTTATTAAGCTGCATCATTTCTGTTTGGAATCCATCTGGAATAGATGCTGTCTGTATGTTCTCCCTGTGACAGTGTGGGTTTTTTTCCAGATGCTCCAGTTTCCTCCCACACTTCAAAGATGGACAGGGTTGTAGGTTAATTGACTTCGGTAAAAACTTGTCCTCAGTGTGTAGTACAGGAAGATGACTGGCCGGGGCAGACTCGGTGGGTCAAAGGGCCTGTTTCTGTACTGTATCTCTCGTCTAGAGTCTAAAACTGGTATTGTTTCCAATTTTACAAATAAGAACCATATTTCTTTCAAAAGTTGTATCGGCATCCTTCCCCCCCCCCACCTAATCTACCTGCTAATCAACCCCTTCATCTGGACCACCTACCACTTGCCAGTTTCCAGCCCTTTCCCTTAACTTTTTCTACCAGCTACTCCTCTCCATTTTATCAGTGAAGTAGACGCTTGACCCGAAACTTTGCCTGTCCAATTGTCTCCACAGATGCTGGCTCACCCTGCTGAGTTCCTGCAGCAGTCGGTTTCAAGATATTTTACAAACATTGGAGAACAGATCGCAATGGCGCAGTGGTAGCGTTGCTGCCTTATGCCCCTGTCCCACTTAGGAAACCTGAACGGAAACCTCTGGAGATTTGCGCCCCACCCAAGGTTTCCGTGCGGTTCCTGGAGGTTCCCTGCTTCCACTACCTGCAACCTCCGGCACCCACCTCAACCTCCAGGAACTGCACGGAAACCTTGGGTGGGGCGCAAAGTCTCCAGAGGTTTCCGTTCAGGTTTCCTAAGTGGGACAGGGGCATTACAGCGCTTGCAGTGCCAGAGACCCGGGTTCGATCACCACTAACCGGTACTTTCTGTGCCGTTTATATGTTCTCCCTGTGACCACGTGGGTTTTGTCTGAGATCATCGGTTTCCTCCCACACTCCAAAGACGTACAGGTTTGGAGGTTAATTGGCTTGATGTGAATGTAAATTTGTTCCTGGTATGTTTAAGGTAGTGTTAAGGTGCGGGGATCGCTGGACAGTGCGGACTCGGTGGGCCGAAGGGCCCGTTTTCCGCGCTGTATCACTAAACCAAACTAAACTAAAATAAACTAAACAGACAAATATTAAGGTTTTAAAAAGGTGAGAGACCAGACATAAGCAAATAGTGGCAAGGCAAGGTACAAATAGTAATGTTACACTATCTCCACTGTCTGCTGCAATATTTAAATGGTACAATTGAAGCTCTAACATTGGCAGAGACTGAAGACAAACTTCTCTGATGCAATAGGCCAGGTAAATGCACATGGAAAACAGTACCACAAGGGAGTCCTAGCCTTTGAATCTGTCCCCTTTGCATGGAATGCACAGTACGGAGTTTCCCATGTTCAAATTCACTAAAGGCACTTATACCTCAGGATTGTGCTCCATTTGTTGCATTATTTCTGACAGTCTGTGGGCATATTCAATACTACACCACAAGTTCAACTTCAAAAACCTTTCCAACCAACTTGCAAGTAACTTACCATTCAAACCTGCTTTCCTCGATATGGCTCATATAGAGTGTTAATGAAAGACAAATGAATCAATTTCACAGGAGAAGATCAATTGTGGTTTGCACAAGGATTAACGTTCTCATGCATCAAGTAGTTACATGTTAAGCCACAAAGTGCTGGAGTAACTCAGTGGGTCAGGCAGCATCTCAGGAGACCATAGATAGATGACGTTTCGAGTTAGGACCCTTCTTTAGACCGATTGCGGTGATGGGGAAAGTGTGCGGGAGAAGAAAGATGTAAGAGAGGAGGGGCAGCACAAAGCCTGCCAAGCGATAGGTGTGGGAGATTTTCTGATAGGCCGATGGCTGCACAAAGGTCAAAGATGAAAGACAAAAGGTGCGGTACAACAATAGAAGAATTGCGATTAGTGATGTCTGAGTGGAGTTTGCACGTTCTCCCTGAGACCACGTGGGTTTCCTCTGGGTGTTTCAGTTTCTTCCCACATCTCAGATACGTGGATTTGAAGGTTAATTGGCCTCTAAGTTGCCCCCGATGTTTAGACAAAGTGGAATAACATGGAACAAGTGTAACCGGTGATTGATGATTGGTGTGGGCCAAAGGGTCTGTTTCCACGCTGAATCTCCACACTAAAATAACTGCTTCAATATCATAAGATGTGCGAGACACCAAATCACTGCAACCTTCTGGCCTCCCAAGTAAATGTACATATCTTGGACTATTCCTAAAACATGGCCTGACCAACAACCAGCATGACAACAGAATATTTGATCATTGTTTATGAAACATTAGCAGTGAAACATAGAAACATAGAAATTAGTGCAAGAGTAGGCCATTCGGCCCTTCGAGCCTGCACCGCCATTCAACATGATCATGGCTGATCATCCAACTCAGTATCCCGTACCTGCCTTCTCTCCATACCCCCTGATCCCCTTAGCCACAAGGGCCACATCTAACTCCCTCTTAAATATAGCCAATGAACTGGCCTCAACTACCCTCTGTGGCAGAGAGTTCCAGAGATTCACCACTCTCTGTGTGAAAAAAGTTATTCTCATCTCGGTTTTAAAGGATTTCCCCCCTTATCCTTAAGCTGTGACCCCTTGTCCTGGACTTCCCTAACATCGGGAACAATCTTCCTGCATCTAGCCTGTCCAACCCCTTAAGAATTTTGTAAGTTTCTATAAGATCCCCTCTCAATCTTCTAAATTCTAGAGAGTATAAACCAAGTCTATCCAGTCTTTCCTCATAAGACAGTCCTGACATCCCAGGAATCAGTCTGGTGAACCTTCTCTGCACTCCCTCTATGGCAATAATGTCCTTCCTCAGATTTGGAGACCAAAACTGTACGCAATACTCCAGGTGTGGTCTCACCAAGACCCTGTACAACTGCAGTAGAACCTCCCTGCTCCTATACTCAAATCCTTTTGCAATGAACATTGATTGCAGCCCTTGCTTGTATTACAGCAGTGACTGAACTATAAAAAGGTATTTAATTGCGTATGAAGCACTTTCGGACAACAATGAAGGTTTGCCATTTAGCTATAATTACCCTATTTGTTTCACTTTTCTCACATTTGCTCTGGACCAACACGCCTCGCCAGTTTCACCTTCAGGTGATGATGTAATAATTCACTTGAATAAAGAGACCTAAACTGAATCAAAATGCCACTCCCAACATTGTTCATTTTCTGGTCACAACTTCCATCTACCCCTTCCCAGGAACTAGCTTTTCTGTACACATTCTGAACTCTGCTTTTCCCTTCATAGCAAATATAAACCAAAAAAAAATAAAGGGCACAAAAACCCTTCATAATTCCTGAATATATTTTCCACCTTCTAGCTCCCTCCCGAAAAAACAACATCATACTTGCTCATGAAGGAAGCAATTTCACTTTAAGATGACAGGTCAACATAAATTTAAAATGATATACACTGTTGATAAATAAATTAGATTGCCAAACAAATTCGAAGAGCAGCCCCACAGAAATGTTACATGTTTAAATTTTATATGCTGCAGTGGAACAATTTTGATTGCGACAGAAATACAACACTAGTGAAGTAATAAGGGTGCTTTCTTCTTTAATCTTCTTATATACATCAGCATCCTGGTCAACGGTATGAGGAATGGTTTACAGAAACAGATGGAAAAGGGTTAAGTACTTTATATTGAGATTAATGAGAATTTCTTGAAGAAACAAAATGTTCAATTATTACAATAATTAGCAACGCACCATCTGTGTCGGCATAATTGTTGACATAAGTGTAAGACTTAACAAGTTTCTGACTTCCTTTTAATTGTGACAAAGATCATGAGAGGAATCACGCCAAATGCAGTTGGAGCATAGAGGGAAAAAAAAGTTACATTGATGATTTTTTCCATATGTACAGGCGAAACATTTCATATCAGTTTTCAAAACGGTTACATTGAAGTGGAAATAGCAACTCCACAAATGGCAATGATGAGATTATATTGAAAACAATAAACTGCTGTTTCATCATTTCATTGAATAACTGAGACAGAGCAAAAAATGCAGTTCTGAGCTCTTATGCCTTCTAACCCACATGATACAAAGAACATTTCACGATCACTTAAAATAATTCATGGTGTTTGTAATTTGAAAAATATACCAAAATTCTGAAATATAAGATTTTGGTGAAGTACTTGCACCCAAAGAAAGATTTCCAATCACAGAGATGCAAATATTGAAGTACACATCAAAATCTTGAGCTCTTTTGCAAGTGTAAGACTGAAAGGGAACAAAAGCATAAAACATAGCATCTGTCATATCAGAATATAAAAAGATGATCCTGGCACAAAATGAAAAACCCTCTAATTCACTTGCAAATCAACCCTGTCAGTTCTATTTCAAGCTGGCCGTAACTGTCAGGAGTTAACAAGATAATCACTTTCAATCCTGCCTTCAATGGCACATTACACCCGTTATCCCATTCAATAGGCTCTCTCTTTGGGGCAAAAGATGAATACATTTCATTTAAAAATCACACAAAAAGTCAAGGCAAAAATCCTTGGAGCTTGAGCAAGAAATCCCTTTATGGATATTTATCTGACGGCACTTGCTACCAGGCGGGACAAGACATTCTGACTACATCTGTGCCCACTAAGCAACACTGGGGCTTCAGGCCTCATGGTCTGAAGTGTTGAAAGGCATTGGCATTGGAAGAAAAAAATATTAGGTAGAATACATACAATGCTTTAATTGTTAATTAGGTTTAATATAGTGTGACTTCATTTGGACCATTCAAATGGTACAAAATCTGCATGACATTTTAAAATTGAAGCAAACCTACAACCAGGATCATTGTCAAATCCCCAAGACAGCGGCAGCTGTTATTCTTTAGCAGGCCCATTGAAAACCTGCATGACTCAAAAGCAATGTAGTTTTGCTGTTAGTGTAAAAGAAACATTTGGCTCTATGCTGTTTCAGAAATTTCATCAAGTTCTTGCACCAAACACATTTTCATCGTTCAACTTAAATTAAGACTTTAAAGAGGGACATACGATGAAGCAACAGCAAAGAGTAATGAAGATAATCATGGATATAGAAAGTATAGTGGAAGAAAAACAGGATTTAAAATGGCATTAAAAGAAAACGTGAAAGAAGTCTAGCAGTTAAAAGGATTTATGTAGCCTGTCGTAAGAAGCAAAATCAGACAAAAAATGATGCAACGCTATAGACGGTGATGTTAAGAGAATTGACTGAAAGCTTAGGCAAAGAGGTAGGTCTGAAAGGACAAAAGAGTCAGGAAGGTTTATAGAGGGAATTAAGAGCTTAAAGTCTTGACAACTGAAAGAAAAGCCACAAACGGTGAGATGAGGAATAAGGCAGAGACGATATACAAGTGGAAGAACGCTGGATGGTCTGTAGCCCGAAGATGGGAAGAGAAAAAGGGAGGGACAAAGTCACAAAAATTGAATTCTAGAATATGAATTTTAAATGCATTGAATTAGGGGTTATTCTCATTGGATTAGAAGAGGCTGAGAGATAATTTTGTTGGAAACTATTGTTGAGCATTAAGGGAGTGAATAAGGTTCGATTATTTTCATTGAAAGGACAGAAATAAATGATCACCAATTTAAAGTGTTAGTAAGAGTTAGGACAGATTAAAGTGCATTTTGCACAAAGAACTGATGAAGCAAGAGATGCTTTCACAGGGACTGAAATTTCTTTTGATGGAAAATAGGATGTATATTTGAAGTAGGGATCATACAGGATTACAGAAAGAAAGTGAGACAGTGGGATTTGCTTTGGATTGCGATAGCATTAAGTGAGCAGTAGCACAATGGGTGAAATAACTTCCTTCGCCAACAACACGCTGCTTCAATAACAACCTCAGTGCTGCAATCTAGGTTACCCAAAATCAAAGAAAACATAAACGCACCCGTCTCAGTGACATTAAATATTATTAATACACATATTTTCAACTATATAAACATTGTATTGATATGGCACTGAACAATTCCCTGACAACATCGTTAATTCAACTTTATTACATTTTAAAGTGTGCTTTTGTTGGTAATAATGGTTCTGTAATAAAAAATAAATGTAAGACTTTTGTTATGGTAACATATAATAAATTTATTCTTCTCCAGACACCACGGTTGCCAAATGACACAATAAATGGCAACCGCAAAATACTGTAAAGTAAACAAAAAAAGAAACACAACACCAAAAGGACCAGTGAAATGGTGTAACATCAGAAATAATAGATGTCTGCAATCACATTACAAGGCTGTAATTCGATTAGTGAAGATTTACACAATGTCAGATACCGTGGTAGTGGACGTCTGTGCAGTTCACTAATGTTATCAGAATTGTTTTTCTAAATTATATTCTGAAGTCTCTCCTCTGTATTTATGTTCCATAATGGTGACACAAATTGTGCTTCATACAAAAATAAGAATTTTTAAATGGTCTTTATTGCTAGGCCTGCATTTGAAAATTATATCAGGAATGTCTCATGGAAATTGAAAGACCATTTTTATTTGTTTGCTCCAGTTAGCATGTATTAAGAGAATTTTAATTTTAAGGACAAGAATCATCAGACTATTAACAACAAAGTTTCAATACTCAGAATTTAAGCAAATACAAAGGTTAAACTCTTGAGAGTGCAATACAAGGGTTAATTTAATTATATTTTGAGTCAAAGTAATCTTTTTCACAAGTTACAAAACCATTTGATATACATTATTGAAACAATGTGTTTAAAGTGTAAATGAACACAATAAACACTTGTATTTCACACATGCAGCATTTCTTTTCTGGCTGCACGTTTTCAAAAAGTCCCTTTTAATTGGGAATTGCTTTGGCCAAAATTGAGAGGGGAAAAATTTAAAATTTTGAAAAAATGTTAGAAATTTTAGACACTTAGCTAAATGTCTATTTTTATACATACACAAAAAGGTTATCTGCTATATGTATAAACGTTCATTTAAATATTCAAAAACACGCGAGTACATTCTTGATAACTAACATGTTCCCGTGATCAATTAAAGTGAATTTAAAAAACTGCAAACACCATCCAGTTGGAACCTGCATTATTTAATACTGCATTTCAAATTTCTCATTTAAAGTTTAAGATACAAAAACATCTCCTTGCAAATCAAACTGCCCATGAATTTCCATGTTTACAATTCCTTTACATCTTTAGTCTGTACACACCTGGAATAGTTCTACCAGTGCTAATTTGGCCAGCTCTGCTTTGGTCGAGAATGCAGAGGAACATCCAATAATATTCAGCAAAATCTAAGCATAAGATACCGATAATTTTGACGACTATTTAATCTGTGAATTGGTTTAGTCAACTGGCCGAGTTTCAAATGCCCTGACATTCACAACTACTAAGCATTAAATACATTTCATAGTATATTAAAACACAATCGTTTCTCCTTAACCCAATTAATTAAAAAATGGAAATAGCCTTCAACCTAACTATCTCCCTCGCAGCCATTTTTCTCAGAGGGATGAACTGAACTTGCAAACCTGTGCTCGGTCCAACTCAGACACAGATTCAGCAGGCAAATTCCCTGACATAACTGCTGTGAAATTGCAGGTAGCTGCTGCTCCACCACTGGGCCATGAGAAGCACAATGCAATTGGATGAGTACAGAGGAATTTAACACTAAATTACGAGATAATACCGACTGCTCTGTGCCAACATGCAAGTATTTCTCCGAATTATCGGGGCAATTTATATTTATGCCTCATGCCTTCTAGAAAACAGTCATCAGATATCTAAGCTGTTGACATACGTTCTTGAAGAATTTATTTCAGATTTCCCTGGTAAATTCCAGCAGCGTTGAACAAATCCAAATGTACTTGCCTGTTGGCAATTCTGTACCTTCCATCCATACATTGTCTGGGATTTTCAGAATAAGACCATATTTTGCACCATCCATCAATGGTTCAATGGTGTTTTATTGTCATGTGTACCCAAGTACAGCGACATTATTTTGAATTGCTTGCAGTTCGGACACTCTGACATTGGGTTTCCCCAGAAGCTTAATAAACTAAACTCTTGCTGGGATTTCTCCACATTTGCAGGCAAGTCAACTCTCAGCCCCTTTTCTGGATTAGGCCTGCTGCAGAGTCTAGACAACCAATGACTTTATTGGGAATTCTAGGGCTGTGTTGGTTTGGTGAGATGCTGTTGGCAAATACTTCACTTGTTTTCAAAATTATTCTGGAACAATTTGGCCCTTTCAATGATATACAACTGTATTCGGTTATTTTATTTTTAAATGCTTCAGTAATTTTTAAGAAGTTTACTGCTCTGACAGATAGCAAAGATTCTGCCAGGGTAGGTGTTTTTCAATCCTTGTCAACACCCAGCTTCTGTTGAGTTATAATCAGAGGAGTCACCTTTTTAAGGGGAGGGGGGAAAGATTTAATAGGAACCTGAGGGGTAACGTTTACACACAAAGAGTGGTAGATGTACGGAACAAGCTGCCGGAGCAGTCGTTGCAGCAGGTACTATCACAACGTTTATGAAACATTTAGACAGGTACATGGGTAGGAGAGGTTTGGAGGGATCTGGCAGATATACACAGGCAGGTGGGACTAGTGTAGATGGCATCTGTTGGCCGGTGTGGGCAAGTTTGACCAAAGGGCCAGTTTTCACACCTGCAAAACTGTCTGACTCCGAGCAATCGTTTCGAGCAACATGATAGAGGCCCAGATCTGAACTAGATAAAGAGACATGTGGGGACCATCAGCGGTGATTACAAATAAATATACAGTAAACAGTGTAATACAAAGCATTGTTAAGATTGTTAATGGCTTGGACACGTTAGAGGCAGGAAACATGTTCCCGATGTTGGGGGAGTCCAGAACCAGGGGCCACAGTTTAAGAATAAGGAGTAAGCCATTTAGAACGGAGCCGAGGAAACACTTTTCTCAGAGAGTGGTGAGTCTGTGGAATTCTCTGCCTCAAACGGCGGTGGAGGCAGGTTCTCTGGATGCTTTCAAGAGAGAGCTAGATAGGGCTCTTAAAAATAGCGGAGTAAGGGAATATGGGGAGAAGGCAGGAATGGTGTACTGATTGAGGATGATCGGCCATGATCACATTGAATGGTGGTGCTGGCTCGAAGGGCCGAATGGCCTGCTCCTGCACCTATTGTCGATTGTCTATTGTCGATTGTCTATTGTCATTGAGTTCACAAGTGGGTCCTCAGATATTTGGTGAAAAACTTAAATTGTTAATTGTTCATCTTGCTCACAAAATAGGATTTCAAAAGTTGGCCCCTTTTGTTAGAAAATACAATAATATATTATAATTGTGACCTTGGTAAGAAAAAAGTAATTTCTTCGTCCTAATATGTCTACAGAGTTAAACAATTAGGTAAAGAGAACCTCAAATACATGAGATACTACCATGTTATACAAAATCTATATCAGATTTACTAAAGTAGATTTTTATAGATACACAAAGACCTGCATTTCCTGGAATCTTCAGATAGTTCCAAAAGTCACAAGAAGGGTCCCAACACAAAATACCACCTGCCCATTCCCTCCACAGATGCTGATGGACACACCGAGTTCCTCAGTACTTTGTGTTTGAACGCAAGGAGGTTTTTATATTTAGTTCAAGCCTCGTATGCAAGAAGTTGCACTACATTATTTGGTTACTATGTGAACAAGAGAAAATCATGCTCCCTTTATGAACATGCAAGTGTATCAACCATGAGTGCGAACAGGCCAATCACCCCAAAGCTGTCTCCGCCATTTAAAAAAATATTTGCACCTCATCCCAGTAATCTTTCACCCTTTTGCTAATCACGAATGTATCTATCTCTATTTTGAATATCCTTAAAGACACTGCTTCCACGGTCTTTAGAGGAGATAGAAACATAGAAAATAGGTGCAGGAGTAGGTCATTCGGCCCTTCGAACCTGCACCGCCATTCAATATGATCATGGCTGATCATCCAACTCAGTATCCCATCCCTGCCTTCTCTCCATACCTCCTGATCCCTTTAGCCACATCTAACTCCCTCTTAAATATAGCCAATGAACTGGCCTCAACTACCTTCTGTGGCAGAGAATTCCAGAGATTCACCACTCTCTGTGTGAAAAATGTTTTCCTCATCTCGGTCCTAAAAGATTTCCCCCTTCCTTATCCTTAAACTGTGACCCCTTGTTCTGGACTTCCCCAACATCGGGAACAATCTTCCTGCATCTAGCCTGTCCAACCCCTTAAGAATTTTGTAAGTTTCTATAAGATCCCCCTCAATCTTCTAAATACCAGCGAGTACAAGCCAAGTCTATCCAGTCTTTCTTCATATGAAAGACCTGACATCCCAGGAATCAGTCTGGTAAACCTTCTCTGTACTCCCTCCATGGCAAGAATGTTATTTATGTGTTCCAAAGACTCATGACCCTCAGAAAGATCTCTGCCCTGAATGGGGGATCCCATTTTTTAAACAGTGACCCCTAGTTCTGAATTTTCTCTTAAAAGAAAACATCCTCTCCACATTTACTCCTCAAAATTGTATCCAAACAGAAGTTGAACAGGGAATCTTTTCTGCATAGAATCATATAAAATGACAAGTACACAAGAAGTGGAAGCCATTCCATCTGGGGGAGACATTATTTATTTATTTTAAAATAGCTGTTTATCCTCAGTCTGATTTCCAATAATAAGCCAGTAATATATTTTTACAATACTGTATGAAGGGAAAAGACTTGGTTTCTTTTTAATAACGGTGCTGATTAAAACTGCTGTCTTTTCTGCCTGATCTTTGTAGCTAAGTAATACATCAGAAAACTGTTTCACAAGTAATCTGGTCCTTGAATTGACAGCAAATGAAGCTTCAAAGCATCACAAAAGCTCACGTGGAAACTAGCGTTCTGCAGTTAAACCCTTCTGATCTTTCTTGCACCAAAATTCTCTTGTGATCAAGGCTCACTTAAATCTGAAATTAACCAAAAAAAAAAGCAAAACATACGCAGACAACAAACACCAGGCTTCTTTGCGATCCCAGGCTCAGGCTGGTTCAGCTGTACCACGAGGGATGATCTGTGGCCATTAAGAGCTAATTTGAATAATCAATATGACACCTTATTTTTTGATGCAAACAGGATTGCTACAGCAAGGTGTCTGACCGCCACAGCACAGTCATGGCCTAATTTAACCTCTAATTAGATTTAGGTGATTATCCCTTCACTCTCTTACAAGTGTATAGCCTGGATAAGCAGCAACAAAGACTATGGACTACTTATGCTGCTTTTGCAGGCTGCAGGTTACCCAGGGAGATATGGCAAGATCTTGGAGACAATTGTTATTCATATCATCTACAGTTTTAGGATGGTCACAGTTTTCATCAGAAGAAACTTTAAAAAAAATGGCCCAAAGCACTTGGCAAATAAGGACCATTTCAGGACATCAGGCTTATACAAATGCTAATCCAAGGTGAAACACTAAGAAAATAATCCAAAACTGATGTGCTCTTTGTGGCATAAACAACTAGAATGGAGTTCCAGAGAGGTTTCCTGTTAATCTTATACATAAACGCAGCCCATTTATGAACTGTTACAGCATTTCATATTTACACTCTGTTGATATTTTAGTCACAGAATTTTAAAATAGGTTACCCTTTTCCGAAGAAAACATTTTGGCAGCAGTTAAATCTATCATTTTGCTTAAACGACATAGGACTACACCATCAACTCTCTTGCCACAAATGTCATTGAAATCTGTCAAATTTGTCAACTTTCCTGGATTTTGTTTTTCAAGTTATCCTCAAATAATCTGTTGTTTCCAATGCCTTGGAAGATAAAAGCCCATCTTATATCAATGACATTTTAAAAAGAATTATACTTTAAATGTTACCTTGATGATTTACAGTCATCTTATTTCTCCAAGTCAAATTTGGTTGAAAGAAAGCTTATGATTTATTTCAAACTCTGCAAATGGGATAACAATCATTATTTAAAAAATCTAGCATGAATGTTAAAATGTCAAAGTGGAGCTATCACTCAGTTTTCTTTGAGCTTTGGATCATGCAAATCTAAGAACATTATGATTAATAAAATATGAAAAGCTCCACATACTCCATAAATTGATTTAAATATTAACATAAATGTTTAACATCAGAGATGCTGCATTGCAAAAAAAAATTAAAACCAGGAGCCAAGCTCTAACGAAACAAAAAGTCACCGTATCTACAATGTTTTTTCTGCCTCATACAAACTCCATCCAGACAGTAATAAAAGGACAGATTTAAGTTATGTCAAGTCCCATCCATTGGAAGGGGCAAATGAGAATAGTTAGCTGGTTTTTTTCTTATCGAGTTAGAATCTTACCCCAAATGGGATATGATTCTGTCAATGACACCACATCAAGTTGAAAATAGAAACAACCTGATAATTACAGCAAGGGAACAAATAAACTGTAACTTCAGGCAATCAACATGGCAGAAATAGATGTAAATGACAAACCAAAGTAAAATATACTTATCATTATCTGTCCACTGAACTGAGGTAAATACAAATCAGTCCTCGTTAACTTGCACAGGCTGATGGGGACACCTACATGGCCATCCATGTCCACCAGAGGAAGATCATAAATACTTTTGCTATCTCTCCTTCCCATTTCCCTTTTTGCCAATTTCCCAACTCCCTCTCTGCTTGAGCAAAAACGTGCCTTGGTCTTGATTCCTCGTGTTCAATGCCAATTAGTATGTAACAAAGTACAAATGTGTCGTTGCAATCCTGCCTGCAATCTCAGATATCATACCTCAAGTACCACGAGTGATAGATTAAGTATAAAAGTAAAACCTGATGACCTTGCAACTTTTTTGTGTTGCTAGAGTTCAACCCTGATGGCCTCACTTGATAATCTTTCCAACATCTCATCTCGTCTCACTTCTATGATTGTTTCTTTAACTAATATTTCTAACTTCCAATTCTTCATTGTTTCTCCACACTATTTCATCCAAAGCCAAAACAGATTCCTTGACTTTGGTCTTGGGTAAAATCCTGAGGATTTCATTTTTCAAGTATATTTCTCTGTGGCAAATTGACTACACATGTGGAAGCTGAAACTTTAAATTTGAAATTTGTTTAACCTTCTATAATTTGTAATATATCCAAAATGCAGAAACAGATTGTTAACTTTAACACAAAGAATAAAATATTAAAAGTTAAGAATATGTAAGTTAATCAACGGCATTAAGGCATTAGAGATAACTTGGATAAAAATTAACAAGTTTTATATTTTTAATCCTGGTTACAAAAGATTCACATCCTAATAACTAGTCAGCCTGTCTATCAGATATCAGAGAAAAGGATTGTTTTAATTTGGAATGTTTTTAAACAAATCTTTTTTATATACCCATGTACAAAGAAAACTTAGAATGGACAGCAAGAGCCAAGAGTGTTTAATTGTCATATGCAACAGGAACATTTAAATTCTTACTTGTTGCAGGTTTACAGACATATTAATGCAATAAAACAATAAACACAATAATCAATAATAAAATTAATTATAATCAGTATTACTGGGTAACTAGATCATAATCAGATCACAACCAGAGCCGACTGTACTGTTTGAGAAGGCTTCGCTCCTTGAACGTCTGCCGTAAGATACTGCAGATGTTCTCCCAATCGGTGGTAGCTAGTGCCATCTTCTTCGCTGCTGTGTGCTGTTGGCAGCAGGGCGAAGGCTGCGGACACAAATAGGATGAACAAACTCACCAGGAAGGCTGTCTCCATCCTGGGGGCGGAGTTGGATTCATGGGAGGTGGGCTTGGCGGGGAGGATGCTTATCAAACTCCGGAGCACCTTGGAAAATACAGCTCACCCCGACCATGACGCACTGGTCAACCTGAGGAGTATCTTCAACAACAGACTGGTTCCACCAAGATGCAGGATAGAACGCCACTGTGGATCCTTCTTCCCTGTGGCAATCAAACAGTACAACTCCTCCGCCTTCTGTCATAGGGCAGACTGGCTCCCTCCACCCCCCACACCCCCTCCCCAACTTTGCACATCCCCAATCCTTTCCACTCGTCAATTTAATTTCACGTTTCATGTATTTTGTGTTTTTATGACTGTTGGCAGATCAATTTTCCTCCTGGGATAAATAAAGTTCTATCGTTTTGTATCATATAGTGCAAAATATTATATAATAGTGCAAAAGCAAAAGTTCATTGCTGAGATCATTGTAGATCAAAGCTTATAGTTGATCATTGCTGAGGTATGGTTGTGGTTAGGGTTGCGCAATGTGGTTCAAGAGCATGATGATCCATTGTATCATTGAAAGTTACAGCATGGAAACAGCCCCATCGGTTCACCAAGTCCATTGGGAAGTAGCGTTGCTGAGAAGCGGCGTTGCTGGGAAGAAGCTGCTTTTGAACCTGGAGATCACAGTTCTCAGGCTCCTGTACTGTCAAGGACTTGTCCCACTGTACGAGATAATTCAAGAGTTCTCCCGAGTTTCCCCTGATTCGAACTTGGAGAATTGCGTTAATAGCCGTTCGTAGGTACTTGGGGCTCTCATGGACATTTTTCACAGTGCTGAAAAAACTTCACGAGTTACCGTGTTTCCCGAGTACCTGCCGTTAGCTTTACGAGCCGCTACGAGACATCCACGAGCTCCAACGTAGCCCCTACGTACTTACCACGAGTTTGATTTTTTTTTTTAACTCTGGAGAGCTCTTGAATTACCTCGTGCAGTGGGACAGGCCCTTCAGAATGTCCTCTTTGGTCTCCTTTGGACTGCTTGTGGTACACTGCCTGACACAAAATGCCTTTTTTCTGTTGCTTGAGTTCAACCCCGATGGCCTCACCTGATAATCTTTCCAACATCTCATCTCTCCTCACTATAACTAATATTTCTAACTTCCAATTCTTCATTGTTTCTCTACACTATTAGTGGATACAACATACACTCATCATACAAACACTCTTTAACCGGGTACATCAAGCTGCTACTCCTGTTCTTCTAGACATTTTTTAAAATAGTGATTGAAGTTTCACATTGCCAAATGTCTTTTTCAGCACATCCATGGTATTCATTACACTCCCTCAATTGAGCATGGACCAATTGAGTTTGTCTCAATTTTTGTTGATTTTCTAACCTTTTTACCTTCCAAACTACCCAATTTTCTTCCCTTTACAGTAGGGCTCCGTCATCCAATTAAAACCGAGATTAGAAGGTATATATTTTTTCCCAGACATTAGCATATTCAGAGTTAGCATATGTATATTTTTAGATCATAGGAGAATTATGGGTTATGGGAACCTGATCAGAAAGTAGAGTTGCGCTGAAGATCAGATCAACCAAGATCTGACTGAATAGCTTCAGTCATTGAGAGTTTCAGAATGAGAGACAGATTACCTTTAAAACAATCACCTTGGATGTCATGTGTCATGTTGTGTCACATTGTCACTATTAACCTACTGTCGCTGAATTTCATCAAAAGTAGGTTAATAATGCCTTACTTTTGATGAAATTCAGCGAGCAAACGCGATAATTCCCGATATTTTGGATCTTTAAATCTCCACGGCAAATGTCGGCTGTTCACTTCCGCTGTTTTCTACCTTCAGTTCCCTCTTGTAATTACCTTACTTTCTATCTTTTTTTTTGCCTGAAAATTTAGGTCGCTGTGCTTCACGGTCACCCCGACTAGCACAGAAAATTTCAGCTCAAAAATCGGCCGTTTTCCATGTTTTTAACGGGTGGGAAAGTGCGTGTTTCCCCATTCACTAACATGTACCGAACTGACATATGTCCTCCAGTTAAAATTTTCGGTCACGTGAGGGGGGATCTACGCTCATTTGACATTTGGTGAAATCACCCTATATAGAAGAGCAAAGGAAGAGGGATATGGAGGATGTACAAGCAGATGGGATCAGCTTAACTTGGTATCATGTTCAGCACAAACATTGTGGGCCGAAGGGCCTGTTCCTGTGCTGTACAGATCTATGTTCTATTGGAAGCTGAGATTGATTGTTTTTTATGTGAGCTAGATTACTTATAGACATGTGCAAGCAATTGGAATAAGGGATAACAGAGAACACAAACATGTGATAAATGGATGAGATGATAGTCTTTCACAGTTCTCTATCTGATGCCCAGTTTTGTTATTTTATTAATTTACGCTTTACTTTCTTCTTCTCCCCCCACTTTCTCCAGTTTTCAATTTGTTGTTTATTTATATTTTTCAAACCTGAAAGCATTATCAGGCAGGGTGGGACATCAAAATTCAAATGAGGAAATTATGCTCCTGTAACCTTGAACAACCTCAATTGCTCACCAGATCATACCACTTTCAAATACATTTTTATCCAAGGAATTTGAAAACTAAAAAGAACCAAAACGTGATGGCAGAAGCCTTTTGTTGCAACGATAGGCAGACAAAGAGCATTAGAGACCAATATATTATTGGTTTTTATCTCAAATGAATGCTAAGCCCAGAAGTTTGATGCAAAGTGCAGTTTAAATATGAGACGGGTAAGCTTGGCTGACATTTTAGCCTAAGGATATAGATGAATGTCTTCCTACTGTCTAATGTCCCAGTTCCTCTAACCAAGTATTAAATACGCTTGATGTGGTCGTATTCCTCATTTTATATTGATGTTGGTTTAAGCCTTTCTTACAGCCAATTTGTTCCATTCCCACAAAAACCCTATACAGTATTTTTCCTTTCCTCAAAAGAGTCAGCAAATTGTAAACATGTACACACTTCTGAAAAGAACAATGGGATATTGCGTCAAGGATTAAAATCAGCAATGCAACATTTCTTGAAAAGTGGAAAAATGGCAAGCGCGATTTCCTCCTCAAATGTCAATAATATTTGAGTGTTTTACGATTAAGCATGCAAAACCTTTGAAAAATAGAGTTTGATTTTACTCCCAAATAGTCAAATCTCATTCTCCCCCTGCTCTCCCATCCCCCTCCTGAACAAACATTCATCCAGGGTAGTGACAAAGTGCTGGAGTAACTCAGCAGGTCAGGCAGCATCTCTGGAGAACAAAGATGGGTGACTTTTTAGGTCAGGACACCCCCCCCCTCCCCCCTTCCGAAGAAGGGTCATGAGTCCTTTTTCTCCAGAGATGTTGCCTGACCCACTGAGTTCCTCCAGCACTTTGTGTCTATCTTTGGTATAAACCAACATCTAAAGGTCCTTGTTTCTACATTCATCCTGGGTACTTCATCATAAGAACATTGGCTCACCAAAAAGGCCTCTGTAAAATAGCTCCAAGTATGCAGGGAGCAGATATAAAAGTGGGATAACATAGAATTAGTGTGAACGGGTAATCGATGGTCAGCATAGATTCAGTGGCACATTAGGCCTTTCCATGCTGTATCTTTCAATTAATCAACCAAATATTTGCTCTGACTTTTCAGATTGTGTTCACAGAATATGATTACATTTAAATAATACAAACTTCATGGTTATTTGACAGATCAATTGCATCAATTGTATGGATCTTGAAGAACTAAGACCTGTTTCTATCACTTTAGCCAAGCGATTTGTTCCTTATGTAATGAAGCTCTAACATATCAATAAATGGCATGACTTTATAATCAATGTGTATTTGCAAGTATAGAATTATAATTTGATAAACAGTGTTCACTGCTCGATGGCTCAGGAAGTTTTTTATTTCACAAGTGGGATGCTCAGACAGACAGATGAAGAAAGTCCAGATTTGTATTAAGTTAAGTTGATTTCAGCTAAAAGAGGTGCTACAGCTGACCATGAGGCCTTGGGCTAAAAGAAAGGATAATGAGACAGCCTTCTGCTATTTGATCGCTGGCCAGCAAATCCATCTCCGTATGCATGTGTCACCACATCACGAGAACAAGATATGTGTTAATTGATACTGCTGCAAGCAAATGTCCTTTCAATATTGACCATCAAGGCTTCCATGAGAACGATCCCCACTTTGGTACCAGAAGTTGACCAGTCATTGCAGAAGATTAACACAGGGAAGGAGGGAAAAGAAAGAAGTTGTAAATATGCAAATTACATTTAAAAAGGGGGACATGCATATCTTAAGGAGAGCAAATCATTTTATTTTCTGCAACAAAAATATCACGTTATTACAGTTAAGTAACAGTGTTTGCTTATATTAATTTGGCAAAATAATTTAATGTCTAAAAATAAAGGGTCGACTCAATATGTAGTATGCAGTTATAAGAATACGCAAAAAGCACCCAGCGGCTTCTAGTTGTTTGTGCATTAGCAGACCAAATTATTCTTTTCATTTTGTCTAGGATTATTATCTTTGGTGAACTATTCATCTTTGCAGCATACAGTCTCCAGGGTATCTAAACAGTACCATGACTTTTCTTAGGCTGTAAAGAGATTACTGCTCACAGTAACTGGATTTTCGCAGCTCTCAAAAACTCACGTAGCATTGCTCTGATCAACATTAAGGTGATTCAATTCAATTTTTCTTCCCATTTTTAACAACAGCAGGTCACCATCAAATTTGACAACATAAATGGATGACGGACGAAAAAAATACCTAAACCAGATGACACGAGGTTTAAATCAATTAAGAGTACCGATTTGACGAGTGTAAGAAGTAACAATTTGGTGCTAGCAAATAATTGTTAACTAAAATAGTTTCAATACAAATGGATGCGAGTAGATTTTGATGAAATATTCTAAAACTATACAGAAGCATTCTTCAGAGTGCTGCATAATATTCTAAATAAGGACATAAAAAGAGCAACTGGTCATGATAACATTTGATATGTGTACTATTTCAGGGATTCTATACTAGAAAGTGGAGAGGATATATTTATCCTTGACTGCATGTACCGCTCTTCATTTTCTTTTTCAAGAAAAGCACGTTTTAATTTCTACTCTTATTAATTCACCGACTGATCACAACAAACTAGACAGATAATTCCGTAGCAATCAACAATCCTCCAGTACCAGGCTAAAGGTAGTACTCCATGTGCAAGAGGCTGCTTTGTGATTCAATCAATAATTGCCATTGTTCACACAAGAATACATACACATAGGTGACAGAGATCATAGGAAGGTAGTATGACTGTTTTTTTCACACTTCCTACCTCAAGGACTGCAAGATCAATTGCACTGCCACGACCTGTATCCTGGTAACATCAGTCAAACTAACCAGTTCCAAACATGGAAACTACGTTATAATCTCAAGAACTGGATGGGTGTAGCAATTACAAGTCATGGTGAATTAATGGGACGAATCTAAGAGTCAGCCTTAAGCCCCTGTCCCACTTTCCCGAGTTACTCATGAATTCTCCCGAGTTTTCCCCTGGATTCAAACTCGGAGATGCCAGCCGTAGGTACTCGGGGCTATTTTCTTTTTCATTTTTTCAACATGCAGAAAAAATGTCCCGACTTACCTGATGCCCCGAGTACCTACGACTGGCATTACGAGCCACTACAAATATCCCCCACGGCCTCCTAAGGACATTCTTCGAGTTTGAATCAAGGGGAAAACTCGGGAGAATTTGTGAGCAACTCGGGAAAGAGGGATAGGGGCTTTAGTCTAAATCTAAGTGATCCAGTTATCATTACGGCTATTGCCGAACTGCAGAACTTTCAACCCATTCAGCAGGGTCTTCATACAAATGCAAAACTATTGAACTCTTGGCTGAATTAAAAAACAATTTCACAAAGTCGAAAATCAAGAGCATTTTAATTGTCAATAGATACCGACAACAGAACAAGGACATTTTTAATTTCCAGCAGCATAGGATGTCTGGTAAAATGTATTATGGTAATAAATAGCATCTTAGTATCTGTCCATGCACCTATCTAAGCATCTATCTATCTAAGCATCTAAGCATCTATCTATCTAAGCATCTATCTAAGCATCTATCTATCTATCTATCTATGCATCTAGATTCAGATTCAGATTCAATTTTAATTGTCATTGTCAGTGTACAGTACAGAGACAACGAAATGCATTTAGCATTTCCCTTGAAGAGCGCATAGCAAACGATTTGAATAAAAAAATAATAAGTGTCCGGGGGGGGGGGGGGGGGGGGGTGTCTATGGCAGTCACCGAGGTACTAGAGTGACAGCCGCTGGAAAGAAGCTGTTCCTGGACCTGCTGGTTCGGCAACGGAGAGACCTGTAGCTCCTCCCGGATGGTAGGAGGGTAAACAGTCCATGGTTGGGGTGAGAGCAGTCCTTGGCGATGCTGAGCGCCCTCCGCAGACAGATTTAATAGATCTTTAATAGATCTATCTATCTATCTATCTATCTATCTATCTATCTATCTATCTATCCATCTAAGCATCTATTTATCTATCTAAGCATCCATCTATCTATCTAATATATGTAATAATATATTTTTTATATTAATATTACAAAAACTCATCTTGTTTGTTTGTACATATATTTGTTCCCAAAACTACGCAATTGACACCATTCATTGATTTATTACAAGGATACTATGGTACAACACAATTTTGGAGTTAAATCTAATTACGGGTTGGGTGGAGGGTGGGGCAGGTATATCATCACTTTTTTTTTTCTGTTTTTGTCTTTTTATTTCTCTATGTCTTCCTTATTTCTTTTACTTACTCACTCTTTGGCTACACCACTTTGGTAGTCTAGGAGTTCTACCACATTCCACTGTTTCTCTCTCTTGCTTTTTCTCTCTTCTTTTCTCTTAACTATGGCTAAAAGTTAAAATTGAAGCTGTACAATAACTGTATTATGTCATATGCCGTTGGTTGTATTTTTGTACACGCTTCTAATAAAT
The DNA here is from genome assembly GCF_028641065.1 of Leucoraja erinaceus. Taxonomy (NCBI): domain Eukaryota; kingdom Metazoa; phylum Chordata; class Chondrichthyes; order Rajiformes; family Rajidae; genus Leucoraja; species Leucoraja erinaceus. Next base: position 49,122,616 of record NC_073390.1, read on the forward strand.
TAAAAAAAATAATATATATATATATAATTATTTAATTTTTAATTATATATATATATATTTTACAAGTTATTGACATTTAAAACTTAAATTAACTTTAAACAGCGCCCCCACTTGCCGGCCCCGCCTGCACAGTTGGGGGAGGCGCCAATGACGCGGCAATGACACCAAATTACTCCACCTCCACGCGCGTGCGCAGTGGGCCCGATATTTGGGCGTGCGCAGTTGGGGCCTTTGCTGATTTTCACATCGCCTTTTTTTTTCCCGCCTGTACTTTCCTGGCCTCACAACATGGACCCAACGGCTCCACGGATAAGTTTTGTTCTATTTTACAAATGGCTCCACGGGTCCTCTATTCACTTTATTAACTTCAACTTAATTTCTGCCATCAACGGCACAACTTTGAACGCGGCAGTCGCGCCTGTGCAGTGCGGGCCCGTCAGCCGCGCAGGTGCAGTTTGGTGGAATATTGCGTTGGGTGAACAGGACCCAACGGGTCCGCGCTTGGTCTAGTTCCAAATTAATTCTGTCAAGATCTGTGCTGGATCCATCTGCAGCTTTAAGGAAACATAAATCCCAAGAACTAGGAAGGTAAAATAGGCGAGGTTGGTAAGATCAGAAGGCTGTGGTTCATTGTTGAAATAGCCTCCTCCCAAACTTCTAGATTAATATTATTCCAAGAGAATAATATCCTAGAATGGATATGATTGTATAAATAGCGATGCTTAGAAAGACCAGATCTTACATGAGCCTGAGACTCGCTCCACTAGCCTCAATTAAAATTCACATTTTCAGCACCTGTAGGTTTGTTTTTGGTTTGCATTCACCAGCTCCAAACAGACTTATCAACCAGAATTAAAACTGAAAATTCGGTCAATAATTGAAGGGGAACCAGCTATTAATTCATGCATGAGTGAAACAAGAACAGTAAGAGCAAATTGGTTTTATAAAACCTGATCCTGTTTAATGTGATGCAATTTTGTTTACATTATTGGATGATTAGGTGTATGGAACGAGCTGCCGGAGGAAGTGGTTGGGGCAAGAACTATTGCAACGTTTAAGAAATATTTAGATCGGTACATGGATGGGACAGGTTCAGAGGGATATAGGACAAATGCAGGCAGGTGGGACGAGGTAGATTGGCCGGTGCGAGCAAGTGTAACAGGGAATGCTGCAGATGAAGTGTACACAGACTAAAGGTGCATCTTTTGGAAATCTTTGCCTGAAAATAGATGGTTAATATTGCAAGAGATAAATGAAACTAGATAGAAATATACTTTGAGTGTGAAATTGATGGCTGTTAGATCTGGAGAAGTCATGAAAATTAACTACCCTAGAACTCAGGGTTGGCTCTTATTTTGTTCCGACTGCAGGCAGGCAATCTGACATTAGAAACAGGGAGCACAAATCAAAACTTGTTGCCACCACAAATTAATTTGACAATCAGTAAAGAAAGCCATTGGAAACTTTGAAAAATGAATAGAATAGACAAAAAAAAATCAACTGGCATATCATTTGGATAATATAGTTTGGAAAGTAAAATAAGCACCTAAATGGAAAGATCTCCAACAGTACATGAACTGATACCAAGAAAATCAATGTATCTGACCTTGAAAGTACAAATGCAGGCAGAATATAGCCATGAAAATAAAATATTTAATTGTAGATGGGGAAAGAGAGCTGCAGAATTAAGTATTAATTATAAACTAGTTGAGAGTAAAAACACAGATATAACTAGTACAATGTGCACATTTGTAGATAGACAATCACAATAATACTTTACTAGTCAAGTAGGTTTTGCAACATATGAGGAATATCATTTGCCAAGCCACTCATACAAATAAAAAGCCAACAGAACAGCCAACAGAACACACAAAACACATTTTAACATAAACATCCAGCACAGTGATTCCCCCACATTCCTCACTGTATGTGGAGACAATTACAGCATCTACAGTGCTCTCCATAATGTTTGGGACAAAGACCTGTCATTTATCTCTATATTCCACAATTTCAGATATGTAATAGAAAAAATCACATGTGGTTAAAGTGCACATTGTCAGATTATAATAAAGGCCATTTTAATACATCTTGGTTTCACCATGTAGAAATTACAGCAGTGTTTTTACATAGGTCCCCCCCCCCCCCCCCCCCCCCCCCCCCCCAATTTCAGGGCACCATAATGTTTGGGACACAGCAATGTCATGTAAATGAAAGTAGTCATGTTTAGTATTGTGTTGCATAGTGTCCTTTGCATGCAATGACTATTGCCATCTTTAGCTTATGCATGTTTTGGGGGCTAGTCCCCATCAGTTTTCGCTTCAGCATGCTCAATTGGGTTCAGATCGGGTGATTAACTTTGCCACTCAAGAATTTACCATTTTTTTTAGCTTTGAAAAACTACTTTGTTGCTTTAGCAATATGTTTGGGATCATTGTCTTACTGTAGAATGAACTGTCAGACAATGAGTTTTGAGGCGTTTATTTGAACTTGAGCAGATAGGATGTGTCTATATGCTTCAGAATACATTATGCTACTACCAGCAGCAGTTGTATCATCAATTAAGATAAGTGAGCCAGTACCTTCAGCAGCCACACATGCCCAGGCCATTACACCGCCACCACCGTGTTTCACAGATGAGGTGGTATGCTTTGGATATTGGGCAGTTCCTTCTCTCCTCCTTCATACTTTGCTCTTGCCATCACTCTAATATAAGTTAATCTTTGTCTCTGTCCACAAGACCTTTTTTCCAGAACTGTGGTTGCTCTTTTAAGTACGTCTTGGCATACTGTAACCTGGCCATCCTATTTTTGTGGCTAACCAGTGGTTTGCTTCTTGCAGTGTATCCTCTGTATTTCTGTTCATGAAGTCTTCTGTGGACAGTGGTCATTGACAAATCCACACTTGATGCCTGAAGAGTGTTTCTGATCTGTTGATCAGAGTTTGGGTTTTTTTCTTTATCATAAAGAGAATTCTTCTGGCATCAGCTGTGGAGGTGTTACTTGGCCTGCCAGTCCCTTTGCGATTAGTAAGCTCAGCAGTGCTCTCTTTCTTCTTAATGATGTTCCAAACAGTTGATTTTAGTGAGCCTAAGGCTTTGTTGATATCTCTAACAGTTTTATTCTTGTTTCTTAGTCTCATATGGTTTCTTTGACTTTCATTGGCATAACTTTGGTCCTCATGTTGACAAACAGCAATAAAAGTTTTCAAAGGTGATGGAAAGACTGGAGGAAAGACTAGGTGCTGAGAGCTCACTTATATCTGCATTAAGGAGGCAATTAAATGCACCTGAGCAATTACAAATACCTGTGGAGCCATGTGTCCTAAACATTATGGTGTCCTGAAATGGGGGCACTATGTATAAACACTGCTGTAATTTCTACATGGTGAAACGAAAATGTATAAAAATGGCCTTTATTAAAGTCTGGCAATGTACACTTTAACCACATGTGATTTTTTTTTAATTACAAATCTCAAATTGCGGAGTACAGAGGCAAATAAATAAATAATGGATCTTTGTCCCAAACATTATGGAGGGCACTGTATGTACTTATCCAATGTCAAGAAAAGAACAAGGAATTGCAGAAGCTGATTTACCAAAAGATACACAAATTACTTGAGGAACTCAGTGGGTCAGGCAGCATCTCTGGAGAACATGGGTATTCGACATTCCTGGTCTGAAGAAATATTGCCTATCCATGCTCTCCCAAATTGCTGCCTGACCCTCTAAGGTATTCCAGCATTTTGTGTCAAGAAAGGGTAGTAAACTATTGCAAATTAGAACATTGCATGAAAAGGTATAATAGTAAATAAGCAATGGCTAAGATATGAACAATTAAAACATAGGTTACTAGCAACACATATGTCCTTTTAAAATCAAAATACCTGACAGGAATAGTATCCAGCAATTGCCATCTAATTAAAGACCGAAATGACAGCAAAGAAAGAATTGTATAATGTAACCAAAAATGCAAGTTGAGAAAACATCAGACTTGAGCAAAGGGGAACCAACATGTTATGAAGAAAAGAAGAATACCAGAGTAAGTTAGCAAGAAATAAAATCAGAGTAAGAACTTCAATATATATGTCACAGAAGGAGAAGATCCTGGTTAACGTGGATACCCCAAAGACTGAGGCAGGAGAAATTATGCTGGAGATAAAAGGCAGAGATTTAAACAATCATTTTGCTGTCTTCTTGGAAGATTGAGAAAACCTTCAGGAAATAATGATGCACAACATCTCTAGAATGGAAGAACTCAATGGAATTAGCATTAAGTGAAAAGAGTATTGGAGAAATTAATGGGACCAAAAAGCAATAAATCTTCTTGCAACATAATATTTATAATATGCATTCCTAGGTTTTGAAGGTTGGGGTGATGAAGATAAGTCATTTTTATCATCTATCAAAATTTTAGAGGTTGCTCAGGTTGGGAGAGCAAATGGAACACCATCACTTACAAAATGAGGAAAAGCAACTACAAAAGAATTAGGAAACAGGGGATAAATTGGAACAAATAGACAGCTACCACAGATGCTGCATGGCTTGCTGAATTTTTCCAACAGTTCAGTTATTTGCTCCAAATCCCAGCATCTGCAATCTTTTGTGGCTCCAGATAGCAAAGTCCAAATAGCCAAGGGGCTAAATATAGAAAATGTTGGAATTTATTAAGGAAGTAGTACAGGCATCTAGAAAATTATGGTAAGACACAAAATGCTGGAGTAACTCAGCAGGACAGGCAGCATCTCTGAAGAGAAGGAATGGGTGACATTTCGAGTCAAGACCCTTCTTCAGACCAGCCCGAAACGTCACCCCTTCCTTCTCTCCAGAGATGCTGCCTGTCCCGCTGGGTTACTCCAGAATTTTGTGGCTTCATTTGATTTAAACCAGCATCTGCAGTTATTTCCTTCACCTAGAAAATAATAACAGGAGTAGCAGAATCAAAATCTGTTGAAGGTTGCACACCAATTGTTGTGTTTAGTTCATCAAAAGACATTCAATAAGATGCCACAGAATGCACTCTAAGTTTTTAAACAAACTTAGAGTGCACAATTCTGGTGACAATGTGTTGCTGAATATGAGAATTTGTTAACAAACAGATAATCGAGTAGCAATAAACTGGTCATGTGCATCTTGAAAGCCTGGGGGTAGTGCGGTGCTGCAGGGATAGGTGTTGGGGCTTCAACTGATAACAATCTACACCCTCATCCAGGGAATGAGGATCCAGGTATGTCTTCATCCAGAGCATAGCGAATTATTCAAATACATTACCAGAAGGACAGCAGAGGCGCAGTTATTCAGGCTATTTTAGGTGGAGACATTTTTTGGTGTTAGTTAAAGGAATCCATGAATATAGTTAACATAATTCCCTCAATTTAATGTCCCAGAAAGTGTGGGTTTCATGGGTGGTTCCGTGCAAACAATGACAATCAGTAAATTAGATGTTGTGCTGGTCCCTTTCATCAATGATGTGCAGTGGTCTATTTTTATTGGAAGTCATGCATATCCAGTTTCAAGGAAATGCACATTTGTCCTTCAGAGCCTTAGATTGCAAAATCCTTTGCATCATTTGGAGTGGCTCATTGTTGATACTTTCAGCCTGGCCCTAATTAAATCAGGTGAACATTGACTGCATGGACATCAACAAATGAATTCCCAGCTGAACTCAACTACTATACTGCAATGTAGTTGCAGTATACAGTTGTAATGTAGATGCAGACCCCCCATCAGTCTGAAGAAGGGTTTCGGCCCGAAACGTCGCCTATTTTCTTCGCTCCATAGATGCTGCTGCACCCGCTGAGTTTCTCCAGCAATTTTGTGTACTATACTGCAATGTTTACATCTTCTTAGAAATGTCTTGAAGATTGCACCCAAACCTTTGAGCTTTCTAGCTTTAAAACTCTCGATATTCTTGGATCATCCTCTGCTCTATTAACAACAGGTGTAAATGCTTATTTAGTGCCTTTGTGTCACTTTTACAAAGCTTGTGTAATTTAAATGCTTGTGATGTGTGGGTAGAGCAAATGGCCTTCAAATTTAAAAAAAAAATGCTCCTGGCTAAAAAAAATAATCAACATTTCAATGACCACATTCCTAAAAGATTTGAAAGTCCTACCTTTCATCTTCATTTTGTATACCATTACATTTCCAGTTTTCCCTCTCTCCTCCCTCCATTGCCACAAAGAACGATGATCTGAATTTATTAAGTGTCATTATCTTTGATTTTGAAGTTAAGAAATTAAAAGAAAAACTTGCTCCATGTAAGTGAAATGTTGAAGTTCCTTTACTGACACTGTCGGTCCAGATAAAATCATAAAAGCATTAAATGGCAAGATATTCCATTATGGATATAATAGAGACAAACTTTTGCATGTATGGATATATCAAAATCTAATAATTTCATGCCAGTGTCAACGCTTTTTCTTTTTAAACATGTCTGTATATCAAAAGTAAAGATGCCATTTAATATATCCCCTGTTTCCTGTGTGACCCTGTCAAATAAAATAATTCAAGTGCAATGTCAAAGGCATACTTCCTTTTTTCCAGTCAACCATTTACCCTTTTGCCACTGGTGAAAGGCAACAAGATCCCTTTACAATGCCTCGTCTTTTTCAATAAATTTTGCATGAAAACACGTTACTCAAGCACAAAGTTGCCTGCTGTCACACTGGAAGTGTAATAAATGTTTAATGAAAACAACACCATACAGCTTGGTGTCAGACAACACCAATCACATAAGCTTGCTTTCATCTGAGTAGACACTTTAGAGAGGTCCTGTGCATGATTCATGCAGCAGAACTCTGTAACCTGTATGCTAATAACGTTAAATTAACATAAGGACTTCCTGCAGCATTGGAAGGTGGGGGAGGGGTGGGTGGGGAAAGAGTATTTAAAGGAATGACAGGTTGGTTGAGTTAAGGATGTTGTCAAACTGAAAACTGCATAATTTTTTGTTCACATGGAACACAACTGTCAAACAAGTGAAAAACATTAAAAAGTACCAAAGTGACATAACGACAGCATCACTCTGTACACTACAAGACATATTTGAAAAACATTAATTATTAACACACGCAGACGTGTTTGATCTAAATATTGTGTCTTCTTCACAAATAGAAAGACAGAATTTGATGTTGAATTCGTAAGAACTTCTTATGTTGAAAGTTAATACAATAGACTGTCATCTACCATAGAAAATAGTGACAGGGAACATCAGTCCAATGAAGACTATCGAGTTGAGAACAAAAAAAAACATGCATTAAGCAATACAACCATACAAATGTTCTTCCTCACATTTCCATGCATTTTATTTGAAGGGTTTTCAAATATTTAAACGCTCTAAAGGAAACATTTTGCACAATTATTGTAAATCGAGGGATCACACATTTTCTGGCTGTGTGACTGCAGCATGTTCCAGATGCATACTTTAATACTTAAATGCTTAAGAAATTAATCTTCTACCCTGAATTTAACAGCTTATGTCATATTCGTTTGTCTGTACTTTAACGTACACTCAATCTGAAATCAACTTTTGACAAAAATATCCACAAATAATTGTTAATACAATGTGTACTGCAAGGAACTGTGGTCATAAACTTCAAGGAAGAAGTGACATGTTTGGCGAATGAAGCAAAATGTCAAATAGAAATCACTGCATAAAGTGATGAAGCAATTAGTCTCCCCTCCCTGCACTTATACCTCATACCCATCAAATGTTCTTTTAAAGTATATTTCCAATTCTCCTTAGAAAGTTTTAATAGGATATGCTTCCATCACCCTCAGGTAGTACATTTTAGATCACAATAGTTCATCAAATCCAACATTCTCATTAATTCACTGGATTTTTGCCTAATTATTTTACATTTGTTATCCAGATACCAACACTCCAGCCAGTGGAAGCCTCCTTTATCTGATGGATATCATTCATAATTGAGAACACCTGTACCAAACGTTCCATTGTATGATCTGTGCCAGCTTCTCTACATGGTAAAATCTCTCATCCCCAATAAAATCTCCATAAATCTCCAATAAACCCTGCGAGGCTTTTCATTCTTCCTGAAGTATTGCGTCTGCAATTCAACATAGTACTCTCTAACTGAGGCATAATCAGTCAATAATGAAAGCTTACTATAATTTAATTGCATTCATATTCCAGTGAATCACCTCTTGGATCCTGCACCAGACCTGACATGGTGCAGCACTGAAGACCCCAATGATTTTAAGGGAGAGCATTGGACAAAGAGTTTGAAGGCAAAGTTAAAGATGTTAAATACATCTAAATTATTACAGTTCTGGTAAACTCCCATTGAAGAGATGTTGTAAAGGAACACTTCCCCAGTGGAAGCTATGATGCAGTCTCCTGCTCAGTAAAGCACTTGCCATGAAATATCTGCAGTGTACTCCTCATAGGGTTCGGAGCAAGCTTCGGGCAAGGAAACCTGGTTGTTAAACCTACATCAGCTTATCCGAGCTTAAAATAAGGTATACTCCTGGAAATGACGGGGAGAAATCAGTTACCAGGAGAAATCGACTGCCTGGAGAAAGGTTTTTTTATTGGATTTATTTAAGTTAAATGTCTTCGATTCTTGCACATGTAGGCATACCTGTATGTTTGTGTCAGTGCGCACATTTTTCTTTAGGCAAATTTAATATATTTTAAATGTTATTTTCAATTTCCTTGAAACCGCTCAGCTCAAACATTTAATTTAAAAGAATGTTAGACAGTCATTAAGCATCTGGTGAGACCTCACAACCAACCACTTGTGTTGAAAAAAATGTTGTGCCTCCAAGTGCCGGGAATCTGTCCCCGGCAGAAGATTGCATTCTGGAAAATACAGGAAGCAACAGTAATGTCCAGGGCGCCTATGACCAGTAATTTTGGGATCCAAGAAGATTGATCTGAATTATTTTGAAGTGCTTTTTGATCCAGGTAGTACTGCTATAACTTATGTTTCCATTACGCAAATTGGATAGAACACATATGAAAAATTAGAGAACACCATTTGCATTACGCGAGCCACAATGGTTTTATCGCCATTTTGATATTGAACTAAAGAACCTCTTAAAAGGCACTTTGAAGTTGATAAGCAGAAAAAAGCTCTTGGATTTAAAAGTTATGGGGGGGGGGATAAAAACTGTTTCCATGGAACCTTTGAACTTTTGTGCAATGATACTCTATTAATCATATATCTTTTTCAGCTTAGTCGCCAAAGACAATTTTTTTGTCCTTTAAAAAACTATTTTCTTTTAAATCCTGTGGGAAAAATAACTTTGTCAATGCACGTCTGAAACTCTCTAGTTCCTAACCAACCCCCTTCTCCTCCATTGTTACAATTGTCCTTATAATGCGATTTTTTATAACACCGTGTTTCTTCGGAATGCAACTATCACATTGGGGCTGAACTACCTGAAACACGGTACTTATTTTACAGAGAAAGATTTGAATTTGAGTTCCAAAGAGTTTGTACTCGTGGTTTGCATTGAAGTACATTACATATTTATAAATCCCATTAATCCATAGATATGTGTCAATCGCTAAGGCTGGTGAACAGTTTATTTTATAGCAAGGATTGCATCCTTGAGATGGAAGCTTATTAATAGAACAAAGACTATTAAACATTAGTCTTTTATTCTTTTTTCCAGATAAATTTTGTTTTAATAGCAAATAACGCCATCTTTATGATAACGGCTTGGCTAAGATTCTATTTGGCTAAGATACAAACGTTCTACAGAAGATGCCATTTCCACTACGCTGCACACAGTACTCACTCATCTGGAAAACAAGAACACCAACGCCAGAATCCTGTACATTGACTTCAGCTCGGCCTTTAACACCATCATCCCACAGAGACTTGTGGAGAAACTAACCCTGCTGGGCCTCAACACCACCGTGTGTCACTGGATCCTGGACTTTCTGACAGAGAGACCGCAGTCAGTCCGTGTTAGCAAGAACACCTCAGGCTCGATGACGTTGAGCACCGGCTCCCCTCAAGGCTGTGTGCTCAGCCCGCTGTTGTTCACACTGCTCACACATGACTGTGCTGCTAGATTCAGGGACAACAGGATTATAAAATTTGCAGATGACACCACAGTGGTGGGACTCATCTGTGGAGAGGATGAAACAATGTACAGGGAGGAAGTGAAACAACTAGTGGACTGGTGCGGCAACAACAATCTAGAATTAAACGTAGAAAAAACAAAGGAGATGATTGTCGACTTCAGGAGGTCGCAGCCCAAACACACACCCCTCAACATCAGTGGCACCACGGTGGAGAGAGTGGAGAGCATAAAGTTCCTCGGAGTGCAAATAACAGATAGTCTCACCTGGTCCAGGAACATCACTGGGATTGTCAAACGGGCCCATCAGCGACTGCACTACCTGAGGAAACTCAAACAGGTCTCACTTCCCACCAACATCCACAGGACTTTTTACAGGGGCACGGTGGAGTCTGTACTCACGTACTGCATGAACACGTGGTACTCCAACTGTAACTGCTCAGACAGGAAGGCTCTGCAGAGGGTAGTGAGGGGGAGCAGAGAGGATCATTGGTGTCTCGCTACCCTCGGTACAAGAACTGTTCCAGAGCCACTGCCTGAAAAAAGCACTGAGCATAGCAAAGGACAGATTGCACCCACTCCACACACATCTAGATCTCCTGCCATCAGGAAAGAGATACCGCAGCATCAAAGCCCGGACAACCAGACTGCTAAACAGCTTCCTTCCACAGGCTGTGAGGCTGCTAAACAGTCACTCCACCTGATTCTGCTGCTTTTGCACTGACAATTTAATAACTGGCACTGAGTAATAACTCTGGCACTGGCTCAGGTCACTTAAATCAGCTGCCCTGGACATTTTATGACTCTTTTTAATTGTATTTTAATGTTGCTTTTTAACCTGCACTTTTTTTTTTTAAACTATTCGTACTGTTTTTATCAGGAACTGGATTGTTTTTATTTATGTGTGAAATGTTTAAGTTTTTATGTGCGATGCTCCGGTATTCCCTGAGAAACGTCTTCTCATTTTGCACTGTACAATTTGTTGCTTTGCATGATGACAATAAAGAATGATGATGAGTATTTAAAGGTTCAAGTTCTAAGAAAATACAATTGCTCTGTTTTTTGACATATGATTATTTTCATATACCTTTTGAACTATTACCATGCATTTAGATTAATATGGCTCACAGTAAACAGGCATATGAACAAAACATATTTCAGTCTGATAAATAAATCAGGTGGGTAGGTTAACAACGGTCCACAGGTGTTTTCTGTTACTCGAATTTTAAATCAAAACTTCGATGTTCCACAATTCATATCTTACCCTTTCTTATCACTTCGCGATTCCCTATCTTTTCCTTTCTCCCGGACCTTCTCCCGCCCTTTGTCTCTTCCTTTGCGTCTCTCCCTTTCGTGAGACCTGCTTCGACTGTAACTTCGGCGGCGGTTCGAGTGCTCACTGCTGTGACTGTGAGAACGATGTCGATGGTGAGATCTTGAACTATGAAAAAGTTTTGAATAAAGTCAGTCAAAATCAGGTTTCTCAATACCAAAGTATTCTCACACATGGTACCCAGTGTGTCATGTCAGTACAAAATAGACACCTTGGTTGACAATTCTCCACAAAGTCCTCAACCTCGCCTGTGCCATCGGACATATGCCATTGAAATGATTTAAGAATAGATGATGGATAAATGTTCAGAAAGAATATGGTAGAACTTCCATCTTGGGCTTAAACTAGATGCAGAAACACATCCAAGAAAATATCTCAAGCATTGTTTTAGCACAAATCTAGGAACAAGACAATTGCCTACTTTTTGTTTTTATGGATATATCTGCAACTCTGGAACAATATGCTGAGATTCCAAAGAAATGCTTATATGATGACAGCTGTTTGTGAAAATCTAGTGAAGATTCTTCTGGTATGGATAGCATACAAATTTGGTTATATGAAGCAATACCCTGAGAATATAAAAAATGCATTCTTCTCCAAAATGTTGAAGATATTCTATAAGCAAGAATGCATTTATGACAACATTCACACATTCTCTATATTAGCAGCTACATTCGATATAATCTATGAATTCCATCAGCCAGTGTGCTGAAGATACATTTGTTGATCTGCAACTCTCAGGATATATTCTTTAATCTCTCGACTAAGGCTAGCATATAAAGTAACATTTCGGGGGGGTATTTTCAATACATGTTGATCTTGTTATATATTGATTAATCTTTGCAGTCTAACTCATTGAGGAATTTACTTTACACATTTCAGTAGATTTACCAAAATACTTCATCACCATGGGTCAAAACACGAATAAAGGGAGACTTGATATGGTGACTGAAATTACTAGATTCCCAACCGAACTGACACTGATCTAACTACTTTCTGTAAGGAACCTCAGTATTACATAATATTTGTTCAAGTTTACAAAATACAGTAAAATCTCATTTATCTCGTATTTATGCATCCAGAATTCTCATCTCACCAGCAAACCTGATCAGCATGGACGAGTTGTACGAGCCTATTGCCATGCAGTATAGCTATGACTCCATAACTCTTATTCCTCATCTATGAAACTTATTTGATGTCCTCTACAAATAACAGTGCCAAAAACAAACCTGTGCTCTCAGTTGTCACTGAGATGTTCACAACACCATCCCAGGCTCTTATGGGAACTGAAGAACTTTAGTCAGTAAAGAGCCTGTCCCACGGGCATGCGACTCCATGCGGCAAGCACGACCTAAAGGGCCGGTCCACCCAGCATACGCCTGCATGCGGCAAGCGCGACCAAACCAGAAGCGGGGGCCGCGCGGAGGTCGAGTGAGTGACATGAAGTGCGAGCGAAGTCCGGGGGAAGTTCGCGCGTGACTACGGCGTCGAGGCGGCTGCGGGCCGGCGGGCTGTTGCGCGCAGAATTTTTGAACACGGTCAGTTGTTCGGAGCCCCGCGCAATGTCGGGACCAGCTCCGCACAACTCCATACCGCTCCAGCGATCGAAGTGGGACCGGCCCCGCGAGGTCGTACGGCTCAAGCAACCACGTTAGGTAGCGCTTGCCGCATGCAGGCGCATGCTGGTGGGACCGGCCCTTTAGGTCGCGCTTGCCGCATGGAGTCGCATGCCCATGGGACAGGCCCTTAAGAATCAGTTTTCGCTTCCTCGTTTCAATTCTGTAGGACTTGGTATTTGATTGCCATTAAAATGTGCCTCGTGGCAATATTTCTGATGTAAAACTGATGAACTGTGGACCTTTTCCACTATTGTTATATATTGCATATTCCTAAAGGTTAGTAAGCCCATGTGGGCTAGATTTTCAAGCCTTTGATTTTGTTTATAAATATTAATTTTATTTTGGACCATACTTGTCAACACTCAGCACTAAAACATATTTGAGGAACATGCATCATGCATATCAATGCTATCCTCAATTTGTTTCTCCATTTGGGACAAGTCATGGCATTCCTCGCTGTCTGAGGGATCCAAGCTGTGTTATGTTAGTGGTATTTACACAGAATTACAATATATTAAAGAGTTGCTCATTGCTGTAAGGTTATGAAACATCTGCCCAGAATCTTCCTCAGAGAAGCCCAAAGGAGTAATGCATGAACAATATCGATTAAACTTGCAGGATAAAAGCTGTTATGAAGTTTGATGGCTCATAAATAGATTGGCTGGAGGACTTTAAGATTCAGAACTTTTTTCTTCTTCATTTTGATAGTTAAATGTATTTAATACACAAACATTTAAACATACATGTTGTCACCATATGGGAAGAATAAGACGGAATAATTTGACGGATCCATCAATTACAGTCCCTTGCTTTATTGTATGCAGCAGAAATTAACGTTATTCAATCTCCTTTTGAAGCCATCAGCAACCATAAAGAAATGCAATATTTTAAAAACATCTCGAATCAAATCAAACCTTTCACCACTTATAGGGTTTTTTCTCCTTGCCGAATTAAAGAATGTCAAAATTAACACCATGCAGCTGTGTACCGATGAAGGCATAAAAGGCATTGGCAGCACTTGTTGATGTACATTTCAACGATTGCTTCAGATTCTGAACCTAAGGCTTGGCATTTATTCAGGAATATTACTGATAAAGTGACAAAATGAATATCAAAATTCACTGAGGGATTAAAATTCCTCAAGATGCAAAAAGACCACTTTGTCACTCTGGAAATATGTGAACACAACCAACATTCAACTATGACATTACTGCCTCAGAGTGGAAGACATTTTAAGCATTTATGGAAGAATAATTTAATTGCAGGTTTAAAATTGAAAATATTTCATTTGAAAATTAAACGGATTATTTTCTCTGGAACGGCATGGTTGAGGGAGACGCAATGGAAGTGTGTAAAGTTATGAGAGGCATAGATAGGGTAGACTTTCAGCTATTTCCTAGGGGAGAAATATCACATATTGCAGAGCATAGGTTTCAAGTGAAAGGTGCAAAGTTTAAATTGTATTGTATTGTATTGTATTCAAATTTATTGTCATTGTCTCAATTTGAGACAACGAAATGAATTTCCCTTACAGGCAGCATCATAAAAAAAATAAAAATAATAAAAATAATAATAAATAAATAATAAAACATATTAAAAATAAAATTGAAATTGAATTTAAAAAAAAGCACAAACACAGAAAGTCCATGACACAACATAACATAAATGGCAGCAAGGTGAGGATGGCACCATAGTCCAGCCAGCCTCCCCTCCGTGTTCATCCGTGGTCGGGGCCTTCCTAAAGGAGATGGTGTTAAGTAAGGTGGGGCGAGTTACGTTTACACAGAAGGTGGTGGGTGCCTGGAACCTGCTGCCAGTGGTGGTGGTGGAAGCAGATACAGTAGTGGCGTTTAAGAGGCTTTCAGAGAGCCATATGGAAATATAGAGTATGGAGGGATGTGGATGATGCTCAGGTTGATGAGATTAGTTTGTCTTGGCATGGACATTGTGGGCCGAAGGGCCTATTCCTGTGCTGCATTTTTATTCTGCTCTAAAATCTAGACAAGGAGAACTGATGCACAACATGCATCAGATTGGAATCAGGTAACAGGGTCGTGGTAGTGGTGTGCTTAATTTATGAGGATGCTCAACTTTGGCAACATTCAAATAAAATAAGGAATTTGGTTAATTGGAAGATTCTTGTAGTATGTGGTACAGGAAAATCTGAAGTCAATGATAATGAAAGTCAGTTATAAAATCTGAACTAGTGGGAGGCATGTAAAATCTTGGCAAGTGCACTTGGCAGGACTGCACAGTGTATGTCATAAAGTAACACAGCAGGCAAGCAGACCCTACAGACTGCCATATCCACACTGGGCATTAGTACCCACTCGCTCCAAAGCTATCTAAGCCAGAACATGTTAAGTGATTGTCTGAAATCAGTGGGCACCCAGAACAAATATCCCAGTGCAAGTGCAGATGTCTTCAGCAAACTGCAGCAGAATGCATTGAAAAGTACATCAGCCACGAGTGCTGATGTTGAGGATTTACACGCCATGACATGCAGGCATCCCCAATTCAACAGCATTTAACTGCAGAATCAAAGCCAAAAGTATTATCCATCCACTCAAAATCTGTTTTTGCAAATTACTACAATTGGAAGTTAGTTGAAGTTGAACTTCTTCTCACGTAGTTTTCAATGAATCAGAATGAGAAAATGAATATTAGTTGAAAATGAGTTTAAAGCAATTTAAAATATTTTTTTCATGCTTTCTATTCAACTATCTGTGCAGCAAATATTTTCACAAGCTGAATCGCATTTTCATGACTCTTCCAACTAGCTTTCTGACAAACAATACAATCTTTTTAATGTACTGTCATCTTCCCACCATACTATCGATAAAGCAATCACTGTCATATAAATGTAGAAACCAGTTTATTTCTAATGACGCTACTACACGTTATTCCCTTTATCATGTAACTGTACACTGTGGACGGCTCGATTGCAATCATGTAATGTCTTTCCACTGACTGGTTAGCACGCAACAAAAGCTTTTCACTGGACCTCGGATATAAACCAGAACTAGACTGTGGTCATGGAACACATTTTCTACAAAGATCACCACCAATGCAACCACTTAGGATATGGTATTGATTTATTATCTGAAGCATTCTGGAAATTTACTGTATATAATTAAATGTGCGTTTCCTTCATCCAAAATATCAACCTTACCATCATCATCTGCAGGTCATCCTTCCACTAAAAAATCTGTGACACCTTTTTCACCCTGCTTCTAACGAACATCGAAGAAAATAAAAATATATAACCATTACACAATGGATTTCTAACACATATCTAAAGTCTCAAATAATGCAGTCTAATTTGACCCTTTATTACAAAATGTTTGCAACTAAATAAAAAAACAAGAACAAATTTTGATGATCCATTCAAAATAAAAGAAGTAAGAAAGTCATAGTCATAGAATGATACAGTGTGGAAACAGGCCCTTCGGCCCAACCTGCCCACACCGGCCAACAATGTCCCAGCTACACGAGTCCCACTTGCCTGCACCTGTCCTATCCATGTACCTGTCTAACTGGTTCTTAAACGATGGGATAGTCCCAGCCTCAACTACCTCCTCTGGCAGCTTGTTCCATACAACCAACACCCTTTGTGTGGAAAAAGTTACCCCTCAGATTCCTATTAAATCTGTTCCCCTTCACCTTTAACCTATGTCCTCTGGTTCTTGATTCCAATACTCTGGGCAAAAGACTCTGTGCATCTACCCGATCTGTTCCTCTCATGATTTTGTATACGTCTAAGATCTCCCCTCATCCTCCTGCGCTCCATCGAATAAAGATCCAGCCGACTCAACCTCTTCCCAAAGTTCACACCCTCTAGTCCTGGCCACATCCTTGTAAATCTTGTCTGAACCCTTTCAAGCTTGACAATATCTTTCCTATAACATGGTCACCAATGTCTTATACAGCTGCAACATGACCTCCCAATGTTATAATACTCTGACTAATGAAGGCCAAAGAGCCAAAAGCCTTTTTGACCAACTTATCTATCTGCAACTCGACTTTCAAGGAACCATACACCTGTACTCCTAGATCCCTCTGCTCTACAACACTACCCAGAGGCCTACCATTTACTGTGTAGGTCCTGCCCTAGGTCGACGTCCCAAATGCAACACCTCACACTTCTCTGTATTAAATTCCATCAACCATTCCTCTGCCCACCGGGCCAATCGATCCAGTTCCTGCTGCAATCTTTCACAACCATCTTCACTATCTGCAAAACCACTAACTTTTGTCAGCAAACTTGCTAATCTTGCCCTGTATATTCTCATCCAAATCATTAATGTAGATGACAAACAGTAACGGGCCCAGCACCGAACCGTGTGGCACACCACCAGTCACAGGCCTTCAGTCCGAGAAGCAACCATCCACCATCTCCCTCTGCTTCCTTCCATGGAGCCAATTTGATATCCATTCAGCGATCTCTCCTTGGATCCCATGCGATGTAACCTTCCAGAGCAGCCTACCATGCGGAACCTTGTCGAATGGCTTACTGAAATCTATGTACACGTCTACAGCTCGGCCCTCATTAAGTTTTTGGTCATGTCTTCATAAAAATCAATCAGATTTGCGAGACACGACCTCCCACGTACAAAACGGTGCTGACTATCCCTAATCAGCCCTTGCCCATCCAAATGCCTGTATAACCTATCCCTCAGAATATTCTCTAGTATCTTTCCAACTACAGATGTTAAGCTAACCATCCTATAGTTCCCCGCATCCCTCTTGAAAAGAGGCACAACATTTGCCACCCGCCAGTCTTAAGGCACCTCTCCTGTATTTAAGGACGACTCGTAAATTTCAACCAGGGCTCCCACAATTTCTTCTCTAGTTTCCCGCAATGTCCTCGGATATATCTGATCAGGCCCTGGAGATTTGTGTACCTTCATACACGACAGTACCTTCAGTACTTCTTCGACGGTAACACTGACTGCTCTTAAGACACTTCCAGTGACTGCTCCAATTTCCTCCATCCCACTGCCTTTCTCCTTGGTAAATACAGAGGAGATCTACACATTGAGGACCTTGCCCGTCTCCTGTGGCTCCACACAGAGGTGACCGCTTTAATTCCTGAGGTCCCACTCTCTCTCTCCAGTTACTCTTTTCCCCTTTACGTATTTATAAAATCTTTCGGGATTGTTCTTAATGCTACCCACCAGAGCATTAAGGACAATCCCAAAAGATTTTGTAAATACATAAGGGGAATAAGGGTAACTAGAGAGCGTTGCAACCGACTAATGGTTGTAGCTTCATGTCCATTGCAAACTGGCAGTGAGGAACATGCAAAATAATGATTCAAAAGGCTCTCTAGGGAGAAACATTTGAACCCTTAACAGTGAACCCTGAATCGATGAACAATCAAACATATTTTGTGGGCAATAAAGGAAAGTATGAAATAATTACATGCAATGTACACAAACTCCCTAGTTCGCTTTTATTGCATCAACAAGAAATTATGCGAAATGAATCTTGTTGCGATTAACACAATGAGATAGTTTAATACCTGTAATATCGACACATATTTTCATTACCCATTAGAACATCATATTTCGCTTGGGTAGCTTACACCCCAGCAGTATGACCATTGACATTTCTAACTTCAAGTAGCCCTTGCTTTCCCTCTCTCTCCATCCCCTCTCCCTTCCCAGTTCTCCCACCAGTCTATCTCCGACGACATTCTATCTCTGTGCCGCCCATCCCCTGAAGAAGGGTCTCGACCCGAAACGTCACCCATTCCTTCTCTCCAGAGATGCTGCCTGTCCCGCTGAGCATTTTGGGTCTATCTTCATTGGCCTTAGTCTTAATGCAAAGCATCAAAGAAGAGCGACTCTCAAACCATATATATATATATATATACAGGTGCACAACCTTTTATCCGAAAGCCTTGGGACCAGAACCAGACACTTTTCGTAATTCAGAATTTGTCGGTCTTCGGAATGGAAATTTTTTAGCGTAGATTTTAATGGCTGGCTCAGTGGTAGAGTGCTCGGCTCATATCCGCAAGGTCGCGAGTTTGCGCCTTGATCCCGGCAGGTACTCGGTCGCAAGTTTGAGTCTTCAATGTTGTTTTTTCTTGCAGAATAAATGTTTGTATGAAATGCAGTGTAGGAGAGGTGTACTGACTGTGTGGGCAGAACTTTGGAAGTGATTGCCCACCAGTCTAAAAAGCCGCTGTGTCTCCCTGTCCCTGGGATAGCAGGGGGCGATCAAACAGCACAATGCCCCCCTCCCCCTCCAACTCCAGAGGAATCCGCTCCCCGATGGGCCGCTACGGCGACAAGTGGCAATTTGCCCACAGCCCGAGCTGCGCCACCCCAAGAACACCTTGCACACCATCAGCTTCTGCCCCTACGTGTTCCTCTGGAGTTGGAGCGGGGCTGGGAGTTGCTGCTGGCTGTGGGTCTCTGGGATCTCCGTGCTTGCATTGGGCCTGGGGGTCGCTGACGTCTCCGGCCACCCCCCTGGACTGGAGCTGAGACTGGGAACTGTACTGCCCTTGCCCCCTCCCTCTGCAACTGCAAACAACCCCACTCTCCTGCAAGGGCGGTACAGTTCCCGGAGGATAGCAGGTGGCCGGAGACGTCAGGACCAACAGGAACCCGCTCCCCGATGGGCCCCTACGACGCCCCGAACTGCGCTCCGTCATCCGCAATCCAGGTTCCTCTGTAGTTGGAGCGGGGCTGGGCTGGGCTGCTGTTGGCTGTGGGTCTCTGGGTTCTCCGTGCTTGCGGTGGGCCTGGTGGTCGACGTCCAATTGGTCCTGACGTCTCCGGTGACTGCACTGGCCTGCTGGCTGCCATCGCCGACTTGAAGACAGTACAAAGCCCCCGCGCCGGTGCAATGAGCGGGGAGCTGGAGAGGGGAGGGATGGGGTCACACACATGGCCGGGAAGCAGAGGGGTGTAGGTGGGGTGAAACTGAAGGGAGCGACAATCTGCTGCTGCCTGCCCGCTGAGTTAAAAAGTTCCCACGCAAGATTCACGATACACTGTGTATCGTGTCTACCGTGGGAACTTTTTAACTCAGCGGGCAGGTAGCAGCATATTGTCAATTATTAACCCTCCCGCTCAATATACCCTCACCTTCTCTTTTATGGATGGGGATTTAGTTCTCCTTTCTTCGAGGACCGACCGGAGGTTCCGCTGTCACCTCTGCGGGCCGCCCTCGGTGAACGTCCTGTCTCCCTGTCCCTGGAATAGTAGGGGGCGATCAAACAGCACAATACCCCCCTCCCCCTCCAACTCCAGAGGAATCCGCTCCCCGATGGGCCGCTACGGCGACAAGTGGCAGTTCGCCCACAGCCCGAGCTGTGCGACCCCAAGAACAAGACGTTTCCTTGCACACCATCAGCTTCTGCCCATACGGGGAGCGTGTTCCTCTGGAGTTGGAACGGGGCTGGGCTGCTGCTGGCTGTGGGTCTCTGGGATCTCCGTGCTTGCAGTGGGCCTAGGGGTCGGTGTTCCGTTGGTCCTGACGTCTCCGGTGACTTGCACTGTGCTGCTAGCATCGCGACGTGAAGACAGTACAAAGCCCCCGCGCCGGTGCAATGAGCGGGGAGCTGGAGAGGGGAGGGAAGGGGTCACACACATGGCCGGGAAGCAGAGGGGTGTAGGTGGGGTGAAACTGAAGGGAGCGACAATCTACTGCTGCCTGCACGCTGAGTTAAAAAGTCCCCACGCAAGACTCACGATACACTGTGTATCGTGAGTCTACCGTGGGAACTTTTTAACTCAGCTGGCAGGTAGCAGCATATTGTCAATTATTAACCCTCCCGCACAATATACCCTCACCTTCTCTTTTATGAATGGGGATTTAGTTCCCCTTTCTTCGAGGACCGACCGGAGGTTCCGCTGTCACCTCTGCGGGCCGCCCTCGGTGAACGTTTTCAAGGACCTTTCTTCAAGGACCGAAAAAATGTCGCTATTCGGAGGTTTTTGTTATTATATATATAACAAAAGTAACCAAATTTGAAAAGTAATGCAACTATAGAATAGAATGCCTTTTATTGTCATTCAAACAGACAAGGTTTGAACAAAATTTCATTCCTGCAGTCATGACATTACAAAAAAAGACACACACTTAACACAATTTACACAAACATCCATCACAGTGAATCTCCAACACCTCCTCACTGTGATGGAAGGCAGAAGTCTTATCTCTTCCCTTTGTTCTTCTCCCGCGGTCCAGCAGTCCAACTGCAGTGACGAGGCGACTGGGGCTCATGATGTTAAAGCCCCCGGTGGGCGATGGTAAGTCCTGCGGCTGTTTAAGTCGCGCGGGGCGATGTTAGGCCCAGCTCCAAGTCATTTAAACCCCGCGATTCCGGCGGGAGAAGTTGCCTATTTTCCTGTTGACCGGGCCTGCGGCCGGAGCCTCCGAAGCTCCGAAGTCGAGTTGCAGCCGCACGCCAAGTTGCCGAACCAAGCCACGATGCAACCGGTCAGCATGCTCTCTACTGTGCACCTGTAGAGGTTCGAGAGAGTCCTCCTTGACATACCGACTCCGTAATCTTCTCAGGAAGTAGAGGCGCTGATGTGCTTTCTTTATAATTGTGTGTTCTGTGTTATTTCTAATATTCTGTGTTATTTAACCATTGTATTACAACTTGATACAATTTTGATCTTACGAAAGTTGATATTGTATATTAACATACGCATTACAACAATGATAGCGTGCAGTAAATTTTACCAATTGTCTTCTTCTGGGGGTAAAGCAGTGAAGAGCTAAGGCCAACGGTGAAGAAGATTGTCAAAGTTAAATAATGTGGAGGAATAACATGAATGGAGATATATTCACTATATGTAGGCACAAAATGCTGGAGCAACTCAGCGGGGCAGGCAGCATCTCTGCAGAGAAGGAATGAGTGACGTTTCGGGTTGAGACCCTTCCTCAGTCTGAAACGTCACCCATTCCTTCTCTCCAGAGATGCTGCTTGAAACGTCACCCATTCCTTCTCTCCAGAAATGCTGCCTGTCCCGCTGAGTTGCTCCAGCATTTTGTGTCTACCTTTGATTTAAACCAGCACCTGCAGTTCTTTCCTACACCTATTCGCTGTAGGAGTGCCTTTCAATCCTCAACAGGTATGTAATAAGATGAAATAGAATACACACTCCTTGTAGATATAATATAACCATATAACCATTACAGCACGGAAACAGGCCATCTCGACCCTTCTAGTCCGTGCCGAACACATAATCTCCCCTAGTCCCATATACCTGCGCTCAGACCATAACCCTCCATTCCCTTCCCATCCATATAACTATCCAATTTATTTTTAAATGATAAAAACGAACCTGCCTCCACCACCTTCACTGGAAGCTCATTCCACACAGCTACCACTCTCTGAGTAAAGAAGTTCCCCCTCATGTTACCCCTAAACTTCAGTCCCTTCATTCTCATGTCATGTCCCCTTGTTTGAATCTTCCCTACTCTCAGTGGGAAAAGCTTTTCCACGTCAACTCGTGAAGATAAAGTAACAGTGTGGGTTGACTTGAAAATAGTCCAGATAAGAATCAGTATTTACAAGATATCTAGTAGTCAGAAACTGAAGAAAGTCAAAGATTATTAGCAGTATTCATTTAAAAAAATTGTCACAGCATGGCAGACAGATTGGATGCTGGAAAAGGTAGAGGGGGTCACATGAAAGCTCTCTTTTGCATGCAATGTAACGCTGCTGTACAAACATTACATGTCCTCCTCAGGTTGTCCCTTGTACATCAGAGACATAATTAAGGTTTTTTTTAATGTAAAAAAAAAATGCAATCAGACACTTCTAAAGAAAGTTTTAACTAGAGACGATGGTTACTTTAAAAATTAGGTGCAATGTAGATAACTGGCAAAAATATATAAATAAATACAACAATGAGCAGTTATTGAATCATATGCAATTTTAACATTCGTTAGAATTGAAAATGGCATTAAGAAATTGCAGATGGAAGACAAATTATTTTCACTGACCCAGCAGCATTGAAACTGAACTCTGAAGGTGGTTTCTGAAGATTGCTGGAGGGGATGTGCAAAAACATTCACAGAAGAATAATTTAGCTTCAAATAGTTTAATAGAAATGTCCAACCAAAACAGTGTCCTATTAGAAGCCAAATAGTTATTTTGTGAATGTTTTGTACATCCCCTGCAGCAATATAAAAATAAACCACCTTCGAAATTCAGATTCTGTACTGCTGGAGGAACAACTACTTCCTCATTTATAATGCGGCACGGCCACAAGGATCTAAGCCACCTTCAGCAGCAGCACGACGTTAAAAGAACAGAATTAATAAACCTGATCATTATTAAGATTTTTAAAAACCTTCGGCACCGCAGCCAATTTGAGCAAACAAAGTTCTGAAAGCCTGTTATTTTACCCATTTTTATTATGACATTTAAGAGCAAAATCTGGATTTATGATTTTTATAAATTCCAGAATTTTTACATGAAAATGTTAACAAACCAGAGTTGCCTGTTATAGAAATATTAATTTGAAAATATGTTATAAAATTCATGTCAACAGATCCATTTGCAATGAAATATTGCAAAAATACACTCGCTGTCATTAGTTAAATGTGAATTTATTTCTGTGTCAGTTAGAAAGTGTGTCAATTCAGATCTGTGGTTAATAGTAAATTAAATTCAAATTAACAATGAGTATGTAAATGGGGCCACTGTTCAAAAATCTTGAAATGTTTCTTAGATCTACATAGGTCCATATGGCACCATGGGACTTTGAAAATCCAGTCTTTTACTCTCTAAGTTTCAAATTCACCTGCTTCCCTTAATAAGGCAAATGCTAAATGCAACTTAGAACTGTAATTGTAAACCACATATAATCAGGTACGTTTAAGACCATGCAGAAATTCCCTTATTCCTTATGTGTTTACGCTAATCATTAAATTCTAAATAGTCTAGTCAATTTACAGTAACTGCCTAAACAAGTGATAATTTGCTAATTCTTCACAGGTAATCAGCTGAAAATTGGAATACAAGAACAAAATTAGTTGTATTAAATTTAACAGCTGTTCAGTTCACATAATTAGTTTCACTCGAACCATCTGTATTTTGACATCACAGAAATGTACTCTCGTTAAAACAAACCAGAACAAAACTTTAATGTGCACTGGTATTATAAAATTTGTATTTAACTAGCAAATGTGTTTTAAAGTACATACAGTACTGATTTGTAGATTTATATTTATTAAGTGTCTGAAAATCCAAAGACTTCTATAAACTAAATTTATAGCTTACATGTGAACGGTTTTTCCTAACACTTTGATAATTCAGGTCATTTAGAATTCAGCAGTTAGGAAGGAAGAAGAAAAAAAAAGAGAAAGCAGATACACCAAAAGAAAAAACACATGGACAATTATATTTAGAACAGACTCGTGACAGAAAACAGATACACATACCAGCACCAAAAGGAAACTACACTTAATTAAATGTATACTTGCACCTGGAATCCTGCCTTAATAAAATTCAACTGTTAATTTCTAATGTTTTAAAGGAAATGAGATCATCATTTTGGGCATTGTACTTTGCATTCCAAATACCATCATGCTAAATCATTTATGCAAAATTAGAAGCCCAAAGAAACAACAAAAATTGCATCAATCAATAAAACTCACTAAATGAATGAAGATTTTTTTTTAATATTTCAATTTAAATTAGCACAATAAAATTAGTTTTGGGTGTCACAGTCTAGTGTGTAAACACAGCAACACTGATACAAGGATTTTATAACCTCTAATTTTGATTAAAATGTAATACAAATTGATATTGCATATTTTAACAGGCACGGGAGGTAAGAATTCTCATGCTTTGTGTCGTGATTTTGTTGGTTATCTATATTTTACACAAAAAATCTTATCCTCAACACATTCTAATTACCTTTCATAAATAACTGACTCAGCCTGATATCAAATCCTCATGCAAACAATTCTTACCTTTTAAAAGGTTAAGCTATCAGAAGCAGCTTCATTCAATTAATGCAATAGGTTTCTTATTCAATTCTTTTGTTTTTCTCAGGTCAGAAGAAAATTCTATCAAATCGCAAAACTCTTAACTCGGGACTATTTCAAGACGAGCAGATTTTTCAAACAGATTTACATCAGCTGTAGTTCAACGTAAAACATCGACGGAAGCAAAGCACCATACAACGGTCCAGCTTTTAAACTAATAACCAGAATTCTTATTCTCATTCTACAATTGCCAGTTGTTCAATATAGGTTAAAGATTGATACTAAGCTGGAGTATCAAACTAGATGTTTGCACTGTGACCAAACATCCTCTCCCATTCACAAAGATGACCATGTGAAATATGCACAAGGAATAAAATATCATTTATCAATTGGATGTAATTTATGTTTTGATGCCTTCGCTTATTCAAACATGGGGTGATCCATTGAAATGAGAATTTTATTCTGAGGCAGTGCCACTACTCTCCATCATGCTGAAAACGAGAGGAAACAGAACATTAAATAGACTTGGCATAGTATCTTGCGAATTAACAATTTATGTGGTAATTCAGAATAACTAATAGTACTAAATAACTAAAAGCTGAGAAAAAATTACAACTGTATGCAACAGTTTGGTAAAAATTAGTTTAAGAATGAATCATTACATTTCTATATGTGCTGTTGAATTCCCTTCCATTATACGAACGATTGACAGAAAAGAACTTCAGAATTACCAGTAAAAATAAATTGATATAAATATTGTAGTAAAATAACAGAAACATAATAAGTTTCCCACAGAACATGAACATCTGGCTGTAATTTAACAAGAACCCCAAAGCAATTAGAGTTGGAAGTAATTCATGGACATTATTCATTAAGAGTGGACAAATGCTCAGAAAGGAATCCAAAAAACAGTGCATTAGCTACACCATATGAGGCATGTGATTCACATGGCCAAAATTGCAGTGTTTTTAGGCTGTACATTAACTTTACATTCTATGCATACTTCTAAGCATGAATGGGCAGGAATTACATATGATGATTTTCAATTAAACAACAAAATATTTGCACCTTACAGCATAATTAAAAATAGAGGGAAGCTTCAGTTTATGTGGTAGAATAGATGGAGCTCTATTCCTCAAGCGATCGAGATAGAAAATTACTTGTAAATGAGGGAAGTCGCACGATGCACTTCCATTTGGGATTAAACATTATAGCTCCAATAATTGAACATTTGAGGTTTTAAATTCTGAAAGGATAAGAACAACAGCCCAAGGATCATCTTCGACCAGATCTACTGGTCGTAAACTGGTCATAATGATGTAATAAAAATGAACTGCAGATGCTGGTTTATGTCTAATGATGTTGCTTTTTTTTTTTTTAATTCACTCATTCAGATAAGCGGCACCAAAAAGATTTTATGACCCTCTGCTGTGGGCCAATGCTAAGAATTCAAATTACATTCCATCTACGTCTTTATCTATCAAATGTCAGCTTACTTTCCTTGCGAAACATAGACATAGAAAATAGGTGCAGGAGTAGGTAATTCGGCCCTTCGAGCCAGCAGAATCAGTACCCTGTTCCTGCTTTCTCCTCCTATCCCTTGATTCCGTTAGCCCTAAGAGCTATATATCTAACTCTCTTAAATACATCCAGTGAATTGGCCTCCATTGCCTTCTGTGGCATAGAATTCCACAAATTCACAATTCTCTGGATGAAAATGTTTTTTCTCATCACGGTCCTAAATGGCCTAACCCTTATTCCTAAACTGTGACGCCTGGTTCTGGACTCCCCCAACATCAGGAACATTTTTCCTGAGTTCAGTAGTAAAGTTGTCCTTTATAAATTTTATAGGGGCTTGGTGAAAAATCATCTGGAATATTGTGCGCAGTTTTGGTCTTTTTATTGAAAAAAGGACTTACCATAGAGAGACTGCAACAAAGATTCACGGAATCAATTGGCAAATAAAGGAAATAACTGCTGGAGAAACTCAGCGGGTGCAGCAACATCTATGAAGCGAAGGAAATAGGCAACGTTTTGGGCCGAAACCCTTCTTCAGACTGGAGGCAAATAAAGGAGATATCTAGCATATAAGAGATAATTTAGCATACAAGAGATAATATCTGAGGAGATAATGTAACCCTCAAAGCCTGCTCTGCCATTCATCACGGAGAACTTCCCCATGAATATGCCGCGGAGAACAAAGGAGGTATCTGTGTGGGGAAACCAGCATGAGAGAGGGGAAAAAGGACAAAGGAGGACCTGATGTAGGGAAACCACCATGAGGTGGGGTGGGATAACAAACAAGCACCCAGCGAGGCGGGGGGGGGGAGGTTTGTGGAGTTCTGGGATACTTTGTTGGTGTCCTTTACGTAGCGACTCTTTGCATACCTTGCCTGCGTATGTAAAACAAATTATATCACTGTGACTTGTCACATGTGACAATAAAGTATCATCCATCCTTTATTCTTTCTTTTGATTCCCTTAAAATCAAGAAAAAACAGCAATCTTTATTTTGTTTGGATTATCTATTGACTCAAACATGGCTGGTAACTTCTGACACAGAAGTCACATTACAATTTCCCGGTATTATTGATCATATTGAAATATGGTTCGGGTGAGATTGGAAAATTTGTTCACCAACCAATTATCTGCAATACAAGTTAAGGCAGCACCCATTTAATGCAAGGAGCAATGCCCAGTACATATTCAGACTTTAAATTTGATTAAAACAAAGTGATTCTTCAGAGATTAAGATTTATAAAACATACCCTTGACATCTAGTGGTTAGAGATAAGTATTGCATACATCGTTAAATCAATTATTTTACAGCATAGAATAAAGTCCACTTGGCCAACGAAGATATGTCAGTGTTTTTCCACCAACGAGCCATCTAGCCTTATCCTATTTTTCTAACTTGTTCCTCAAAAGCTGCAAAATTCGTCCTTTCAAGCAACTATATCTTTTGAAACTGTTCCAACAGCTTGTGGAAAATAATCCTGTATTCTAATTATCCTTCATGGAATTTTTTTTAACCTTTAATTTACATTTCTGTCTTAATTTTGCACCAAACTGCAACAGTATCACAAATCCAAGGAGACGATTTATCATTATTTTCTTAATGTTATTGATGACATGCATTTATATGGTGCCTTTCATTATGCTTAACAAGCAAAGAAATAATACAAGGTAGACAAAAATGCTGGAGAAACTCAGCTGGTGAGGCAGCATCTATCGAGCGAAGGAAATAGGCGATGTTTCGGGTCGAGATCCTTCTTCAGACTGATGTGGAGGGGGGGGCGGGAAGAAGAAAGAGGCAGAGACAGTGGGCTGTGGGAGAGCTGAAAAGGGGAGGGGAAGAGGGAGAAAGCAGGGACTACCTGAAATTGGAGAAGTCAATGTTCATACCGCTGGGGTGTAAACTGCCCAAGCAAAATATGAGGGGCTGCTCCTCCAATTTACGGTGAGACTCACTCTGGCCATGGAGGAGGCGCAGGACAGAAAGGTCGGATTCGGAATGGGAGGGGGAGTTGAAGTGCTGAGCCACCGGGAGATCAGGTTGGTTATTGCGTCCAGGAGAAGCTTTCTCAGCCATGTCCAGCCCCTAATAGCATCACGGGAAGAAACCAGACTCCAACTATGGACAAAAAGGCTTGAGGACGACCCCCCCTCCTACTGACATGGGTATCCCTCCTTCTGAAGCCCTCCCTCCTCCGGGCTCAGAAGCACCATGGGTCCAGTGGAAGATGCTCAACCGCCTGAGAACAGGAACAGGGCGATCAAAAGCTGCCATGGTCAGATGGGGCTATAAAACTGACCAAACCACCTGTGAATGAGGAGAAGAGGACCATACAATGCAGCACTGCCTTGTCTGCCCCCTACTACCCAACCAGTGCAGCCCAAAGGATCTTGCAGTGTTCAATAAAAACGCAAAGGACTGTGTAAAGGAATGGGAAACTGTCATATAACCAACCGGCTTCAAAGACACGAAAAGAAGAAGAATTGCGAACCGAGCGGAGGTGTTGGGCGAAGCGATCGCCAAGCCTACACTTGGTCTCACCAATGTAGAGCAGCTGACACCTAGAGCAGCGGATGCAATAGATGATGTTGGAGGAGGTGCAGGTAAACCTCTGCCACACCTGGAAAGACTGCTTGGGTCCTTGGATGGAGTCAAGGGGGGAGGTAAAGCGACAAGTGTAGCATTTCCTGCGGTTGCAAGGGAAAGTGCCAGCAGTTACGGAGGGAGCGATCTCTGCGGAAAAGCCGAAAGGGGAGGAGATGGGAAGATGTGGCCAGTGGTGGGATCCCGTTGGAGGTGGCGAAAATGTCAGAGGATTATCTGTTGTATGTGACGGTTGGTAAGGTGGAAGATGAGGACAAGGGAGACTCTGCCCTTGTTACGAGTGGGGGGGGGGGGGTGGGGGGAGAGAGTGAGAGCAAAGTCACGGGGTATAGAAGAGACCTTGGTGAGAGCCTCATCTATAGTAGACGAGGGTTCCCTAAAGAATGAGGACCTGGTGCCCTGGTTTGGAACACCTCATCCTGGGTGCAGATGCAGCATAGGCGGAGGAATTGGGAGTAGGGGATGGAGTCCTTACAGGAAGCAGGGTGGGAAGAAGTGTAGTCCAGATAGCCATGGGAGTCAGTGGGTTTATAGTAGATGTCGGTCAATAGTCTGTCACCTGCGATGGAGATAGTGAGGTCTAGAAACGTAGGGTGACGTTGGAAATGGTCCAGATGTATTTGAGTGATGTCTTATTTGTATGCTTCAGAACTGGATGGAGCTTAACCATAACATCTCATCTGAATGAGAGCACCTTCAAGAACAGACGGCTAACATGTGGATGTAGATTTTTATGATCAAGTATTAGAAGTAGGGTTTAAATTCAAAATCCTCGGTCACAGAGCTGAGAGTTCTACAAACTAAGAGAATAATATTTAAGACAGTTATAAATTTATTTCATCATTTTTGGAGTCCATTAAAATAATGTGTTTCTTTTGATATGTAAGTTCTTCACCTTGTTTACATCCAGGTTACACTGCTCCCCACTGTTTTTATACCCCTCTGAAGAACGCCAAATACCTTGTTCTCATCTTTGGGTTCAAAACCCACATATGAAAATGGAATCAAATTCTCCCTGGATTGCTGTAAACATCACAAGTAAAATGAATTCAGACAGTTTAAAAACCCATTTCCAATTAATAGCCTAAAACCATTCATAAATACCAGGTGTGTCTTCAGAGAGCAAAAGGATAACTGCAATATGTGATCCCATTCCAAGGTTAGGTTTCAAAATTCTGCTGGATCATAAAATACATTTAACCCCAAAGGTGCATTATTTGATCACGTATTCAAGATGTACTGTGAAGCAAAAAGGTAACATTCTTAAATACTTTGAAGAAATGCAGAAGAGTTTACCAATATATCAGAAAAATATTAAATAGAATATTGTGCAATAATCTGCCGGCTGACTGATTTGCATGGATAGATTTCAATATTGTTTAATACATATATTATGTGAAGAATTAAAATCTGCGAATACCAAAAATGCAGAAGTTTGGGCAAGGTACTCTCACTTAATTGTGCTCTAAATAGGTTTTATCTTCTAGTTAAGGATTTCATTGAGGTCACGCCAAAACTGGCACAATCCAAATATTTATTGGCTATTCCAAGACTACATCTTGTCCTGCCATATACATACAACAATATCCATAGAATTAATGGATCCAAAGAACTTAAGACAGAATTATTCAATACCGCCAATATTACTTCTGGAAATAGTTGTATTATTGCTACAGGTGCACAACCTTTTATCCGAAAGCCTTGGGACCAGACACTTGTCGGATTTCGGATATTTTCGGATTTCCGAATGGAAGATTTTTAGCGTAGATTAGGAAGGTAGCGTGGGCGGCTTGAAAAGTCTGGAGCGGCTGCCTCCTCCCCGGAGACCGGGGAATCATTGTACATCATTGCATAAATGTTAGTCAGTTAGTTTGGAGGGATTTTATGTGGTGGTGGTGGTGGGGGTAAAGGGGGAAACTTTGATTCTTAGTCCCCTACCTGGTCGGCGACTCCCAACATCGCGGAGCTGGGGGCTCCGTCCGGCCGCGGGCGACGCCGGTTGGAGCTCCGACCCCGGCAACTCTACCCCTGGCCAAAGATCCTAGAGGAGCTCCTCTATAATCTTTGCCCCTAGCTGCGAGGCGCTCCAAATCCAGCGCCGGACGCCCGCAGCCCCAGCTCCGCGAATGTTGGGAGTCGGCGGCCACAGCGCCCCGGAGCTTACCGCACGGCGACCCGGTAAGGCAATGCCCGCTCCCCGCTGGTATCCCAGCGCTGCGGTGGATTTGGAGCGCCTCGCAGCCAGGGTAGAGTTGCCGGGGTCGGAGCTACAACCCGCGCCGCCTGCGGCCGGACGCCCGCAGCCCCAGCTGGGAGTTGGCGGCCACAGCTCTGCGGAGCTTACTGCACAGCGACCCGGTAAGGCATTGACCACTCCCCGCCTCTCCGACCAGGTAGGGGACTAAGAATTAAAGTTTACCCCTTCACCCCCCCTTCACATAAAAGCCCTCCAAACTAACTGACTAACATTTAAGCAATGATTTACAGATGTTTAAGTGTCTCCCCAGTCTCCGGGGAGGAGGCAGCCGCTACAGTAGTACAGACCTGGGTTGACCGTGGGTCGTTTCGGGTCAAGTTTGGCGCCAAACGCGAGCTTTGGTGTGCAGACGACATCCTGGAAAAATGGCCGGTTTTCGGAGTTTTTCGGTTTCCGGAACACCGGATAAAAAGGTTGTGCACCTGTACCAGGAATTGTAACAAAATTCCATTCCTTCACATTGTTATTAATACACTCAGAACTCTAGCTACTAATAGGAAACCAAAATGCAGATTTGAACATATTTGTCATAGATAGAAATAAAGAATGCTGCAAAATATGAACAAAATCAGAGGAGGTCCAAGATTATCTTTGCTATAATAATAAACATGAAGAACCAGTAAAAAAAGTTACTATATAGCAAACTCAGACTAAATTATAACATCGCCAAGGACATTTTACATTAAACATTTTGGTTTGAAGTGACAAAGGATTCTAATTTCATCTGGAAACAAACAAAATTATCACATTGAGCCAGCATGCAAATTTCCCTTTTAGTGCCAATAAAACAATAACCTCAAAACCACACTGACCAATTAATCTGTAAATCTGTTCATACTCATTTGAAACATTTCTTCCACACCCTGGCGCAATCACCTTACCTCCTTAAAGTGAATCTGTCCCTTCGCCTTTTATTCAACTTCCATTTTGTTCCTCCTCCTCTTCATTTAATTTATACATTTCAAGCCTTCCAATAACCAAGTAAATACCAACACAGTTGGAAAACAAAGTTATACATAATTATGTTATGCATAATTATTAAAATGGAAACTACCGTTCTTCATCCTAATGGAAGACAAAGCTAGCCTTCAATTCCAAATCTACATTTTGCGCTAGAGCTGGGCAGTTAAGCCATAAGGAAGGCATTTCTACACTAACAACATTATTCACATGGTTTTGATTATGCACAACTGGGCAGCATACATTATGATTTTTTTTCTCACACCCATACTTGATGGAATGTGAATTCACATGCAACTTGGGTTAATGTGAATAAGGGAATAAAACCAAATTTATGACATAGTTGACAGACAATTATAAACTGTCTTACAACTTTCATTTGCTTTATTAACTGTCAAATTTACAGGTAAATGCAATGTAATGCATCCACCAAGGCACTGAGTAAAAGGCAGAGGCGGATACTCTGTCCCACTTTACTTCTGGTTAAGTGCTGGCCTTGAGAACATATACAGCCGTCAACAGCTGGAGTGTAGATGTCACTAACCCACAACAAAACTCTTCTGGAAAATGTCAGTGTTGGATGGGATACTTTTTACTTGCATTTTAAAATGCAATAACCAACTCCACGGGGACTTGGTTAAAAGCCTTTAAAAAAAATGCATCCTTGGGAAAGAAATTTCACTCAACAGTCAATCTCAGGTATTACCTGACAGTGTTGAAAAGATAATCAGTACTTAACCTTAAAACGATACAGTAGACTTGAACACAAGGTATAAATCACAGTGCCAAATTCACTGTATGCCTAGACTGAGAGGACTTTTGGCTTCCATCAATACTAATGTGTCACTAAAAAGGACAGTGATGAAAGAAGACTCTACTGTTGTGAAAGCTAAACAAAGTGACACCCACAATTATTGCACTAATTGAAAATGAATATACAGTCAAGTAGCCTTAGAAAAGAAAACTTCACAGACTACTTTAGACTTTGACCTCTGCGCAAGTAAAGCATTTTTAACTGTGGTCCACCAAAAGTGATTAGTGGCGCCAGCCAAGGCCAGCAAATATCTCAAACTTTTTCTCTATCACATGGCCCCGAGGACAGTTAAATGAACATTAAAATGGCTACAAACAGCTCAATAACTACATAGTCCTGCCAATTAGATATAATTAGGCAATCATTTTGGTGGCAAGTCTTTTTAAGTGCATACATAATGATGCAATGATGCTTATTAGCCAACTCACATAAGCATGCTCAAACAGCCTGAAATAATTATGTGTATTACTAAAGCCCTGAACATCTCTGTACTTCACCTTAATGCATTTAAAAATCCACTTCATTACCTACTGTAATTAATCCTTCATTAATTGCAGGAAAAAACCCAGTTTACTGTGCTTCGTTTCTAATTATCATCTTATAAATAGTTATCGTCCTAATTAATGTGTTCATTATGATGAATATCTTTCTCAAAGCCATGCTTGGAGCAAAGGTTCATTTTTCCTCTCAGAAGTCTAACTAGCCATAAGGCGAGGCCATTTTGGTTTTATTTGCTTTTATTTTACTACATTCAACCTTCTAATTGGCATTTAAAATCCAATTTGGGAAAACTTCAAGCAGCTTAAATTGAAGCAAAAATCTAACAGAAAAAAAATCATTTTAGAATTATATCCTGGTATAGATAACTTGTTCAAATAAAAAAAAAGACTTTCAACTTACAAATTGTTGACAATATGTGAGAGGGACTATTTTCTAAACAGCCCATCATCCACACCCTCTCCATCCTAAATAAATATATTTCTTTAAAAATTGTCCAACCTTAATGTTGGCATTCATCAGTTCTATTTATATTCAAAAACTTTTGAACATATTGATATATCACTTACTGTGAACTAAGTGACATACAAAGGAAAGATCGCATTACGGCAATACTTGCAAAGATTTTTCCTGAAAAATAATCAATAAATATGCAATCCAAGGTATTCAATCAAAGTTGTTTTGAGCATATTAAAAATAAAAATGATATGGAATATCTAATAAGAGAATATAAAAAGTCTATTTATATAGAATTCCATAGCTGCAATGCTTAGCATTATGCTACCGGCTGAACGAGTGCCACTGCTACATTTAAGTCCATTGTTCATTAATTAAAAACTGCATTAAATAGGGTCAGATGAATGATTATGTAAAATAATTTTCATAACAATCTCCCATACAAATCTGACATATGGTGCAGATGTCATTCAAAATGCTACACTCAAAATGTGAAAGCAGAATGCAACACATAAATATTTTAAATATATTACTGTTCCGAATTCTGAAGCACCTAAATGTTTCGAATTATTACTTAGGGTATCTACAATACATTCTACAAGACAAAGGCGGAGACATTCTTCGAGTCAGATTTGTTGAATTCACAACAAAGCAGCAGCTGCACATTATACTCAAATTTGGTTGAATTGACTTGGAACAGCTGCAACTATATTGCAGTTTATCGCACAAGTAATTGAAGAAAGATTTCGATCTTATAGGTAGTATTTAAATACATTCTTGTTTCGAATTACAAACAGTGAAATATCGTAAGGTAGTGTGTCATCCAAAACATGACAATACTGCGGCTCATGCATTTTTTTTCCATTAAAAGGAGCTAACATTCACACAATGCTGAAGAACCAATGATACCTTATTCAGTTTCTGACGGGGGGTGATGGCAAGGTGGTGGTGGTGGTGGTGGTGGTGGTGGGGGGTCGTATTAAATGGTAGTTTTCAATAATCATTTCCCTTCCAAATACCTTCTCTGCTGTCCCCCAAGAATCCATCTTTAATTCTCCGCAATTTCAAATCCATACTAATGACATCTAAAAAATGAATGCTGACAGCAGCTAACTCTTTCTCCACACCACTTTTAAAATATTTGATATGCAACTTGCCTAATCAATCAAGTAAAAAAAGACTAAAGATTTTGGCTTTGGTCACACAACTCATTCTGTCTGGTAGCCACTAATACAATTCTTCCCCAAGCCACTATCTCAGGCTGAAATCCAGATTGAGCTCACGAAGAATTTCCAATCTGTTAATTTCTCAATGAGAAAAATAATTCATATTTACCTCGATATCAGCACCAGTGTCACATATTCCTCAGGTCAACCCAAACCTTTCCTCCTCTGTATCTTTCAACACCAGTCCCAAGCTCTGCCCAGTCTCTTCACCACCTCCAGTTTAAATTCCATTTGGAATATTTTGGAGGACCAAGAAACCAAAAAACAGTCTGCAACTTTGAATCTTCAGTATTCTTGAGTTCATCCACCCATCAGCCATCAACTTACTGACATACACTGGCAGCTAATTCACAAAAATCTCAGTTTTAAAATGTTCATCTCACTGTTCAAATCGATTTCTTACCTACTCTCCATTATGAACTTCTGATCCAAATACTAACATCTTATCTACAAATGCTTGCACGACTTTCAACTTTCAATTTAGCTGTTTCAATCATATCCATATTGTTCATATGGCTAATTTTTCCATAAAACACTATCTACACTTGTCCAAGGTAAATTTCATCTCTAGTCACAAAGATCTAGAGGAACTCAATGGATCAGGCACCATCACTGGAGAACAAGGGTCAGTGGTGTTTTGGGTCGGGACCCTTCTTCAGGCTGATTGCAAGGAGCAAGGAAAATAGGAAGAGAGGAGGGGCAAGTCAAAGCCTGGGCAGCAATAGGTGGATACAAATGAGGGGGGGGGGGGGGGGGGGGGGGGGTACGCAGATGGTGGACAAAGGCCATTGATAAAAGGTCAGAGGGTCTGAGACATTGTGAGATAGGTTTGAGACAGTGGTGTCTCAGGTAGATAAAGTGATGGAGGAGGCTTTTAGTACATTGGCCTTTAGCAGTCAGGAAATGGAGTGTAGAAGTTGATAACTAAATGACAAATAAATTGTATCTTGTATCTATCTTGTATCTTG
Organism: Leucoraja erinaceus; assembly: GCF_028641065.1. Lineage (NCBI taxonomy): Eukaryota > Metazoa > Chordata > Chondrichthyes > Rajiformes > Rajidae > Leucoraja > Leucoraja erinaceus. Next base: position 49,158,888 of record NC_073390.1, read on the forward strand.
TACATTATGCTACAGTTGTACGAGACGTTGGCAAGGCCACACTTGGGAGTATTGTGTTTTGTTTTAATCACCCTCCTAAAAGAAATATCCCATTAAGCTGGAAAGAGTGCAAGAGTTTATTTATGAGAATGTTGCCATGACTCATGGGATTGTGTAATAGAGAGAGGTGGGGCAGGCGAGGATAGTATTCCTTGGTGCGTAAGAGGTCGAGGGTGTGATCTGAGAGGTGGGTGAAATCATGAGGGGAATAGATGGAGTGAACGCACAGAGTTTTGTGCAGCGGAATCAAGATCCAGATGGCACGGTGCAGCATGGTGTGCTGACAACAACCTGGCCCTTAACACCAAGAAGACCAAGGAGCTCATTGTGGACTACAGAAGGTCCAGGGGTGGCACGCACACTCCCATCCATATTAACGGGACGGAGGTGGAACGTGTTTCCAGCTTCAGGTTTCTGGGGGTCAACATCTCTGATGACCTCTCTTGGGCCCATAATACCTTAACACTGGTCAAGAAGGCTCACCAGCATCTCTTCTTCCTGAGGAGACTAAAGAAGGTCCATCTGTCTCCTCAGATTCTGGTGAACTTCTACTGCTGCACCATCGAGAGCATCCTTACCAACTATATCACAGTATGGTATGGCAACAGCTCTGTCTCCGACCGGAAAGCATTGCAGAGGGTGGTGAAAACTGCCCAACGCATCACCGGTTCTTCACTCCCCTCCATTGAGTCTGTCCAGGGCAAGCGATGTCTGCGAAGGGCGCGCAGCATCGTCAAGGACTGCTCTCACCCCAACCACAGTCTGTTTACCCTCCTCCCATCCGGGAAGTGCAACAGGTCTCTCTGTTGCCGGACCAGCAGGTTCAGGAACAGCTTCTTCCCTGCGGTTGTTACACAACTTAACTCTGCACCTTGGTGATTGTCAGTCACCCCTCCCCCGACACTCCTTCCCCCAGAAAAATTGCACTATTGCTAATGCATGTACATATATATATCTTAATGTTCCATTATTCTATGTTCGCTCTTCTGGGTGAGATGCTAACTGCATTTTGTTGTCTCTGTACTGTACACTGCACAATGACAATAAAGATTGAATCTGAATCTGAATCTGATAGGTTTGTGAGAGGAGATCAATTTAATGGGAACCTGAGGGGCAACGTTTTCCATACAGAGGGTAATGTGTAACAAGCTGCCAGGTGAAGTAGTTGGGACAGCTACAATGACACCATTTAAAAGAAAATCGGATAGGTACATGGAAAGGAAAGGTTTAGAGGGATATGGATTACACACAGGCTCATGGGACTAGATTGGATGGGGCATCTTGGGTGGCATGGGCTTATGGGACCGAATCACCTGTTTCCGTGCTGATGATCATTCTCCGAGACAAAATCATTTCTCCCAAAGATTTCTATTTTATATTATGCTCATCGCTGGCTTGAATCATAGTAACAACTTTTATTGTGCACATCTTTTGTTTTGAATCTGCAACAATACTTTTCTCATAGACTATCTTTCAGCCCTCTGATCATCATTTCACCAATATCATTCTGGCCATTATCTTCAGATAATGACCCCATCAAATTCTGTAATGCAAATTGTTCTTCAAAAATACCTCTACTTTTATCTGCTCTATTGTTCCTGCATTAAGTTTTTTTTCACTCAGCCTTTTGTTCAATAATGTGAGTGGATGCAAAAATGTCTCCTCATTCTGTGATGAATTCACTGTATTTGCTTTCAGGCAAATAATTTACAAAATATCTACTTGAGGCAAGTGAGGATATTCATTTATAATTGATACTTTTCTCCACCAAAATGGTTTATTTTAAATGCAAAGCTTGTGTGCTATTAATTATATGCACTGTTATTCCTGTGTACATTAAAATACTTTTATTTTATAACTATTTGTACCTTAAAACCAACAGAATTGAAAAGTCTCTTACAAACTGGAGTAAGAAACAATAGCAAATTCCTCTCTCCTCCCTCCAATCCCACCTCACCTCACCCTGCTTTCAGTGTGAAGAAGGGTTCCAATCTGAAACTTCACCTATTCTTTTTCTCCAGTGATGTTGCCTGACCCGCAGAGTTACTCCAGCATTTTGTGACTGATCTTCGGTATAAAACAACATCTGCAGTTCCTTCCTACACATACAAATGAATTTGTCTGTCTTACAAGATCTAACGAACTGTTGCAATATGTAGTAACTATGAAGAGTAAGGGTCAATAATCAGGGTAACAAAACCAGGATTCAAAAAACAGATATGTTTCAAGCATCTTAAATTCTCTCCCCAAATGTTTCACCAGACATCAAATGTTTCACCTGACATCAAAGACAAAGAAGATATTTTTGAAAATGAACTCAAAAATAATTATTGCGTAAATTCTGTTATGTTGAAGGTTCTGAATAAGATGCTGTGCGTTATTACATATAAATATGCAAAATGCACATAACTTTTTAAAAAATGTAATAAATACATATCTAAATTCCCCAAAACTGTTCCTATTTTAAAAGATGATTACCCATGATAAAATATAATTTTTCTACTTTAAAAAAAAATATTTATCTTCAGTATTATGGTAGTCTATATCTAATCATTTCAAATTGCATTAAATTAAAACTCTTCTTCAGTTACTAGACTGGACAAACTTGTGAAAAATCAGGTTGAATTTAAAAAAAAACAAGTTTCCTGTCAGTTGTGAATGTGTCAGTTGAAAATATGCAAAATACAAGCTAGATTTATATAGCATTACATTCAATACTTTTTGAATAAAAATACTGAGTGATTTATTTATTCAAAAAAAATTTGTCATAGAAAGCATTTCAAACAATTTTTATTATACCTCTATATGTAATATTTCAATAATTACTATCCAAATTTTCTCCCAGCAATATTTTCATGCCACTTTTATTCTCATTTTGTTGAATAATATCCATACTCCAGAGCCATTTTCCGCTCATTTTCAATATCATGTATTCTTATATCAAGATTCTTTTCTTCATATCCTGTCAGAGTATCAATCACTGTCTCCTGTCCACTCAATCCAGTTTTGATTTATCAGCAGACGCCTTTTTGGACTCCATAACTCGACCCAAACCATTTTAATACGACAGTGACAAATAACACCCCATATCACATCAACCTGTTCCACTTAGTAAACTAAGAAACAGTAACTATGACATCCCTGCATAAGTATTACATTCTATTCCCTAGACTGATGTATATTAATGAGGAGCTGCTATTTGAAACGCTTCTTCCACATCAGCATCTAATATGATCAAATTAGGAAATGGGATGATTTATTAAATTTTGTCATGCCGAAAGATTTCTCTATGTTCTCATATAGGCAGTTTGAGAAACTATCTGCTGTCACTGACCCTTACAGATTTTTTTGATATTTTTCCATATCAAAGATTACTTATAAAATTTAAAGTACCATATGGGTTCAATATGAAAAATCAAGTCATTTTTAATTTGTATATTTTTCCAAATCAACTCAGTTTTTCCATGGTTACCGTACACTTCCTGACAATTAAATCACTTAAGTAAATGCATTTCAGTAATATATGTATTTATTTCACATCAAAAATGATTTATATATTTTTGTTAAACTAAATGTTTTGAATTTATTAAAATACTTTTACAAAAAATAAGTATGAGAAAATTATTTGGTTAAACAAACCAAACATTAGAAAAGACAAAATGTGTTACGTGTAGATTATATTCTGTGATATTTACACAAACCAAATACAACTTCCATCTTAATGATTTTATACTTGCAATTTATATTTTAGAAATGTACAAAACATTCAAACAAGAGTGTCTCTAAAATATTTAAACCCCATGAAACTTTAAACTTTGTCCATTAGCACACATATTGATAATTTTCTAATTCATTACTATTGTGGCTATGCATTTTAGTCATGATAATAGTGGATAGGAACACAGACTTATGCATATGCATATGACATATGCATACGACATATGCACGACTTAAGCAAGTGCTGACATTGTTACCACGACATAGCACAGAGGGAGGCTACAAATCTCAGGAGGATACCAAAAATACTCCTCGAACAATTACATTAACATTTCTTAATTGAATGCTGAATAGCCTTTTGATGACTCATCCAAGTGGGCAATCCAAGTGGAAAAAGTATGTTAACAGAACACTAGTAAAATTTAGTAAAGCAAGGTTACTTTCCATTAAATGCTTGTCATGGATGCCTAATATTAGTAGACTTGTTATTGCACAAATTTAAAAGTCAGCAATTTTTGCAACTTGCCGTCATGTCCACAATTATCTAATTTCCTAGTTTCATATCGTGAGCAACATTGATGTTGACACGTCAAAATATTTAATTTGTTGAATTCAAATTCACTCAAAAACATTATTGTGCAAGGGCAAGAAATGTTGGCCAGCTTGGGTTAAAATTGCATTGCAGCATTGAGGTTATTAATATTTTATTTTGCAGGGATCTTAAATAGCTTTGAACAAGAATTACATTTACTGTTCCATTGTTCTGAGGCGTCTCGGTTTCAGAACATTTATGTAACCAAACAAGTGAAAAGCACAAATATTATTGCTACAATGTCATAACAATAATGTTCTCCAATAATTCCCCAGTCACCTGAAAATCTTTTCAAAATTTGTCACTTTGTTGTTTTTGTTTTTTGCATAAATCTCATATATTCTTTTAATTGGGTGAGTATACAATAACTGATGATCATTGTGAGCAGCATGCAACCACATTACATAAACATATTTTTAAATTTATTTTCCTTGTGTTATTTACATCCTAATTAACACTAAAGATAGACACAAAAATCTGGAGTAACTCAGGCAGCGAGAAGGAATGGGTGACGTTTCGGGTCGAGACCCTTCTTCAGACATTGTGTCTATCTTCGGTTTAAACCAGCATCTGCAGTTCCTTCTTACTCATTACTAATTAACACGAAGATCCATTCCACCATTTTTAAGTGCTTGGTCACAATGTCTCATTGTTCGCCAACAGCTCCATTTTAAAATTCATAATCTTGTGCTCGGATTCTTTCAAATCCCTGTAATATTCTCCAGATCAACTTGAACACTTCTGTGTTATTACCACCTTCAGCGGGTTATCAATGCATGCAATGCGAACATGCATGGAGCCTCCAGGCAAGGAGCATTCTCATTTGGAAATAATGTAGAACCAGCATCAAGAATGAAATTCTGAAGGCCTGAGAAATTGCAGCTGCTTTGCACCACGTGGATGAGACCTGTTCAATGAGCCAAAAGGCCCATCTCAACCAGGGCAAGGGTTGGGGATTTTGAGATGATGCTTCTCATTTAAAAATAGACTTCAATTTTATCTTTGTAACTAAAAACTCTCACTACAATTATCTGTCAGTATCCTCTTGGCCTCTCGTCTTTCTTCACTCACCCTTCAATAATCGACACAATTCTTCTGACAGCACCCACAGTTTTTCTATCAGGCCCCTTGATCTCCCCCTCACAGCCAACATAAACTTAGGCTACTTCCACTCACCCAACCAGCGATTCCCACAATCATTCTCAATCCCAACTATCTCGCTCTACAATGGCAGGAGGCCATGAAGTGAAGGATTTTGTGAATGAGCAAATCATTTTCTACCATGCATGATATCATGGGTCTTGTACATTTCAGAGTATTGGAGACTGGACACCTCACACCAAACGAGCATGGGCATTCTTCAAACCGTCACTTTAAAGTGTGTAAACATGATTTAATGAATTTCCGACCTCAAAATGTTAAATCACTCTCTTCCTGGAAAACCTTGTACCGAATGTCAATACTGTAAAATCTCATTAATTTTCTTGCATATTTTGCATTTATTCCTTTCACTTCATTCCGCTTACTTGCCCTGTGTTTATAGTGTGGTTTTGCCAGGACCATGGTCAACTATTTTCATGCCCAACATGAGATTTTTCATGCCCAACATATATATCTATATATATTTTTTTAATTTCTCATTCACCAGATTATAATCTGTTAATAACTTTTGCTGTTAACAAATATGGACACTAAACCTCAAGTTGAGTTTGTTGCCCTCTAATCAATTCATTCCATACTGGAGCAGAAAAGGTCTCTACAGCCACTTTGGTCAGGGTGAAGAGTTGATGTCCAAAATATAACTGCTTTCAAAGATGCTCTCTGTTATGCCCATAAACCATTTTGATACCTTTTTAAAAAAAATTCCAAGCAAATTCAGATTCCACCACTTACCACCATATCAACCCCCGTATCAAACAACCAGCCAACTGAGAGAAGGCAAAGCTACAGAATACTAATAAGTATGACTCAGAAGCTCTTTGGTATGGAATTCCTCAGCTCAAATAAGACCAGAACATAACTGATTCTCGCTATGCCCCACTGAGCCAAAAAGGCCAGGTAGATTCAAAGTTTGATCTTGGGAGTAAGAGGTGGATATATGTAGAATGAAATGTTCCACAAATCATCCTTTTTTAAATCAGGAATATCTGGTAAAAATGGGCCAGTTTGTGCGAGAAGAGATTTACGCTTGAAAAATTAACAGTTGTTAATCACTCGCTTATCATCATGGCATAGAGCATAAAATATGTAATCAATCTCTTCAAATGTGTGAATTACGAGAATGTAACTGTTTTTCCATGTTAATTCTTTGGATTTCATTTCCAGCTCTCATTGCAGGACTGGATTCTGTAAATGCAAAAATCTAGAGCTGCATTTATTTTAAATACATAATGTCACTCTCAAGATCCTCCAATAAGACGAGTTATTTTTAATGCCTGTCTCTGCAAGCTGCCCTAGTCAGTTTCCAATTCCGTGGCTTGTTCTGACCTCCTCAGTTCCTCGAACCATGATTCACCTCCAACTCCCTCTTCTCTCATGCCAAATCCCTTCAAACCATGTCTTCACTTAAAATTGCTAAATATCCTATCTTGCCTCAAATTGACAGTTGCGTTTATAGGACTTGATATTACAATCCCTACTATAATTGGCACCTTCTTAATATCTTGGGTGGGTGTAGGGGTAAAGACTTCTTCATCAGGTGGGCACCCTCCTTCCTTGGTGTTTCGTTAATAGGCCCACGACACCGTCAGAGTGCTCAACAGCAACACCTGGCGTCCCAGGTGCGCTCCCCTCTGTTTTACCCCTCTTGCTGGTCATTTTGCAACCCAGTGGATCCTTCCTCTTCAGCCACAGCCAGTTGCTGCTTCGCTCGGCAGCCTCTGACACGGACCTGACGGCTTGCCGGAAGGCCTGTCCTTGAACTCCCATTCCCTTCAGGAGTCTGGTTGTTGACATGGCTACAAACCCTCAACATCCAACCTCTACAGGGAGCACCTGGGTACGCCAGCCGCGTTGTTCTGCCTCAGCTGCTAAGTCTGAATACTTCAGACATTTGCGTTCATGACAGTATTCCTTGGTGATCTCTACCATATTTATGCAGCACAGGTCAGTGTCTTACTCGAGTAGCACTTCCAATGCCTAATCCTGGATTATTGGTGATTTTTGTACCCTTTTTACTCAAAGATGGATAAACTCCTTTCTCCTTGTCCTAAAATGCCTTTCTCAACTGACTGTCATTGTTCCATTCTTTAGTTTAGTTTACTTTAGAGATACAGCGCGGAAACACCGAGTCCACGCTGACCAGCAAGCCCCGCATATTAACACTACCCTACACACATATGGGACAATTTTTTTTACATTCATACCAAGCCAATGATTCTACAAACCTGTACATCTTTGGAGTGTGCGAGGAAATCGAAGATCTCGGAGTAAGTCCAGGCAGGTCACGGGAAGAAGTACAAACTCCGTAAAGACATGCACTCGTAGTCAGGATCGATCCTGAATATCTACTGCTATAAGGCAGTAGCTCTACCAATAACCACCGTGCCACCCAACTTTACTCTCGTTTAACACTGTTTCCCACATGCAAAATACTCTACAGTTGGATGATAAAGAAAAACGTTGGCATTCTGCCATGAGGCCTTGCATTCCCTCTTCCCTCACCACTCTTTAATCAACAGAACAGTTTAGAAACTATAGGAAGGATTAACTGAAGCTTATGGTTACTTGCAGTCCAGAAATGATAACACATCTGCACCTTCTATTTCTGCTTCTTGATCTGGATCGTCGTGATCTGTAGGATTTCCCTCGTTCCCGTGATCTGCTACAGCTGCTTCGTTTCTTTCGTTTTTCATACGATGAGTTACTGCTTGAATGTCGCCTATGTCTGAAATATTAAGGATGAAAAGAAGGTTGAAGCTGAAGGCTTCCACAATTTAGATCTAATGAATAAGGGTAGGAGTCAGAAACCATTGTGAAACCTGTTTGTGCTTCATATACAGTAACCTTATGGAGACCTTGGATTATATTTAATCAGACTTTACTGGTCTTTATCTTGTACTAAACATTATTCCCTTTATCATGTATCTGTACACTGCAGATGGCTTGTTAACAGACTGACTGGTTAACACACAACATAACCTTTTCACTGTACCTCAGTACATGTGACAATTAAACTAAACTAAGGTTACACAAAAAAGCTGGAGAAACTCAGCGGGTGTCAAGAATCAGAGGAAATAGGCATGTTTCGGGCCGAAACCCTTCTTCAGACTGATCGGGGGCTTGACAAGAACATTGTGAAACTGCGGAGAGAGGAGAACTTCTTAGGTGCATAATGAAGAGATAACGCAGTAGAGTATCCACAGTGTTTAAGAGGGAACTGCAGATGCTGGAGAATCGAAGGTTACACAAAAAAACTAAACCTAATGTGTCAAGAATCAGAGGCAATGAAGAAGTTTCATTTCTTGCACGTTTTGGCTGAGATATTATGTAATAGGCATTGCACTTCATTTCAGACATTAGCTTACATTCACTGGAAATGTTTTTGTCCTTTTCATTGCTCAAGACCAACTGACATAAACAATGCATGTAAATAGTAAATAAAGTAATTTCTCCGACTTCAACTGTAGACCTGACAGATCAAAATATTAATACTTGGTATATTTTCATCGTTTAATTATGATAGACAGGGGCGGTGAAGCAGATTCAATAATGACGTTCAAAAGGTTTTTAGATATGCAAGGAAAGCAGAGATATAGATTATGTGAGGCAGAAGTGGTTTGTTTAATTTGGCATCATGTTCGACACAAGCATTGTGGGTCGAGGGCCTTCTCCTGCGCTATATTGTTCTATGTTCTATATTTATAGTTCAAATGTTTATGCACATGCTAACAGTTATCTAATCATGTTCCTGCCAATCAAATGAATGCATTAAGCCCCAAGATCGTTTTTTTTTCTTTTTTTAGCAAGGATAAACATTGTGTGCATTGTACAATTATCATTTAGTTTAGTTTAGATTTCAGATACAGCGCGGAAACAGGCCCTTCAGCCCACTGAGTCTGCGCTGACCAACAATCCCCGCATACTAAAACACTAGGGACAATTTACAATTGTACCAAGCCAATTAACTTACAAATCTGTACGTCTTTGGAGTGTGGGAGGAAACCGGAGATCCTGGAGAAAACCCATGCAGGTCACGGGGAACATGTACAAACTCCATACAGACAAGCACCAGTAGTCGGGATCAAACCCAGGTCTCTGGCGCTGAAAGGCAGCAACTCTACCACTGTGCCACCGTGCCGCCCATTTTCTGATATATGCTTTTTTTGTTAAATACCAATTTGCATAAATTGTTTTAAATTGTTTCCATATTAGTGGTCACTCTAAATAACATTATTGCACTGTTACAAGACAGAACATTTTATGCACAATACATCATATCACCCTAAATCTATTTATGATCTATCCCATCCCATTGAACTTGCTATATTTTGTCCAAGAACACAATTCTTTCCAATAGATCATTCATATTTTTAATCTGATAGTGTCGTTTTGTTGTCAATTTCCAACTTTTATCAATTTTAAACACCAAGTGTTCATGCGCATCTACACTTTATCATCATTTTATTCTCATTCCAGTCAGATTCAAGTGTTTGCAGCCACCTTTAAAATGAACAATGTTATCACAATTTCCTCAAAATTGCACCAGCAGTCACTCCAAAAAGTGACAACTTCATTTTATAGAGTTTTATTGCAAGATGGCTCAACTTGAATGTTTCTCTGAGGAAAACACCACCATATTGGTACAAAACCCTTATTATTGTCACTGACATTTTTTTTCCTCATAATGCTGTTGATAAACCAAACATGACATTAAGAGCTATCTGTTATATTACTTTATAGCTGAATCCTCTCTTACCAACAGAATTTCATTCTTGCATCAGAATTAAATATTGCTAGTTTCATCCTGTAAACAAACAAATTACAATAAATTGTCAGCTCTAATTCCAAAGACTTCTTCAAATGAAAGTGTTTACTTTTCCTTCTAATGGACACAAAATAAATTGAAACAGATCTGAAGCTAACAAAGGCCTTCATGGAGCCAACTTATTCACTCAAATCATTTACTGCAGCATTAAAATTGCAGGTGTGGCCATCCAAATTCAGAGTAAAATTCATTTTGAAGTTGCCTTTGGAATTAAAGAAATGACTTTCAATTTGCACGTGTTGAAGATTTCAAAGATAAAACCAGTAATATTTAACTTCAGTGCGAAAAAAAAAGAAACTCTACGGGTAATAAAAGATTCAGTTGAAGAGTAATACAGCAGATAGCTCTCAATGCCACACTTGGTTTGTCAACTGCTTTATGACACAATCTGCCAGGTGCCTTCATAACCTCTCACATCAGTAGATGGATTTATATAACTAATAATAGGTAGATATAATTTCACTTCAAACTGTTATTCTGAATCTACTGAATTTATTGGAAATATGCCAAGCTGTTATTTTCAATTCCATCAACAAATATGGGATTAGTAACAATTTAATATTTATATCTGAACCAAAAATTACTCGATTAAAAACTGCCACAGTAACACGTTTGTAAAATATAAATCGTTAAAAATATTTGCAAAAATCAGGCAATACAAATTAATAAATTTAAAACGGGTGATGTTTGATTTTATTCTTCTATATTCATTGCCTGATGTTAACAGATGTTAATAATAATTTGAGTGCATAAACAAGGTACTGCAGGTGCTGGTTTACAAAGACACAAAGTGCTGGAATAACTCAGCAGGTCAGGCAACAACTATTGAGAACTTGGATTGGTGATGTTTTCGGTCTGGACCCGTCTTCAGAAAGATTTGTGGTGGTGGGGGGGGGGGGAGAAGGGGCACGAAGAAAGCTGGAAGAAAGGAACAGGATAAAGCCTGGCAAGTAATAGGTGGATACAGGTGAGGAGAGCGGTAGGTTTAATGGACAGATGTTTGGACAAAGGACAGAGATGAAAGAAAAAAAAATAGGCGTGAGACAAAAGGATTGAAAATTGCGATGAGTTGCAAATTGTGAAGCTAGAGGAAGGAATGTCGTGTAGGCGGAAGGGGAGGGGGAGAAGAGAAATAGGTGCAAGTTCAGGTGGGGCACGGGGAGCGGGAGAGTATGAGGGGGGGGGATGGGCACATGTTTGCATCTATTATTTGTCCCACCCCTCCTCTCTTCCAGCTTTCTTTCCCTGCAACCAGTCTGAAGAAGGGTCCCAACCCACCTATTCCAGAGATGCTTTCTGACCCACTGAATTGCTCCAGCATTTTGTGTCTTTGGAAATGAATACTTATTTTTGTTTCCAGGTGGAAACTATGTGAACACCCATAGAATTTATTTTTTATTTATTTTTTATTTTTTAAACAGGTACATTGCAGTTACATATTTCACGGCACTTACCTTCTATCTTTGGAGCGGGAATGGGAGCGACGAGCACGCGAATGCGATCTTGTCCTTCGACTAGATTTTTTCCGGCTGAATGTTCTGCTGCCTGAAGAACTGCTGGAAGTGGACTTTTTCCGGTGTTTCTTTTTACGACGGCTTCTTGTGTCATCTTCACTGTCTGAAGTGTGATGCCCCATTTTAAAACTTCTTCCAAAGTTTCCCCAAGAACTATGATAAATAAATTTAGAAATTCAATGCAAGCGCTGCCTTTTTGAGTTGGGTACATCAATTCGTTCACGTTAACCTATGTTAAATTCCCGTCAATTCTACTTTAAACTAAATCAAAATAATACAAATGCAAGCTAGAAACTATTTGAATAGCAAAAGCGATAAGTAAATTAAATCATGACCAAATTGCTTAAAATGATTAATTTGAAATAGCAAAACAATAGGATAGAGTGACATATTGCCCAAGGAGAGACACTTTATACCTTCATTCTACAGCAAATATCACAGGTATCATAGGAAATCCAGCAATGCTGGCTCAGCAGAGTGTAACACTCACATCATTACTGTCAGAAATCTTGACTGAGATCTACAATAAGAAAGCATTCACAAGACGTTTGGTGTGGATGATTATTAAGATAAATGGCACAATGTCTCCAACAATGCCGGTTTCTGAGTTGCTGTTTTGCTTTGCCAGATGCAACGAGTGTGGTTTTACTTTTTTTTTATAAGTTATTGCATTTAATCACACTTAGTAAAGTTCTGGCGGCACTTTATAAAATGGATATTGCAGTTATCAATCCAGTGAAGAGGTATAAAAGTAAGCATTCAAGATGACAGAAGTTAGAAGAATCATATGGATAGGTGTATAACCAAGTTCACAAAATATATAACATAGAACAGTACAGCACGGGATCAGGCGCATCAATTCAAAGTCCGTGCCGAACATGATGCCAAGTTGAACTAAACTTAAATTGCGGAATCTTAATATATTAAAACCATAGAAGGGTAGCCTGTTGTTACACATGCATATTACTTTAACTATGCAACTAAATAGGAGTTAAATTGTTCATAACAGTAGATTTAGAGGATCAAGTCTTTGACTGAAGAAGCAATAAACACTGTGAAAACATTATTCCATTGAACGAGTAGTCAATCTGTGGAAAAAACACACTGTCACAGGGGACTGAAAGGAGATAGTATTAATTGATCCATGTGTAAATTATCCAGATTTTTTTGAGAAAGAACATTATGAGATGTAGCAAATGGGTAATTTGAGACATGGCATAATAATTATAGCATGTTTGAAAGGAACAGGTGAATTTGCACTTTTACATTAACATTTTCCATCACTGGGTCCTTCCTCGCTTTATGTCTCGATCTGTTGCACAGAAACTGGCAAGAGATTGATTGCCACAATAAGCCAAAAACTCCATTAATGTTATATCATGTGATTTCCAGGATGGTAGAATGAGTGCAAGATAGACCTTGGCTTGTTTCATTGAGCAGTTCTTATTTCCCAAATCAGTTTCTTCTAAAATGCAAGGTCAGCTTTTGTATTCCCCAAGCTGTGCTTCCCATTAAGCATGCCATCATCTGTGCAGGCGCCAAAATTTTTCACTGATCACATATATTATCATATCTTGTGTGAAATTCCAGGATCTGATAAAAGTAATGCCATGTTCATTTACATTTAACTCAGCCACATAATAAATATTGCCAAGTCAGCAAGCCAGGTATGGATAGAAGGAATTGTGTGTGGCTAGCTACTTTCCTCATTGACCTAAATTTTGCACACACGGAGTTATTCTCCTTGGAGCTAACAAGATTGAGAGGGGATTTGATGAAGGAATACAAGATCATGACAGATTTGAACAAAGCAAAGTTGTTCCCATTGGCTGGATACTGATTTAAAGCTTCCCACGAGAAATACAGAGAGCAGCCTGAACTGCTTTCTACCTCACTGGAGATCCTCAGACTATCTTTGATCGGATTTTACTGGCTTTATCTTGCACAAAACGTTATTTCCTTTATCATGTATCTATACACTGAGAATGATTGTGATCATGTATTGTCTTTCCTTTGGCTTGTTAGCACGCAACAAAAGCATTCCTCTGTACTTCGGTACACGTGACAATAAACTAAAACCAACACTAACACACAAAAAGGATCTTGGCAATCAAAAATAGTTGAACACAGTACACTTTGGGAATAATAACGCACAAAGCGAGATGGAGATTAAGTAGCAATTTATTTATTTTAAAGGAAATCTCCATCTTGCTTTGTGCATTATTATTCCCAAATTGTACTGTTCTCAACTATTTTTGATTGCCGAGATCCTTTTTGTGTATTAGTTAGTTGGTTTTAGGTGAATGTTAGACAATGGCTGTTCTTTCTCCACATATGCTAGCTGATCTGCAGAATATTCCCAGAATTTTATTTTAGATTTCCAGAATTTGAAAAAAAAATTTAATTTACATTGCTTTGCTAACTACAATTATGGATGTTTCTGTATCTAGCAAGTAATGAATGGTGCATTTTTACAAACTTGTTTTTCCAACACAAATTATGTGAATTATCTGCAGATTTACAACATTCTGTAGAATTAGCCAACATTGGCACATTTTCAACTCTTAAATGGAATTTACTCTAAAACAGTTTAATTAACGACAATAATTAAATTCTCCGATTGCTACTCCTAATAGGAGCCACAGTGCACACAGTTACTTTAGGATATTATACAAAACTACTCAAGTCTACATCAATAATTTAGCTAAATATCAACAAGAACCTAAAATCATTACCTAATTAAATATTAGTTGATATTTCCATTCCAAAATGACTAACTTGATTTGCCTACCTGATTTACAACATCTTTTAATCCAAGCATTAACTGGAAGGCATTTGACTGAATTATGATCTGAAAAGTGTCACACATTTCCCTTGTTTTACTATCAGTACCTATTTATAAAAAGCAATTTCAATTTCAACACAAACAGTTATTTTATCTTGATCTATTATTCCATTATCCATTATTATAACTTTAGGCTAGCCCAAATATTCTATCAAAGAAAATAGTTGCAACCATCAATATATACAGTTTGCCATTTTCAGATCATCTCAACTTGAAATTTTAAACTTTTACTTCTGGAAGGTGACACAATTCCATTACTGTGATTCCATATTTTTTATTTTAATTGCCAAACACATATGATAAACAGCAAACAGATAAAATGAGAACAGCGGTGGTGATATGCATTTTTACAACAAAAAAAAACTAGCTAATTCCCTGTTGCAATCAAACTAGAAAAATGTGGCCTGCTCTGCAGTGAGTAAGAAATACCCTGAGGTGACTTAAGAGAATGTTGCAAAATCATTTATGGCTAGGATAGAGTTAAAAGGATAAACAGTAATTCTGAAAAGTGGTGATAAATACTTGAAGAGGGAAACCCATTTACCTCTCTGCTAAGTAATGCAGTACCTAATTTCCATGCATAAAAATCTCATCAATGTGTCACCTAACTTTGGGGGTCAAGATAAATCAGTCAGTCATTAAAGAAGGCTGACTGATAAGCAATTCAAAATTATTATCTAAACTATGTCAATTTAAACAATTGTCCATTAAATTCAAAATGAGACCCAAATCAAACTTATTGGGGGAAAAAATCCATAGAATAATCAATCAAAAGAATGATAGGTCACTCCCAGAGGCAGGATTGTCAGACAAACCTACTAAAGGACCTGTCCCACTTGGGCGTCATTTGCGTGTAATTTACGTGACATCATGTCATTTGCGTGTAATGGTTTACGCGCGGCGCCCCAGGATTTTGGGATGCACAAAATCTTTGCGCGCCATCTGCATGACACGCAAATGACGCCCAAGTGGGACGGGCCCTTAACTGTTGCACAACTATAAACAAAAATGAGCTGTAACTGTGGGCAATGCTGGCGTTTAACTCCTTATAAACAGTGTCTAGATTTAAGGGTTAAATTATTCAAAAATTATTCCACTTCGTTACACAATTTCAATGGTGCTCTCCAAATTAAATCTGCCTACCTGGAGACAGACACACAAAGCTCAAGTGACTCAGCAGGTCAGACAACATCTCTGGAGAAAAGGAAGATGATGTTTTGGGACGAGACTCTTCTTCAGGGTACCTGGATCTGATGCTTGATTAAAATGTCAAATCACAGAACTTGACGACGTTTTTAAAGAGAACTGGGGCAGTCCCACAATATTCACGCCTCTGCGATTTGTTGGATTGATCAATATATTTTCTCTGGCTTTTTTTATACCCTAGCATGTACATTTTATATAAGACATGAAACTGCTCTTGTCCTTATGTAAAAGATTATTGTACAACAGCTGAACTCAGCAGGAGGCGCGCTATGTCAGCGGACACCACAATGAAATCTGCCCAGCATCCCATGAAAGGGATTTCTTTCCTGTTGAACACATAATTATCTGCTTTCTCAGCCAGTGGTGATGATGCTTTGGTGTCACTGCAGAAAGAATGGTGATACATATTCAAAGACATTACGAAAATACAGTCTTTTGATTGAAACAATGCAATTACAGCCAATAGGAAGATTAGTGGCAGTCGAATGGATCCAGTAATAACTTTTTTTTTTAAAGACCAGGCAGGCTTAGTTTAATTTACTATAGATTGTGGGGTGAAGAGTGGTTTGAGTTTCACGAGTGTTTGTCATATGCACCGGATATTAACCAGAACAATGAAAGTCTTACTTGCTCAAGCTTTATAGACACATTAGCTGCACTTGTTAGGACTTCATTTGAAAGGTATCTAATTCTAGGTAGTACACTTCAGGAACAATTTCATAGACCTGGAGAAGGAAATACTAAACCAGAGCCTGGGATGAGAGACTTAACTTACATAGAAACTGGAGAAACCTGGCCTGTTCTGCAGTGAGTAACAGAAACTTCCAATATCATTTATGGTTAGAGTAGAGTTAAAGGGATAAACGTATTCAATAGTAATTTGCAAAAAAGGATGTGATAAATATTTGAAGACGAGAAAATTATAAGAGTTTGGGGAAAGGGCACAGGTGCACAGTAGAGAGAGCATGCGTGGCTTGGTTCGGCAACGTGAGCGCCCTGGAGAGGAAAAGACTACAAAAAGTAGTAAACACGGCCCAGTCCATCATCGGCTCTGACCTTCCTTCCATCGAGGGGATTTATCACAGTCGCAGCCTCAAAAAGGCTGGCAGTATCATCAAAGACCCACACCATCCTGGCCACATACTCATATCCCTGCTACCTTCAGGTAGAAGGTACAGGAGCCTGAAGACTGCAACAACCAGGTTTAGGAATAGCTACTTCCCCACAGCCATCAGGCTATTAAACCTGGCTTGGACAAAACTCTGATTATAAATAACCCATTATCTGTTATATGCACTTTATCAGTTTATTTATTCATGTGTGTATATATTTATATTATGGTATATGGACATACTTATCTGTTTTGTAGTAAATGCCTACTATGTTCTGTGTGCTGAAGCAAAGCAAGAATTTCCATTGTCCTATACAGGGACACATGACAACAAACTCACTTGAACTTCACTTGAACTTGAAAGGACGGGGGGGAAAGAAGAGGATCAATTTGGAAACTACTGACCAAGTCTTAAATTTTCTACCCAGAAAGTTGTGGAGACGAGGAACTGGAGGTATTAAATTACATGGTTAAAAAAATATTTTGAAGATCAGAGATTGGAATTGGCGCAGAAGAGGAGGCATAACTTCAGCCATCATTATATCGCATTGCAGGACAGTTTTGTTCAGGTATAGACACATCCTATCTGCTCAAGTTCAAACAAATGCTTCAAAACATTGTCCGGTGGTTCATTCTACAGCAAGACAATGATCCCAAACATACTGCTGAAGCAACAAAGGAGTTTTTCAAAGCTACAAAATGGTCAATTTTTGAGTGGCCAAGTCAATCACCCGATCTGAACCCAATTGAGCATGCCTTTTATATGCTGGAGAGAAAACTGAAGGGGACTAGCCCCCAAATCAAGCATAAGCTAAAGATGGCTGCAAAACAGGCCTGGCAGAGCATCACCAAAGAAGACACCCAGCAACTGGAGATGTCCATGAATCGCAGACTTCAAGCAATCATTGCATGCAAAGTAAATGCAACAAAATACTAAACATGACTACTTTCATTCACATGACATTGCTGTGTCCCAAACATTATGGTGCCCTGAAATGGGGGGGGGGGGACTATGTATAAACACTGCTGTAATTTCTACATGGTGAAAAAAAAGTATAAAAATGGCCTTCATTAAAATCTGACAATATGCACTTTAACCACATGTGATTTTTTTTCTTACAAATCTCAAATTGTGGAGTACAGAGACAAATAAATAAATGATGGGTCTTTGTCCCAAACATTATGGAGGGCACTGTGTATCACTCCATTCCCTGCATATCCATATGCCAATCCAAAAGACTCTTAAGTGCCACTATCATATCTGCCTCATCTACGATCTCCAGCAGTGCTTCCTATGTTTATTTCCAAGTCATATATATATATATATATATATATAAAACAAATAGCAGAGATTCCAGCACAGATCCTTGCAGAACTCCATTTGTCAGACCTCCAGCCTGAATATTGTCCTTCCACAAGCCTCAGTCTTCTATCAGTAGGCTATGTCTAAGCTGTAATCCACATGACCAAGTCACTGTTAACCCTGTGCATTTTAATGTTCGCAGAACTTAATCAAATGACTTCATAAAATCCATGTAGACAGTATCCACCGCCCCACCCTCATCGATCACCTTCATCACTGTAGTGGCAGATTATTATATCATTCAAGGAATATTTCCCTCTATCCACTATGTTGAAGACAAGGGGGGTAAGGAGATAGGGTCGTTACGCATGGGAGCTCCCCATGAGACATTCAAAGCCGTCCAAAGATATATTTTCAAAACACAGTCTCTTGATTAATAGTTTCTTTATTGTCGAAGTAAAACAGTAACATTTTCATCCAAACTTCTTCTTGTTTAAGTACATTTTAATCTTATTCGGTCATCTCCGGCATGTGACTCCGAAATGGTAGAAATCCCTGACATGGTCCAAAGTTCTGATATGGTACAAAGCTATGCAATCCCTCCATGCTTCTTCCAAACTAAACTAAAAAACTACAAGTTTCTGCACAAGAATCCCAGCAGCAAACACACCTCCGACTACGTAATAAATCCCACCCACATAATCACAGGCAGACAAAATTTAAAAGCAAATCCCATAATTTATAACATACTATGTAAAGTCAAATGGCCACTACAATCACCTCCTCAAATGGTCACTATCAAGTTAGTAAGTCTCTCTATTGGGTTAGTTACACGTTCTATGATTTCATTAGTCTAAAGATCTAAATCTAAAATGTTTCCAAATATTGATGCACAATTCATAATTGTTGTGCAAAATAAATTGTTATGAGCGATTTTCCATCATATGTGCATAGCAAGCTAGTTCAGAAGAATAATTTTGTGCTTGGTTTATGTTGATAACAGTCCTACTTTTTCAATAATAACTTGCCATCCTTACCCGCTCTGCCTTATGTATGTCATAACTCTTAATTGTTATTTAAAGTCATCTGCAAGCCAGTGAATTGTAGAGCTAACTTCCTGGAGTATTTAGAGAGAAATGATCCTGTGAATGATTTCCAAGTGTCCCAATTGCAGCTTCACGATTACTTGCCATGAACAAAGATGCAGATTGTTTTCAGGTGATCTGAATTCAAACTTTATGATAGAAAGACAGGGATAACCCAAAACAATGGAGCAATATTTCCATCTTTTTCTTTTAAAGATTCTTTTGTAAGTAGGAAATATCCATATAAATGCAGGACTCATTCATACAGGAAATAGTTTACTTGCATTGAACCAAGGGCAAACATTTGCACCAATTATCAGCATAAGCAGGTTTTAGTTAACGTGTGAAAAAAAAGGCAAGTAAGTCTCTAACAAGGGAAAGAAATAAAAAGAATCCCAATCGCAATTCAATCCTTCTGAAAGAATGTGAATATAAAAATAACTTATTAGTATTTTCCCACATATCTTGAGGAATTATGATTCCATTTGAATACATTTTCAGATTCACTGACCTGAAATGAATCCAAGTGTCAAAATAACTTGCTTCCAAGTATCCTATAAAAGACAAAATGTACCTATTAGTAGTGGAAGCTTTTCCAACCTGTCTTTGCGATGTCAGTAAATGAACACAATACCCCTGTTGCATCACTGTAGTTACCGTTTCCCATCACAGTAGTGATCCATTTACCATTTCTCTGTTAACCTTATGAGTTACCACCTGCTTTCTCAAAATCCAAATATGGTACATCCATAGGTTCCCCATTGCTCAACCTGCTCATTAAATTCTCAAAATAACATTTTCAATCGTAATTTCCCCTTTGATTAAACATATTTTATTTTTCTAGGTATCATCTTACGACTTTCATCTTTACAGTTTTCAGCAATCTCTCAACAACAAATGAAAGCATTTGCCACGGCCTCTGAGCATCCAAATTATGTTATTTAAATGCTTCAAGGTGCTTCGTATGCTATGGTATATGGTTCTGCCTTTAGTTCTAATTAATAATACTAATTACAAAAGTAAAAGTGTACATATAGACCTATGTAATCTAATATAAATGTGTACCCATCCTGTTTTTTTCACTCTTCCATGACTTTGGACATTAGCAATAACCCCCCACTGTTATTTGGGGTGCACTTCTTCCCACCCTGCCTCTTGCAAAGAAGCTATCCCATACTCTGAATTCCCTATCTCCACCACATCTGCTCCCGTGATAAGGTTTTCCATGCAAGGACATCCGAGATGTCCTCATTCTTTAGTAAATGTGGTTTCTCTCCTGTCATAATTGGGTCCCTCTCACGTGTCTCCTTTGGGTCCCGTAGTTCTGCTCATGCTGCTCCTCCTCCCCTAGACGCAAAAAGGACAGCGTTCCCCTGGTCCTCATCTTTCACGCCACCAGCCTCCGCATCCAACGGATCATGCTCCACAGTGGAATACCTCCACTATTCACATCTGCCCATCTCAACCCCTTTCCACCTTCCCCAGAGACCACACCCTCCGCAACTCCTTGGCTCACTCATCCCATTCCACCCACAGCACCCCCTCCAATGGTACTTTCCCCTGCAAACGCAGGAGATGCAACACCCGTCCTTATACCTCCTCCTTCAACTCGATCCAAGGACCCCGACAATCCTTCCAGGTGAGACAGACGTTCACATGCAACTCCTCTAACTCATTCGACTGCATCCAATGTTCCTGGAGTAGCATCCTCTACATTGGCGACTGTTTCACTAAACACTTGCGTACAGAATGCCAAGGCCCAGTGGATCTCCCAGTCGCTGTTTTAACTCCCCATCAATTCCCATACTGACCTTTCTGTCCTGGGCCGCCCGCCTCCATTGCCAGAGTGAGACCACATGCAAATAGGAGAAACGGCACCTCTTATTTTGCTTAGGGAGCCTACAACCCTGCAGGATGAACAGCGAATTCACTAATTTTGGGTAACTTCTACAAACACACCCATCCCTTCCACTCACTCTTCTCCACCCACCGCCCCCTCTCTTCCACTCCCTCTTCTCCACTCCCCGCCCCTTCTCCACCTCCATCCTCTTTCTCCACTGATGGTTGGTTAACCAGTGCCACAGTTCGCAGCGATGTATCTCTCTTGGGATCACACCATTGCAAGCCAACGATTGGCCGACCAGCGAACCTGACGTCATCTGTTGCCAGCCCTGATTTAACCTGGTCTTTTCTTGCTTCCAGTCCCCCTGCTCCACCCACCTACAATCAGACTGAAGAAGGGTCGTGACCCGAAACGTCACCACCCTTTATCTCCAGAGACACAGTCAAATGTTGCAGTAAACGTGATTTGGTGGGCACTTTTCACAGAGATTACGTATGATTTTCAAATGTTAGATCTCACCAATGAATGAAAAGCGGTCAATTTCTGGATCCGCCCATTCACAACACCCACAAAAAGTGTTTTTAGCCCCAATGCGGATGCTTGTTTGCACATCACATGTTAGGAACACACCCAGAGAAAAGACAAGTTGCTCCACGACTCTACTTCTAGTTGAGGCAGGTACATGGAGAGAAAAAGGCCATTGTACCGTTATGGAGTGTGTCAGATCCTTACCTCGAGGGACTCTGCAGACTGATGTTGAGACTGTGGGGATTAGACTCACGACTACCAAATTGAGGAGCCAAGTATGCACGATTCTGAGGAGGAGAATGTGTGATACCAGAATCAAGATGATGAACTGGTGGAGAAGGACATTTAGAAGTTGTGGGAACTAAACCAAATCTCCGTACAAATGTATGGTGGCCAGGGATGGAAAAAGATGTGGAACGACATGAGAGGTCATGCCGTAGATGGTAAGCAAACCCAATCCACCTGAGCCAATAGCCTGAGGTACATTGTTGCCCGCATGGCCATGGGAAGATGTTGTGGTAGATTTTCTAGGCCCACTTCCATCAGGAGAGTCAATACTGGTTGTGATTGACTACTACAGCACGTTCTGTGTTCAGTGTCCTTGGAGTGTGTCTATCATATTCAGATCAAGGAAAAGATCTGACTGCTGCCTCTGCTAAAGCTGTGCATTAATTTACTTTAAGTTTAGTAAAACATAGACAACATTCTCAGTGCCAATGAAAAAACTACATCAACTTATGTTAAGCAACATATTCAACGAGGCCAAATGCACCCTCCCACACCACACTCTCACCCTCAACCCCAGCATCCAACCTGCCTGCAGAAGATCTCCCCTCCCCTTTCACCCTATCCAAAACTACTCCCCAAAACAAACACACACCATCCTCCACACACAACCCACCCCCACATCCCGCCCTTCATTACCCATCACCCAGCCCCATGCCGAATCGGCACTGGGCGATTCAGAGCCAATTCCCAGCCACCAGGACAGAAACATAGAAAATAGGTGCAGGAGTAGGCCATTCAGCCCTTCAAGCCAGCACCACCATTCAATATGATCATGGCTGATCATCCAACTCAGTATCTTGTACCTGCCTTCTCTCCATACCCCCTGATTCCTTTAGCCACAAGGGCCACATCTAACTCCCTCTTAAATATAGCCAATGAACTGGCCTCAACTACCCTCTGTGGCAGAGAGTTCCAGTGATTCACCACTCTCTGTGTGAAAAATGTTTTCCTCATCTCGGTCCTAAAGGATTTCCCCCTTATCCTTAAACTGTGACCCCTTGTCCAGGACTTCCCCAACATCGGGAACAATCTTCCTGCATCTAGCCTGTCCAACCCCTTAAGAATTTTGTAAGTTTCTATAAGATCCCCCCTCAATCTTCTAAATTCTAGCGTGTACAAGCCGAGTCTATCCAGTCTTTCTTCATATGAAAGTCCTGACGTGCCAGGAATCAGTCTGGTGAACCGTCTCTGTGCTCCCTCTATGGCAAGAATGTCCTTCCTCAGATTAGGAGACCAAAACTGTACGCAATACTCCAGGCGTGGACCCTGTACAACTGCAGTAGAACCTCGGGGGTTACACAAAAAAGCTGGAGAAACTCAGCGGGCGCAGCAGCATCTATGGAGCGAAGGAAATAGGCAACGTTTCGGGACGAAACGTTGCCTATTTCCTTCGCTCCATAGATGCTGCTGCACCCGCTGAGTTTCTCCAGCTTTTTTGTGCAACCTTCGATTCTCCAGCATCTGCACAGTTCCTTCTTAAACACTGCAGTAGAGCTTCCCTGCTCCTTTATGTGGGCCGAGGCGACAGAGACGACCCTGGGCCATGGACAGACAGGTCTCCCCTGTGGACGTGCGCTAATCCCGGGCCTGGTGAGAGGGGCCGATCCGATCCGATGTACGCGGGGCCGGGGCCCGGGTCGGCTTTAGGCCTCAGTGTTTGCGCATCTCCCCCGCGCGGAAACCACCGACGGTTATGGATGTTTCATGGTCGCTGCCTGGACCTCCCCCGTGAAGCAGAGCGGGCGGGAGAGCGGGTACCTGGGCCTTTCCGGGCCGGGCCGGGCCGGGTGTTCGCGTCTAGGCTTCAACAGCGACAACTACCCGCCGAGAGGACGACGCCATGTCTGTCAGACCCGCTCTGCCGATCGCCGAGCCCCCGAACTCTGAACCCAACCAACCCAAGGACACACAATCGGCCCCGAGACATCGATCGATCCCTGGGCAGGCGCCGTCTTGGTCCCGACCGAAGCCAATGAGCTCCATGCACCGACCGGCCCTGGAGAAGTTTGCAACGACAGTAATTAGCATCGCAACCGGACTAAATTACAGTGAGAGTTCCATTGCAATCAATTGCAAAGAAGGATTCACACCGATGCATGCATTTGGGAAGTCAAACTAACTTTGTTTCCACCAAAAGAGATGGATAAACTCTCCAAAAAGATCTTGAGCACTCGAAAGCTATAACCACAAAAGCAGGCAAATAAGTTATAACTGTTAAGTATCTATAATGTGGATTACTTGGTGGCATCTATTAGTTAAGCGGCGGTTTTGGAAATACAGTGGTGGCAGTTCCATGCTTCGTGAATAAATAATTATTCTCTCGTTTGTTTATCTCTGAAAATTGGACAGTGTATCTTTCTGAGATTAACATTGACTTTTAGCAAGGACGAAATAGCGATCTTTGCATTAGCAATTAAAATCAACTTAAATAATAGCTGACTGTTGACATGTTTTCTCTCTATCGTCCCTGATAATTATGGGGAAAGGATTATGTTTAAGGTATGACAGCAGATACATTTTTTAATATTGTGAACAATTGGGAAGAGGTTGGTGCAGATAATTTGGTGTATCACGGTAGTTTGCAACATGTTTGTGCAAATAATATTTGTCCGGCAACTTGCAAACCACTTGAAATAACTTCTACCATAAAATACCCTGTGTTTATGTATGTTTAAAGCAATAAAATGAAACAATAATAACACTTCGAGTGCAATTTCCGTTAAATTAGAAAAGCGATTTTAGTTTACATATAAAAATGTGGCAAATGGGTTTTCAAGAGAGACCTCCTCACCACGCGTCCCCTCCCCACCCCCACTCGCACATAGGAAATGATAAATGCCAATAGACCAGAAATAGGTCTGTTCGGTGGACCAATTTATTTCCTTGATATCTTCAGAGGAATCTGCGCGAATTAATGTAAAATGAATGCTATCTTAAAATTCATTTATTTATCAATAACTGCATATTTAATCTAGACCAGATTCTATGCACATATAAACATGTTATTGCTACAACTTTGGCAAATTACGTTACATTTTTCGACAATCAATATTATTATGTATTCAACAACTTTGAGAACTGTTTATGTTTTATCTTTGGTGTGGTAAGCAAGACCATTATTATGCTAGTTTTTGTTACAAACGCCTGCAGATTGTTGCCAATCGATGTAAGTAATGAACATTTGTAATGAATATAATACTGGAAAAATACGCTATATTGTTATAATTGTAATAAACTATTTCTTTGAAAGCTTTATAACATCGTTCAAATGTGTATGTTGATTATTTGGCGGTTAAATCAATAGCAAACTTTACGTATTTGTTCCAAAGTGGGTAATGCAGAATGTTATATTGGTGTTTACGGATAAAGTGTAACATTTTGTTTCTTATGATCAATCACAAGGATTATGGATTTGTTTTCCAGTATCATGTATTCATAAAAATAATCTAATTGCACCTCAATTCCCAAAAAGTTGTGATAAATTTCGCATGTAAATCTAATACATTTTGAAGTATAGGTAGTAAATATAATATGTGCTGCAAAGTGCAATAAATATCTCTTCGAGTCGTGGAGATGAAGATAGATCGCATATTTAGGTCTAGTTTCAGCTTTGTGACAATTCGATGTATTTACTATTTAGGGTCCAGCCTTATTTATAATGTTACCTTGGTGAACAGCATATGCCAAATTACAAATTATCGGTCTAAACTATGAAGATTGTCAATAATAGTTATCTCGCCGAATAAATAATGCAACGTGTAATCTGGAAATGATAATCTATTTGTGGATTAACGGCTCTGCTAAAAGGTGCAGATTAAATTAGTTGAAGTTTAGTAAAACGTGGACAACATTCTCGGTGCTTAAATGAAAAGGCGACATCAGCACACGTTAAACAACTTATTTAACGTATTTTAAATGCTATTTCAGTGTTTTGCATTTATGAATATATTTAGTTTCGTTCAACGTCTAATTAACATGCCGTCGGATTATTTGAATTTTCTACAATGGAGTATGAAGTACAAAGTTCCTCCTATACATTGCAAGAAGTGTGAATATTGGGTAAATATAAACATGCGAAGCCACTTGCTGCTGGAAGCATGCATTAGTTGACAGGAGAACTAAACTGTGCGTGCTCGGTTCTCTCAAAAAAACCTCCATCAGAGATGATTATCAATTGCCTTTGTCCACGCCGCACTAAGTACCATATCGGCTGTAAATGTTTAAAACAGCCACGAGGAAAACCACGGAGGTGACTACAGTGACGAATTACTTTTCTTTTTAGCATTGTCCTTTTTGAAGAACCAATATAATTTCAGCCGTGATTTAAATGAATTGCAACGTAAGTGTACGTTTTACTGCAAATTAACAACCAAAAATGCTTTGAGAATCATTTGACCCAATCAGGATACCATTGATATAGAGAACAGATGAACAAATATTTCATAATGAACCATCAGGCAGAAATATGTAAATATATATATGTATGCATATATAATATTATATATGTGGATTATATTATATAATATATATAATATTACATGCAACCCCATGCATTGTGCAAAAAGATCTGTTGAAATTTTAAATATCATGCAAGCTGCAAATATAATTTTGATTTACCTCGAGCAAATCAAAAGTTTACCTGATTTTTAGCGTGCTTTGGTGTTTAAAGCCGCTGGGTTTGGGGACGACCCAGTCACCGCGCTGCGCGATGTGTCATTCTATTTGGCCACGCCCCTGTGCCATCCCAGCTCCCCCGTGTTTAGCTAAGTAATAACAATAGCAGTAATACTCGCTAATTAAATTAATTACGAATGCTTGTCAGTGGTGGATTAATGGCCAATAGCAGCCGCTAGGTATGAGTTACAGCCCAGAGGCTGATGATAACTGTGTTCCAGGAGTGGGGACACATCAAGTGGACAAGAGGAGGTAATTGCTGAGTACAAGAGGCGCAGCTGGGCAAGTATTGCTAAGTATAAATAGTCTGACTTCAATAGCGCATCAGTATTAGATCTACATCTCCGAGCAAGCCGAATTCTGGAAGATCAGGTTTGCATTTCAACTCCAAGGCGACATACCACAGAGAAATATTGTACGTTTAATGTATTGGAGAGAATAACACACAGGGAGAGGAGGAGAAGAAAAAAAAAACAAGACAGGGTCATATTCCTCAGAGCAGCAATGGAAGAACTTACAGCTTTTGTTTCGAAGTCTTTTGATCAAAAAGTGAAAGAGAGGAAGGATGTGATCACATACAGAGAAGTTCTTGAGAGCGGGCCTGTGCGAGCTCGGGAGCCGGGTCTGAGTGAAGGAAGTCGGGATGAAGTAATCGGTGCACAGCGCGGGGCGTCTCGTTCTCCAAGTAGCGAGCCAGAGATCGGGCCGGATAGACCGCGGGACAGCGGCACTCCGAAACTAACCGATCCGGGTAAACAAACCTTCTCATTTCACACACAGCAACGTGTGGTCTGCGTGGCGCCGTGTCAATGTTAGCTTGGTTTATTTGTGATTGTTTCAATCATGTCATTTACGAAAATCAGAGGACATGAGCACATTATGAGCAATCTGCCGAATTATTTTAATTGCTGTATTAAGTTGTCAGCTTCACATAACTCGAGAGCAGTAAATCATAAAACGGGCGGTTAATTACTACATAATCAATGATTTTGTTTTAAAAAGTGAAAGTTGCCTATCGATAAGGGACACGGAATGTGTGTCGGATCATACCGCGCGGATGTTTACAGGGGATTCGGTGACGCGAGAAGTTCAATCAATTTTAATTGCGGTGTAAAACTTAATAGCTTCTTCTGGTTTCTATTTTTCTAAAGAATGTGCCCTTCCGCTTGGCATCGGTTTTAAACAGGCCGGGTTTGCTGATATTCAATATAACGTAAAGAAAGTGTTTTTTTTTTTAAAAAAGAGACGTATTTAAAGGCAGTTACTGCTGTTTCCAGACGTTTAGCCGTAGGTAAATGACAATGACGGAACTAATCTTAATGATATATTTACATCGATACAGTGCAACTAAGTTTTGTCTCATTTACCGAGATTCACACACGATTCTACAGCATCGTTAGGAGATGGTTTCATAAATAAATGCTATTACTTTATCTATGACGCCATTTACAAGGCCACATCATCGGAAACCACACAACTATTCGCAATACTTTACATATTTCATAGAATATTGCACTTTTATAGCCTAAAAACGATTAAATGGATGCCGAATGTGGATTCAGCATTGCAGATTCTGAACCAGTCGTCTCGCTAAGTATAATCGTTCCATTTATCATTTCGCAACATTTTCTTTGATAAATGTATTTACGACAGTAGATGGGATTCTCGTTGTTATCCTCTTTTCATACAGTAAATGTTAGGTGCAGATAACGTCTTCAATCAGTATTTAGGCTGGAGCAAAACAATTTTCTTTTCTCCTTTCATCTTTATTCGCAGTAAATTGCAACAAAAAGCAAACCGTCCAATCTCTCCCATGTAGCGTAAGATGCTTTCACGGTGTAACCTTGTCGGTGATGTGTGGCACGGTGATTTTTAATGTACATATGTATATGACAGATGACTCTCTTTATGAAAATAAATCATATAAAAACGTATTGCTGATTCACATGACGATTAAAATAAGAAGACGTGTCTAAGTTTCCAGAGCTATGAGCGACAAAGTATATCAGTGCTCGCTGTCACATTGTACTTTGTAATCAGTAAGCGTTAATTGATTTATTTTTAAATTTCGTTACAAATAAATCAAGCCACTAAAACACGAACAGTTTGGCAATCATAACAAAGGTCTTTCTGACCCAGTATTGTGGTTGAAAATGTATTGTCCTAAATATAAAAAGACGACGAGCATTGCTTCTGTGTCTAATTTGGTTAGAGGGCCCGTTCTGTCAGTAAACCAGTAGCAGAGCCCGCTGGATGTTGCAGCTTATGTACCTAAAGAAAAAGATCCTAAACTCGAAACATTTGGAGCTCCACTGTGAAGTGTTTATTAATTACACAGAGCGGAACCTAATAGTTCAGCTATTCAAACAACTTGGCTCTTTGTTATCTAACGCATGTGATAGCACCTGAGTCTTCCTGATAGATAATGGGATGAGAGAGCAGAATTTAAAAAGACCAAATACGCTGTGAGTTTGTATTAATAGCCATATTTAAAATATTCAAAATATTTAAAACGTCCGTTCTTTCTGTGCAGCAACAAATTTACTAAATCAAATTATTTAAATGCGATGCACATGGCTAACATTCAAAGGTGTTGTCTATTGTTATGTTCTGGCAATATCAGACCGACGCTACTGTATATCATCATGCTCGTCATTGAGTAAGAAAATTATGAAAATAAGATTAATTGAGAGAGGTGGAAATTATGTTGAATAAACAAAAATAATAATTTCCCGTGAACGCACAGCTTTCTTCCTGCTACTAAATGCTGCTTCTTTACCGTGGTACTAGCGTGGGCACTCCAGTGACAAGTTCGGTGGCGAGGGCAGGAGTTAGATTGTGTTTATCGTTAATTGTACCTTGTGTGGCTGAAATGGTTGTGATTCCGACCGGATTTGATTTTTATAGAACTGTTAACTTTTTAAAGATCTCCATTTCAAATATTCCTGCCAATGATTCTATCTATCGATATAACTAGCAAAGACGTGATGATAATTCTCGCCGTGCAATGCTCGTTTGTAGGAAGTGGCGACATTAAAGAGAAAAAGGAAGACACCAAACCAGTGGAAGAGGAAGCTCAGACCAAAATTAAGCAACGGCGAAGTCGGACTAACTTCACACTGGAACAGCTAAACGAGCTGGAGAGGTTATTCGATGAGACTCATTATCCGGATGCATTTATGAGGGAAGAGCTGAGCCAGAGACTGGGGCTCTCAGAGGCCAGGGTACAAGTAAGGCAAACATTCCCCATTACACACCCATCTGGCATTTTGGAAACACCAGTTTTAATTTCGTAACACGAAGTTTTTAATATACCGGGTGATTTCATTATTTATATTTAAACGCGGATTGTGGTTTGCACCTCTGCGAGAAATGAATACTGTACCAATACACTTGGGTTTACGTGCAAAGGAAACAAATTAGGGCAACTGCACAACATCGGGCTCGGGACATAAAGGGGATGATTTATGTTTACATAAGTAGTCCTTCAGATGTCGACGCTGCATGCGGCTATGATGAATTAAATAGGTTTGGATCGTACGAACTGATATTTAATTTACTAGAAGTTTCGGAGAAGTTGCGGTTGATAGGCTAGAGGCAGCTGCAGCTGCTGTTGGGAAATTACTTGCAGCGTGCGCCCTCTGTAACTGTACCATCTGCATCAAGCTATATGGTATTCTTATGGGGGTTCCCAGCCTGTAATACGATAACGAGGTAAACTTAGCAGCAACTTGACCCGAACAAATCGACCAGTGTCCAAAACCATCAAACAGACCTGCAAAAGGGAGGAAAAAAAGATTTGTTGCTCAAAGAACCTTCGAAGGAAAAAAAACATTATTCACACGATCCTTTTCTTATTCCTCTGTGTATGACCAGTAACATCCCCCCCCATTACATTTCTCAATATCATGCCACAAGGAATGATGAGAGATAATTAACGTTGTTGGTGATGATACCAATAGCAAGTCGCCCGAGCTCTGAATATCTGAATTTAAGTTATTTATTAGCAGTTGTACAGGGCGCCGTATTGGTCAACTTCTCAGTTCAGATGTCCATGCCATTCATAATGGTTTAAACCCAGGGCAGCAAGTGGTATATTTCAAGAACTATTATGCATCCTACAAACGATACATGTTAAACACAAACCTTGCCCTGTGACATTTGTAGGCTTGCACCATGGGGGTATGTCCCGTCATCTATTCCCATTCTCCTGAACAGCTCTTCCCATCACTGTAAAATTATTGGTTACATTGTAATGGCAAACTGAATCCACATTATATCTGAAATCCTCATCAATATCATCGACTGGGTAATCATCCTTTGTTCTCAGTGGCAATTAAATTCCACTTCCTAGGCATGTACAAAAGGAGAACTCAAGAAATAATCTACATTTCATTTTCAATCAGTCATTTTTGAAGAGCCACAGAACTATATTTAGCTGCCATGCCTGGGCAGCATTTGGTCTCAATTGTATCAATTCGGATGCTGTTATGTCATGAGCTGTAGGATGCCATATTGATTAAAACTCATTGAACAAAGTATAGTGAAAGGTTTCCAGAAGATTGAATATTTAATCAACGCATCAAAGTATTTGATTTAATTTCCGTTACTAAATCCGTATGTTAAACTAACAATCTGCTTTGATAATACTTATCATTAAAAAAAAATGCGACGTCCCCGTGCCATTGGATCGAAAGTAAACGTGGCTTCACAATTCCAAAATGCGCTTAAGTTTTTTTTTCCTGCCCATGTATGCATCTGGGAAACTTGTTCATGTGGTGCTACTTGCAAATAAAATGATTTCGATATAGTACATGCATTATTTAACACCAGACTTTCATCTGAGAATTGAAAACCAGCTTAACATATTAATGCGGTATTTATTGTATGGGTTTTAATCTGTGTCCTTTGTGAGCGTATGTTGCCTTGCTATAATAAACAAAAGAATAAACACCGGATTATATCACATATATAAATCTGGAATAATACTAATTACAAGGCATTGGAATTATTAACAGGGAAACGTTTTTTTCTCTCATTGCTGGTAGTTATTTTAGTCTATTAATGAGCAAAGTCTGATTGGAGGCAGACCATTGCTCAAACGTCAGGGCCATTATCGTTGTGGTATTAGATGTCATGGAGTTGTCTCTGGATCGTATGGTACCATAACCTTTATCTATAAATGAAACGAGGCATAAAATAATCTCTCATGTACCAATAAACATTTAAAAAAAAAACCGGACATCATAATGTGTTTTCGATTGTTTGCAGCATCCCCCCCCTCCAAATATATTGCCATGCGTTGTATATGTAAGAGTCAGATAATTAAAATAAACGAGGTCAATCAGATTAATAATTAATAAGTCCGACGGGATATTGCATCGCATAGTTGTCAGTTTGAACAATATAACTCGTGCATTCTGAGATGCAGCTGCCAATCATTGTCATTAAAAAAAAAAATGTTTGCCCCATAGGTATGGTTTCAGAATAGGAGAGCAAAATGTCGAAAGCAAGAAAATCAACTTCATAAAGGTACGTGTGTTAGTTTGGA
Organism: Leucoraja erinaceus; assembly: GCF_028641065.1. Taxonomy (NCBI): domain Eukaryota; kingdom Metazoa; phylum Chordata; class Chondrichthyes; order Rajiformes; family Rajidae; genus Leucoraja; species Leucoraja erinaceus. Next base: position 49,191,170 of record NC_073390.1, read on the forward strand.
GACGTTTAATCATCGCTAATATCCGGACATGCTCGGTTTTAATGGATTGCTATAAACATTATGTGTACACTGGCTTCAAACCGTGTTTATGGGGATGCAATCCAGGGCCGCCTGATTGCGGGACAGCGGCGTAGTGCCAGGGACCCGGGTTCGATCCCGACCTCTGGCACTGTCTGTGTGGAGTTTGCCCGTTCTCCCTGCGACTTCGTGGGTTTTCTCCGGCTGCTTCAGATTTTCCCCACATCCCCAAAACGTGCGGGGTTGTAGGTTAATTTCCCCGCCTGTAAACTGCCTGCAATGTGTAGGGAGTGGATGCGAATATGGGATAACGGAGAACTCGCGTTAACTGTGATCGGTGCTCGGTGTGAATTCGGTGGGCCGAAGGGCCTGTTTCCGTGATGCATCTTTGAAACAAAATGTAATTCTGTATCCAGGGTAGGTGAGTGGGTGGGATCTTGAATACAAAACAGATCGAAAGTTTCAACTATGCTATGAAACATACTTTGAAGTCAAAAATTACAACGCTAATTTCAATATGACATTTTGATCATTGTCTAAGGATTCGCACATACTAATTAAAGTAACACAATAACTATGAGACGAAAAGGTGCATTTATTTCAATGACCTTGTTTACCTGGTGTAGGTGTACTTATTGGAACCGCTAGTCAGTTTGAAGCGTGTCGAGTCGCACCGTACGTTAACGTGGGGGCCTTGAGGATGCCATTTCAACAGGCAAGTAATAACATCCACATCCAACTTCATGATGTTACCGGGTTGTATGCAAAACGAAGCGTTTTACTGTAATTGAAACGAATCACTGATGTCCCCGAGATACAAGTTGCTTGATCCCTTACACGTGGTGGGTCTCGACCCGAAACGTCACATACTCTTTTTCTCCGGAGATGCTGCCTGACTCGCTGAGTTACTCCAGCTTGTTGTGTCTATCTCCGTCCATGATGCTTGTTTTGAAAGTGAAATCCTAATGGGTCATTTGAAATCAATGATCATCGTGATTTTTCAGAGCAATTCTTCATGTCATTGCTAAGATGACATTGATAATGAACAGGTGACCCCATTAATTTCCATGGGCGTGATCTCAGGGGCGAATAATTAGCGAGGAGAGAGAAAACTGGATTTTATTTTGGAGCTACTTGGGGTCTGTTTCCAGTTGAATTAGTTATAGTTGATGATTGCTGAACAACCCGTATCATGTTCTGCCATTTTATCAGTAAGTGCTGTTGATAATGAGACACGGGCAGCGTCCTAAGATGATCGGTATTCCCCCGAGAGCTTTCATTAACAACGTGTAATTCCATTCTTCATTTGCCCGACTTGGCGAAAGGATTCCGACTTGTTTTTTTTTTTGCCATTTATCTGATCCATTTACTAGTATGTGGATGGCTGCACATTTCCCGATGTCTCGTTTTTCAGGATGCCTGAATAATTCAAACGGAGTTTTATTTCTTTGCAAATATTTACTGCCAAATTTTAAGCATGCAGCCTTATTTAGATTTGAGATTCCATTGGCCAGGTGCCGATGTTACTTCCAAGTAGCAATTAATTTGTACAATGTTCTCACCACCTGCAAATAGATGAGTCTTGGCACACGCGGGGAATACTGGCGGTCCTCGCCCAATGTGACATATTCGGTACCAAACCTGGCCTCATAGTCGCAGATTGCATTAACTGTCTGGACATAAGTTCAAGTCAGCATCCAAATATCTGCAATTTGAATTTACTTAATAAGAATTGGAAATTAATTAGTGTTATCCCAACTCCATATCACCCAAGGTTGATTCATGTTGGTCTATTTATTAGCCTTAAGGTTATGTAGTGCGCTTTCCCACTTCGCTTTGCAGTTATTGATTTTAGACGTGTTTACATTTTCACACGATTCTCAGTACACTTGCCCTACATATCTAACTATTCTAAGTATATTCCTTAATCATGTTTGACAGACTGTATTCAAAGATTTCACTACACTTCTCTAGCAATTTTAAAATTCATGTCCGCCTGATAATTTGGGGGAGACGTTGAATTAAATCGAAATAGATACAAATCTACTCGAGTTTTCTCTGGAATGGAACATATTCCTGTAGCCTTCCTTGAGGCCGAGAGACACACTGGACAGATGGACAGGCTTGAATTTCCTCAATTTGAATTAAACTACAGTCTTCGAGCATTTCTGGTGGCAGTTACTATCCACTACCACTGGTTGTTTCAAATGAAGCAAAAACAAATCGTGTCTCCTCTTTAAAATCGATTATTTAAATTTGTTTTTCGAAAATATCCTTCATTTGTTCTATGTATCTCTATATCACCGTCCACATCTCTCGTTTCCCTGTCCCCTGACTCTTAGACTGAAGAAGGGTCTCGATCCGAAACGTCATCTATTCCTTTTCTCCAGAGATGCTGCCTGTCCCACTGCGTTACTCCAGCTTTCTGTGTCTATCTTCCGGTTAAAGCAGCATCAGCAGTTCCTTCCTTACACTACCCTTCACCATCTATGGATTTCCACATCGGTGCTTCTTAAACGTGGATGTGAGTGTGAAGAAGGTTGCTTCGTGGTTTTCTGAAACGATAAGAACAAAAATAAATCGTTAAATCACTAAAACTCTCCACATATGGTCGACTAGAGGAACTGCTGTTTACAGCAAGATGCCTCGTTTTCTATTCAGTTTGATCGGAAGTGTGAAATTCGCGTTACCTTCATCCTGTCTCTTGTCATCCCGTCTCTTGCCTTCAGACGATTGAGCCGCAACGCAAGAATTCACTCGCTGTAGAGTGGAATAATCTGATAGTCTTAGCGTTGAATGTTAGTGTATCCACTCATTGGGGTCCCATTCAAAAACTACAGGCTACTGACCAATGGTATAAAACCACTCGTTACCCTTCTGAGCTATTGATTACTGTCAGACACTTCTGGGAATGTAATTGCAGCGAACTACAGGTGCTGACATCTTAAACAGAACACAAAGTGCTGGAGGAACTCAGCGGATCAGACAGCACCTGTGCATTCAAGAAGGGGCTGACGAAGGGTCCCGACTCGAGACGTCGCTCATCGCCTCCGGAGATGTAGTTCCGTTTACAGATACAACCAGGATACAAGCCCTTCGGCCCACCGAGACCACGCCGGCCATCCACCCGTCCACACTAGTTCGACGTTGTCCTACTTTCCCGTCAATTCCCGAAAGACTGAGGGGGAGAATTTGCAGAGGCACACTAACCTACAAACTCGCACGGGATAGGATTTTTTTTTAATGTTGTGATGTGGGGGGAAAGAGACGGGGTAAACCCACACTGCCACCCAGCTTTGTGTCATCCTCAAACTCGGTGATGTCACATGTCATTGCCTCGTCTAAATCGTTAATATATATTGTAAATAACTGGGGTCCCAGCACCAAGCCTTGCGGCACCACACTTGTCACTACCTGCCATTCTGAAAAGGACCTGTTAATTCCTACCCTTTGCTTCCTGTCTGCCGACCAGTTCTCTAACCATCTAAATACACGATCCCCAATACCATGTGCTCTAATTTGGCACAATGTGCTCTAATTTGGCTCTTGTGTGAGACCTTATCAAAGGCTTTTTGACAGTCCAGATACACCACATCCATTTGTTCTCCCTTATACATTCTATTTGTTACATCCTCAAAACATTCCAGAAGATTAGTCAAGCATGATTACCCCTTCATAAATCCATGCCGACTCTGACCGATCCCGTCACTACTTTCCAGCTGCGTTGCTACAACATCTTTAACAATTGACGCAAGCATCTTCACCACTACCGATGTAAGGCTAACTGGTCTATAATTCCCAGTTTTCGCTCTCTCTACTTTCTTAAAAACGTGGAGTTACATTGGCTACCCTCCAGTCCACAGGAACTGATCCATGCAGACCATCAGGCCCTAGGGATTTGTGTTCAAGAAGGAACTGCAGATGCTGGAAGATCGAACGTACACACAATCTTGCATACACAGAATGCACAGGCCCTAGGGATTTATCTGCCTTCAGTCCCAACAGTTTACCTAACACAAATTCCTGACTGATGTGGATTCCCTTGACTGATGTGGATTCGGACAAACAGCACTTGAGGCCGGGATCCAACCCGGGTCTCTGGTGCTGTGTGGCAGCAACTCTACCACATGCACCACTGCCCCGCTGAAATACAGCTCCTGAATTACATTCTCGTAAATTCAGTTGAAGACAATGAAAGTTTTAAGTTTATACCAATGCATTAAAACTGTGCATGTCCAGATGTTAGCAATGATTAAGAACCTGTAATTTCTTATTTCAAGAGTCAAGAGTGTTTTATTATCATATGTCGCAGATAGAACAATGAAATTCTTGCAGCAGCAGCATAACAGAATAAGTAAATACACGACACTGTAAATAACATAATAAACGGGAAAAAATGTTAAGTGTGTGGATATATACATAATAAATATATATATATATATAAATGCACACACACATATATATATGATTCAATATGACCATGGCTGATCATCCCCAATCAGTACCCCGTTCCTGCCTTCTCCCATATCTACCCCCCCCCCACACACACACACACACATATACCTCAAGTCAAGACAAGAGTGTGTGATTGTCATATGTCCCAGATAGAACAATGAAATTCTTACTTGCTGCAGCGCATATGTGTGCGTGTGTGTATGTATATATGTGTGTATATGTGTTTTTTTAATGTACAAGATCCATTTATTTGTCACGTCTGCCAGATGGCACAGTGAAATGTGTGCGTAATACACACGCGTACATAAAACCCCCCAATAATAGTGCAATAATTTCCTAGCAATAGTTGTTGACTGTAACTTCTGTGTGTAATAGCCGTGTCTCAATCAGCTCGTTTGTGTTTTCAGGAGAACCACTGCAACATGACCCCGCTGTCCTTCCAGGTCCAGGCTCAGCTGCAGCTGGATAGCGTGGCTCACGCGCACCACCACCTGCACCCACACCTGGCGGCGCACGCTCCCTACATGATGTTCCCCCCGCCGCCCTTCGGCCTGCCCCTGGCCACATTGGCAGAGTCGGCCACTGTGGTGGCGGCCGCGGCCGCAGCCAAGACCACCAGCAAAAACTCCAGCATCGCAGACTTGAGACTCAAAGCCAAAAAACACGCCGCCGCGCTGGGCCTGTGATCTCAACAAAAAAAAAAAACACAGCAACTTTTCCCAAGGGTTGAAGACACGACACAAAAAAACAAAACAAAAAACAAAACTCGCCTCCAAAGGAGGAAGGACCCGCAGCTGGGAAATAAAGTTCAGGGTTGAGCTTTCTGCGAAATCATTTTAGCACAAAAATTTACTTGATACCCACGGATGGGGGCTGGCCTCCTCCTGTAGAATGTAAATCCCGACGCTTGCTTTTGCTTCCCATAAAATATTGGAACATTGCACAGAGGTGGAAAAATTGGATTTCTTACCTGTCTGAGTGAACTATTTATGAGAGTCAAGAGTGAACCATCAAAATGAAGTGCAAAGGATTACACTTGCATGTATATTTATACTATTTTCAACGATGCTCATGTCCTTTCAATCAGAATTGCACTTGGTTTATGTTAGGCGGGACACATAATTGCTGATGCAAGTGTGGAGACGAAATAATCTCAAAGATTTTCATTTTGGGAATTTTCCAATGTACTATTTTCTTGTCGTTACAATAACTGGAGCGATGGACAATAAGAACCATTCGACCTAGATGTCAATTTGTTTAGATCAAAAATTATAAATTATGTATCCAAAATGTTGCCGTAAACTCTTGTAGTTTAAGCCCTACGATTAAGGTACGGTCCTTTGTGTAAAACAGTTGTCAATACACGAACAAAGTTTTATTTTGGTTAAATTGTGTATGACTGATAGACTGTCAGTATTTAATTTTTATTTCATATGTGGTTTTATTCTTAAATATTTCTCTTGTGCTATTATGAGAATTTATTTCACATAGATGTTTATGGAATATGTTTATATGAGGCGTTGGTTTCATTGAAACCTTGATTCACTCAAAGGACAGCAGAAGCTGAAGAGCTCATTGCAAAGGAGTGTTACTCGGAGTAATCATGTCCTTTCCCGTCGTCAGACTAGAGATCGGAGGTAAAAATGTATTGCAGTTCATAGATGCTGCGCCATTCTTGGTTTATTTATAATAAAGTTAACTGACTATTTGTACGTGTTCAACGATGACTCTAAACATGAAACAAAATCTCTATTGTACAGTTCTACGGTTTAATGTCAATGCAATTAATCAGAATGAATTAGATTAACGAAAATCAGCCGATATCGATCAGATTTTGCAATTATTGCAACGAGTGCCAAGTCAGAATGAAATGATTTTATATATTTAATTAAAATATGTTGAAGTCGTCATTGTTTTCTTTTTTTCTTTTACGTCTTTTCTCAATTCTGTTTTCAAATTTTTGGTTTGCGTGTGTTTGGACTTTGCAATTTGTATTGTTTTGTTTTCGAGAACGAAGGTACCTTCGAATATTGTTGCATGAAGAATAAGAAGATTTGATTTTTGCAAACGCGATGCTGTGGCAGACATGAGAAGTTTTACGTTCAAAGACTTTTTAAAGACTTACAATTGTCAAACTTTGCTACATTCGGCCATAACGATCGGGTAAATACAACGACGTGAAGCTATGGTCACTGATGCGGTCATTGTGATGCAAATCAAAACTTTCCTTTTTTAAGTGTTTTTACGGTGGTAAGTCAGAACATTCTAAACAATTTATTGTGATGGTGTGATGTTTACATTTTTCTTGGCTAACTTTTTCCAAATTAATGAGCAGCGAAAAGCTCTTTAGGGTGAGCACGTGGGAAAAAAACAAAACCAAGCTATCCGTCTCGAACGAACCAAAATGGGAGTTTATTTAATCAGCCTCAAAAGACTTGCGAAAGGGAGTCCCGACATGACTGCGCAAGACCAACACACTTGGACATTTGGGGGGCCTGGGTGAATTTTAACGACCATGTGACTAAACTTTCATACAAATGACTTTAAGAACGAGGTATTTTTTATTTCTCATCCAAAATTATGTGTACAGAACTAAATTTACTATTGGATTAATTTGTGGGATATAAAACAAAGTGAACGTAAGTGATAGGAACAGAATTAGGCCTTTCGGCCCATCAAGCCTACTCCGCCATTCAATCATGGCTAATCTACCTTTCCCTCTCAATCCCATTCTCCTGCCTTCTCCTCAGAACTCTTGGCACCCGTAATAGTCACAGGGAGCCTAACAAACAATTCAAAAACGTCACTGAAATCTAATTTTGGAAATATGAGCTACGCCCCAATATGTATACATTTTCTAAAATCAGTTATGTTAAGTGTATGAAGGAACTGCAGATGTTGGTTTAACCCGAAGATAGGCACAAACAGCTGGAGTGACTCAGCGGGTCAGACAGCATCTCTGGGGAAAAAGGAACAGGTGAAGTTTCGGGTCGAGACCCTTCTTTAGTTATGTTAACATCTGCTCGTGGGTATAAAAACATTCCAATGGTGGAAAATGTACATGCATTCAGTAAAAAAGGTACTGAGTTCCATGAGCAAACTTAGTTTTCAGCTGGTACACAAAAATGCTGGATAAACTCAGCGGGTGCAGCAGCATCTATGGTGCGAAGGAGATAGGCAAAACCCTTCTTCAGACTTTGGAGTTTTCAGCTGTCTTGGATGATGTTTCAGAGGGGACAGGTACTGGGCATACCTGTACGTTGAAAGGAAATGTCTATAATTTGATCCGGCATTGTTGTGTCCCCTCAGGTGGCCCTACCTGCGGGCAGGTGTTTGGTTGGTGTTTGTCTCTGCCGCAGCACTGTTAAAATAAAATAATGTCACAAAGACTTTGGTTTATCCGAAGTAAATTTTCAGCGCCCCAAAATAGATTGTTGTCTGAATGGAGCGATCTAGGTGGCCAGATGCGAAGCGCTCACCTGGGCAACGAGGGCTCCCGAGTCCAGCGAAAGAACCAGTGGACGGCCATGGAGCTGGTCGGGGCAGCTGGCGCGTCTGGTAGGGAACTCTACACGCACCGAGAGGCCACCCCCACCCCCCTTACAACCGACCTGTAACCGCTGATCTGTAACTTGCTGAAGCGGCCGATAATGGTCTCGTTTATGGGGTCGAAACATTTAGTTCTTCCCAAATCCCAAAGACGTGCTGGTTTGTAGCTGCTGTAAATCGCTCCTCGTGTGTGTGTGTGTGTGTCTGTGTGTGTGTTGGGCCGAAGGGCCTGTATCCATGCTGTATCTCTGAAATAAACAAAAGTACCTCATCTACATCCACGAGCTGCTCCGGGTCCGACTAGCGGTAGACAGTCACTAACACGAAATTATCCTTCACGACATGACAGAAATGTGGAACTGCTGACGTTTTTTTTAACACAAATCATGGCGGTAAGGCCAGAGTTTGGCGCGCATTGCTCAAAAATGACTGCTCCGGAGTTTATGAAATGAAGTTTTTTTGGCGCGTTGCTGGGAGCCCAGTGGCTGGGCTATGATGAGGAAAACGCCGTGATAAATGTTCCGTGTGGCGGGAGTGGGTGGATGGTACTTGCATTCACTCTTTGCCTTGCCAACAGGTTAGTGGAAGATATAGATGTAGGGTTATTATTGTCACGTGTACAGTGAAGAGCTTTTCTTTATTGGTTTTTGAGAGTGCTGCCGAACATACCTTTAGTGGATTGTGAACACTTCCCACTGACAATTTGTGGGTTTTGTTTTTGCAGACATGAGACGTTGCATCCTTGATATGACGGTGGAAGAGGTAATAGGCGTTCAGTTTGGAGCACAGAATGCCAATCAGATGGACCGCCTAGTGTTAGGTGGTTTGCAACCATTCATTGCATTTGTAGCATTAGAGACCTTTGAATTATCTTTAATTGCACATTATCATGTTTCGGTGTTATATGTTACACTAAATGTTGTGCCCTTTATCCTTTATGCGTGCACTGTGAACGGCTGGCATGGTGCGGGCATGAGGTGTTGATGGGGGGGTGGTGGGGTTGCTGGTGTGTGCAATGGACTGGGCCACATCTACAACCCTCTGCAAATTTCTTGCAGTATCATGCATTGGTGTTCTCAAACCAAGCTGTGAATCAATCTGATAATAGGCTTTTTCTGGTGCATCTGTAGAAGTTGGTAAGAGTCATTGGCATCATACTGGACTTCCTTAATTACCTGAGGAAGTTGAGATGTTGGTGTGCTTTTTTGGCGTAAGCTTTTGGTCCTATGAACAGCCTCCTTTATTTGAAAAGATCTTGGCTGACTTTTCACCTTGGTGCCTCTGTTCAACATAATCCCGATCCTCTTTGATACAGGATATTCAAAGATCTTCTCTATATACGAGTCTGTAATATACTCAGTAAACAACTCTGCACAATCCTCCTGGGTAGAAACTTCCAAAGATTCACTATTATCTGGGTAATGACATTTCTGCTCCTTTCTGTCCTGAATGGCCAACCTTTATTCTCAGACTGATTATTGACACCTCAGCCCAGGAAAAACATTATCATTCCATCTACACTGTGAAATGCCTGAAGAATTTTGCTTCAATTAGATCACTTTAATAAATCCATTCAGCATAGGCTCAGTCCTATTAATCATTGCACCCATTTTAGAAATTAAACTGATGAACCTTTTGTTGTACTCCCTATATCACAAATATATCCTCCCTGGGGTGGAGAGATTGACCAAGTAGATTGTGAATACCTGTGGCCCTAGTATCATTGCTGTGGCTCATGACCATTCACAATCTCCCGACCCAATAATAACCTGGGTATTGTTGAGCTTCTGTTTTTTGTTATCCAACCCTTGGTCCACAACAGAGTGATACCCCAAACCTATACATTCTAAATGTAGTAATGAACTGCAGATGCTGGTTTACACCAAAAATGGACACAAAATACTGGAGTAGCTCAGCAGGACAGGCAGCATCTCCAGAGAGAAGGAATGGGTGATGTTTCAGGTCAAGACCCTTCTTCAGACAAGTCTGAAGACTGAAGTCTGCAATAAGGTCTGAAGAAGAGTCTCGACCTGAAACGTCATTTAATCCTTTTCACTAGAGATGCTCCATAACCCGCTGAGTTACTCCAGCATTTTGTGTTCTATACATATTCTTCCGATACATTTATTTATTAATTATCTTCCTAAATTTGTTTAATTTCCTCCATTGCGGCATCAAGTCAAAAGATTTTTGGAAGTTGAAAACACCACAGCAACTGATTCCCTTTTATTTATTCTGCCTGCTATAAGCTGCAAAAAAACTCTTAAAAAATGATTAATCATGATTGCCCTTTCATAAATCTACGTTAACTCAGTCCAGTCCTATTATTATTTTCTGATGATACTAGCTGAGGGGGTCAAACTTATTAAATCAGCAACCTGCTGTCATTTCCTTAATAATAGGTTCTAATACTTTGCCAACCATTCATGTCATGCTGCTGCTCTGCATTTCCCCAATTTCCGTTTTCGCCCCTTTCTTAAATGTGAGGTCACATTTGCTAGCTTTTCATCGATGGGAACTGTTGTGGAACTCAAAGCCATTTCTTGCAAAACTATTGGATGCTGTTGGGGATTTATTGGTTTTCAATCTTGTTAATTTTTCAAGTACATTTTTTGTATGTGTTAATTTCTTTGGATTTATGTTATGTATGACCTGTTGACTATCATTGTTTAATCTCTCTACCATTTCTACTTTTTCTTGGCTTATTTTCTCCTGTCTCAATCTGCAATGAATCCACATTAACGTTTTCCTATCTTTTTTTCGCATTTATATATCCAGTATAATCTCTTAAAATCTGTTTATTTAAAATAATTTTCACTAGCTTACACACACTTTTTACTTTCCTTATCAATTTCTTAGTGTTTCTTTGCCGAAATCTGAAAGATTCCCACTTCATAGATGTGTTTCTCTTATTGGCAACAATATAAGCCTATTCTTCTGATCTAATATTGTCTTTAACTCCACTCTTATGTCAGTACTCATTGGTGTAGCATAAAATCACCTCCAAAATGGAACATTCAGCCATTTGCAAAACACCCCATCTAGTGGACTAGACGATGACAAGTGGTACTCCTTTTTGGAGCATATTCCTTTGGACCTTACTTGATTTTCATTTTTTATTTCATTTCTTACCGAAACACATAAATAATTGAAGCAACCTGATCAATGATTTGCAAGCAATGATCATCAAACAATGAGGAATCTTTGGAACATTTCTATTATTGGAAATTCTTCCTGATGCCATCTGGCACTCCACCTGCTGATGAAGCTTAACTTGCTTTTCTTTATCAATTGTTGAAAGATCAGTACATTAAGGATCCTTTGAGGTAAGTGTTTCTATGGAAAAATGTGGATGCAATGACAAACCAGTATGCAGAAAAACTGCGTTTGCAGTTTTCAAATTTCTTTTGATAACTCTTAAATATGCTGATTTAATGACAACTTGATCCCTTATCTCCAGGTCCTGTCCTTACTCTTTGTCCCTCCTCTCTGCCTTATTTTCTCCAAGCCATGTTGCAATGTTAGCTATGTTTCTACGTGCATTTAGTTTTGCTGATTATTATCAACTGGGTTTTATCCATTGCAATACCTGTTTGGTTGGAGGATTATTGGAAGAACAAAACAATATAATGGGGAATGCACTCAAATCTTATTGTCTACCAGTTCAAAAGAAGAATGTAATCATTACACACATTTTCTTGGGGTACTTTTTTTATGTAGTATATATAGTTTCTTACATTTCCTCTCCCAAACACATTTGACATAATTTTTTGACAAGATATCTAAGTACATTATTCCTGTATTTTTACCTAGGTGGTGGTCATGGCATACATGGAGATGCAAGGAACTGCAGATGCAGTTTTGCTTCATGCTGGTTTGTCAGTGGTACCAGTTAATCATATTGGATTTAATCATATTGCCATTTTTTGGGTGTTACTTAGTTTAGGAGCCTCAAGTTATTTTAATTTGTTGAGCATAAAGACTTTAAAGCTTCAAAAGTGTGTGCTAAAACATTTTATGAAGACTGGCAAGAATAGAAGATTGGACCCTCCCATGAGAAGTAGCAAGTTTTATCACAGTAGTTTCCTTGATTTCTTTACCTTGCCCAATTCTTCCCACAGAAGACACACCGCATTTCACACCAGTATGTAGGAAGGTTTACCTTTAAAAAAAATAGTTGAGGTCATCTATGTTTATAAAGTGTTTAAATATGTTCGTCAAGAAATTAGAGATATATTTCTCATACATTGCTAGGCATTTTGCTACCAAAATTTAACTTAAAAAAATTGGCATTGCATAATTAATAGCAATATTTTATTTCCAGCTACATGTTAAAGAATCAAAGAAGTGTATAATAAGGAAATTGATTCTTGTGGCCTATCCAAGATGCTACCCATGCTAATCCCATTTGCCATTAGACCTGTATCTTTCTACTACTTTCCCATCCAAGTCTCCATCCAAATGTCTTTTAAACATTACAATATTATCTGGTTCCAGTTCCCTTCTTTGACACGATGTTCCAAATATTCACCACCCTTTGTGTGGAAAACCCTCACAGTGGCATAGCGGCAGAGTTGCTGCCGTACAGCGCCAGATACCCAGGTTCAATCCTGACTATGGGTGCTGTCTGTATGGAGTTCGCACAATCTCCCAGTGACTGCGTCAGTTTTCTCTGGGTGCTCCAGTTTCCTCCCATACTCCAAAGATGTACAAGTTCATAGGTTAACTGTCTTCAGTAAAATTGTAAATTGTCCCTAGTGTGTAGGATAGCGCTAGTGTATGGGGTGATAGCTGGTCAGTGCAGACTCGGTGGACTGAAGGCCTGGTTCCGCGCCTCATCTATAAAGTCTAAAGTATTCCTCAGATCTCCTTTTGAGTTTCTCCCTCTCACTTTAAATCTGTGCCCACTAGTTCTAGACCTTCCTGCTCTGCAAAAAGAGCCTGATTATCCTAGTGATCTTATCCTGTCAATACCCCATATCATTTTGCACGCCTCCAAAATGTTGAGTGCTTCTTCCCCTTATAGTGATAGAGGCTTGTAATGAGAGTGGATAGGAGACCATTATCCATGGTAAGTTTCTCACACGTTTGTGCCCTTTCCTCTTTATGAAACAATGAAGAAAAATGCTGTCTGACATGACAGACATTCAGTGACGGTGGTAGCTCATAACTCTCAAGCAGCAATTGGTTTCTTTTACCAGCACATGAAATAGGTAAGAAAGATTTCAGGCTGTCGTAGCAGCAAAATGGTTTTAAATCCTGTCATATTTTTCCCATTTGCCTCTGCTCTCGAGCTCCGACTTGCAGATGGAAATATATATATATATATATATATATATGTACATGCTGCTGCACAGAAAAAAGATTATAAAGCATTAACTTGTCTAATTATTTTCTTATGGATGCCATAAATGTTTTCCTGCATGGAATGACATATTTCCCTGGATTTGTGTTGTAGGCACTATTGAGAGTATTTTCCATCTCAGTTACATTTGGTGATAACTCGGAGATTGCTTTATGTAAGTCTGGCATAATTTTCATCCTGCAAAAATCTCCTTGTTGCTATAATGAGAATTTGTGCAGCAGAGGGTGAGGCCATTTGGCCCATTCAAAGAGAAATCCTGGTATTCTCTTCCTGGATAAGGAGCATCCCACCTGCTCCTTATCCAATGTAGAAACATAGAAACATAGAAAAAAGGTGCAGGAGGAGGCCATTCGGCCCTTTGAGCCAGCACCGCCATTCATTGTGATCATGGCTGATCATCCACTATCAATAACCCTGGCCTGCTTTCTCCCCATATCCCTTGACTCCAGTAGCCCCAAGAGCTCTATCTAACTCTCTCTTAAATCCATCCAGTGACTTGGCCTCCACTGCCCTCTGTGGCAGGGAATTCCATAAATTCACAACTCTCTGGATGAAAAAGTTTTTTCTTACCTCAGTCTTAAATGACCTCCCCTTTATTCTAAGACTGTGGCCCCTGGTTCTGGACTCGCCCCACATTGGGAACATGTTTCCTGCATCTAGCTTGTCCAGTCCTTTTATAATTTTATATGTTTCTATAAGATTCCCCTCATCCTTCTAAACTCCAGTGAATACAAGCCTAGTCTTTTCAATCTTGCCTCGTATATGACCATCCCGCCATCCCAGGGATCAATGTCGTGAACCTACGCTGCACTGCCTCAATCACAAGGATGTCCTTCCTCAAATTAGGAGACCAAAACTGTACACAATACTCCAGATACGGCCTCACCAGGGCCCAACAAAACTGCAGAAGAACCTCTTTACTCCTATACTGAAATCCTCATGTTATGAATGTATATGGTTGTCGTTATGTAATTTTTTTATGGATACCATTTGTATTTAACTTTGTAGTTGGTAGGGACATCATCCCTTAGAGACTTGTGGAGAAACTAACCCTGCTGGGCCTCAACACCACCCTGTGTCACTGGATCCTGGACTTTCTGACAGAGAGACCGCAGTCAGTCCGTGTTGGCAAGAACATCTCGGGCTCGATCACGTTGAGCACCGGCTCCCCTCAAGGCTGTGTGCTCAGCCCGCTGTTGTTCACACTGCTCACACATGACTGTGCTGCCAGATTCAGGGACAATAAGATCATAAAATTCGCAGATGACACAACAGTGGTGGGACTCATCAACGGAGATGATGAATCAATGTACAGGGAGGAAGTGAAACAACTAGTGGACTGGTGCGGCAACAACAATTTAGCATTAAACGTTGACAAAACAAAGGAGATGATTGTCGGCTTCAGGAGGTCGCAGCCAAAACACACACCCCTCAACATCAGTAGCACCACGGTGGGGAGAGTGGAGAGCATAATGTTCCTCGGAGTGCAAATAACAGATAGTCTCACCTGGTCCAGGAACACCACTGGGTTTGTCAAACGGGCCCATCAGCGACTGCACTTCCTGAGAAAACTCAAACAGGCCTCACTCCCCACCAACATCCTCAGGACTTTTTACAGGGGCACGGTGGAGTCTGTACTCACGTACTGTATAAATACATGGTACTCCAACTGTAATTGCTCAGACAGGAAGTCTCTGCAGAGGGTAGTGAGGGGAGCAGAGAGGATCATTGGTGTCTCGCTACCCTCGGTACAAGAACTGTTCCAGAGCCGCTGTCTGAAAAAAGCTCTGAGAATGGCTAAGGCCAAACTGCACCCCCTCCACACACATCTGGATCTCCTGCCATCAGGCAAGAGATACCGTAGCATCAAAGCCCGGACTACCAGACTGCTAAACAGCTTCCTGCCACAGACTGAGGCTGCTAAACAGTCACTCCACCTGATTCTGCGGCTTTGCACTGACAATTTAAGAACTCTGGCACAGGCCACTCAAATCAGCTGCCCTGGACATTTTAATGACTGTTTTTACTGTATTTTAATGTTGCTGTTTTTACCAGCTTTTAACTATTTATACTGTTTCATCAGGGACTGGATTGTTTTTACTGTTATTATGTGTGAAATGTTTAAGTTTTTATGTGCGATACTCTGGTATTCCCTGGGAAATGTCTTCTCATTTTGCACTGTACAATTGTTGCTTTGCAAGATGACAATAAAGATTGATTGATTGATTGATTGATTGATTGATTGATTGATTGACGTGGGGGAATCGGCAAGAGGGAGAACAAAGGAGGACCCGGCGTAGGGGAACTGCTGAGGACTAGGGAGAAGCACAAATGGAAATGTGTTCAATAGAAATTGAATGTGTTAAAAATGGTTTGTGTAAAATAGAATACTTTGTAAATACTTTGGAATATTTGTAAATGTGTTACTGCCCTCTATGTGGTGAATCTTTGCATACCTTGGGTATGCAAAACAAAGAATATCACTGTGACCTGTCACCTGTGACAATAAAGTATTCCTTCATTCATTCATTAATGCAGAGAATTGCCAGTGATGCCTTTTTCTCACCTGATCTGGTGGGATGCTGCTGGATTCAGGGAACAAAGTCCGTACGTAGCGATCTGAGGGATTGAATGCAGTTTATGTTCCTGTTTGTTATATGGCCCTTTCAGTTGAATGGGACTTCTGACCTGAATTGAAAATGAAAGAATATTCTTTATTTCGTTAACAGTGCTTTTTAGGAAACTATGTTAATTTAATGATTATTTTTCATGATGTGAATTATGTTTAAATGTTGTTGATCATCAGAGATGTTTAGGAAAACTTCAAAGGCTTTTGGCAGTAGGTTGGAATGGGCAGGTCATTGTGATTCTCCAGCAGAGGCCTAGTCACCACTTGTGAACCACTCTATCTGTGGGACTGCCACGGCAACGAGGCCTGGAGATTGATGTGTTCACAAGGCCACAAGACGTGTCGTTGCTGGAAAGTTGAGGGGGTGACCACAGGTGTTTTTTTGGATTAAGCTTAAAGTGTTAATTGAATCTTCAACTGTTACTCTCTTGGGCAGTGTACGTAGTACCCACTTGATCTTTTATAAAATAGATTTCCCTCATGTCTCCAGTTCTTCTTTAACTTTGTGCCCACTAATTATCAAGCATCCAACAATGCAAACAGTTATCTCTTTACTTACTCGGTCTGATTTCTTTATGACTAAAAATTTCTATCATAGAAACAAAGAAAATAGGTGCAGGAGGAGGCCATTCGATCCAGCACCGCCATTCACTGTGATCATGGCTGATCGTCCCCTATCAATAACCCGTGCCTGCCTTCTCCCCATATCCCTTGACTCCACTAGCCCCTAGAGCTCTATCTAACTATCTCTTAAATCTATCCAGTGATTTGGCCTCCACTGCCCTCTGTGGCAGGGAATTCCATAAATTCACAACTCTCTGGGTGAAAAAGTTTTTTCTCACCTCGGTTTTAAATGACCTCCCGTTTATTCTAAAACTGTGGCCCCTGGTTCTGGACTCATTGAGAACATTTTTCCTGCATCTAGCTTGTCCAGTCCTTTTATAATATTATATGTTTCAAACCTGATGGCTCTACAAATTGACTTAAGGGCCTGTCCCACTTGGCCGTCATTGGCGCGTAATTTACGCGACATCATTTACGCGTCATGACACACGACGCGAGCGTCGTGACAAGCACGCGATGCGCGCATGGTGCGTGTAGATGACATGTGCATGTACCTTTAATATAATGACATAGTCAGTGACACGCGGTCGGGGGCGGCGCCCCAGGATTTTATGATGTACAAAATCTTCGCACGCCATCTGCGTGACGCGCAATTGACGGCCAAGTGGGACAGGCCCTTTACTCTTAAAATGTTTGTCATGGAAATAACTTAATGTATGAAAACTTACACAGGGAACAGAAATAATTCAGTTCAGTTTAGTTTATTTCATTGTCACATGTACCGAGGCACAGTGAAATAGCATTTGTTGCATGCTATCCAGTCTGCAGATAGACAATACATGATTACAATCGAGCCATTTACAGTGTATAGATAGATAGCCTTTTATTGTCATTCAGACCGAAGTCTGAACGAAATTGCAGCAGTCATACATATAATACAATACAATAAAACAACAATAAACACATATTAACATCCACCACAGTGAGTCCACCCAGCATCTCCTCACTGTGATGGAGGCAAAAGTCTTAGGTCTGCAGTCTCTTCCCCCCCTCTCGGGCGATGTTAAGAACAGTCCCGCGGCTCAAACACCGCGGCCCGGGGTGGTTGAAGCTGCCGCCGCCCCGACTTGGGCGCCGAACCTCCTGCCGACTGACTTGCAGACGCAGCGTCGCTTCTCCCACGCTGGCCCGCAGCCGAACCCCGGACTCACTTGGGGCCACCACCGCTCCAGGACACCGTTCCAGCCACCCTCACGTGAGTACTGCCCTGAGCCGTCTTCAGCCTCAGGGGGTCCTGACGGGGCCGCCTCGACATTAGGGGCGCCGACAAAAACCTCCCCCCAGGGAGAGACTGCCAACCTCGTTTCAACCCCCCCCCCCCCCAAAACACAAGCTAAAACCAAAAAACTAGACTAACCAAACAAAATAAACAACATAAAAAACACAAAACAACGGGACTGCCAGTAAGCCGCTGCAGCCAGAGCCGCGCCGCCACTCCGACATATATAGATATATGATAATGCAATAATGTTGCATGGACGCGGTGGTCTCTGTGCTGTATCTCTAAAGTATAAAGTAAATGAGGAGTCAATGAAGTGCAGTTCTCTGCTGGCCCAAAGAGACCCAGTACTGCTGGAACCTGGGAGACATCCATTGACTTTTCAGATCCTATTTTCTCAGTCCAACCAAGTCGTATGTCTTATGAGAGGAGGATCTTGAACTATAGAATAAATCAGATACAGGGCATTATGAATAAAAATGATTGGATCAGTAAATATTGGTCTGGCTGGCAAATGTAGCTCTTGCGCATGTTTTGAAAAATAGCTAAATGAATGCAGTTTTTTTTATTTTTCCTAAGATCTCATGGTTATTCACACATCTCCCATCGGACACACTCGTCAATCTCTTCCATATTGCTGCATCCTTCATTACCCCCCCCCCCCCCCCCCCCCCCCCCCCCCCCAATTTTCAGAGAATCCACACCATATTTCATATAGAATGTGTTTACCTCTTGTTAACTTCTGAGCAGATGCCAGTGAAATTCTCTTCAAATTTGAAAGTCTTTGCAGAATGGCCAATTCTTTCTTCATTCCCTTCTCAACTCACACACCTTATACTTTGTGATTCAACGTGACCCAAGATTACTTACAATGGAGACGCCGGAAAATGAAGTAAAAGCAAACAAACTCTACAGCCCCCTTTTCCTATTGTAAAAGGGCTGAGATCTGTCCTTTTCTCTTTGAAGAGCAAGTTGCTGTACAACACCAGATGGAAGAATAAAAGTAGGGAAGCACAAGATGAATTATGATACAATTGTACATGGAGCAATGCACTGACAATTAGTGGCTTCTCCAGAGTAGTCTGGCTAGGAACATACATAACGCGTGGCTTATGAGAACATCAAGAACCTCTAAAAACACACACAATCATTCCATAATCTACTATATTATTGTTTGTTGCATGCTCGTGTCAAATCTCTCATTACCATCCCAGCTTTTATTCTTTTTGCCTATCCTCGTGTTACTTTTCCATAGCTGCAATCCAGAAGGCTAATGAAGGTAGACAAAAATGCTGGAGAAACTCAGCGAGTGAGTCAGCATCTCTGGAGTGAAGGAAATAGGCGACGTTTCGGGTCGAGACCCTTCTTCAAACTGATGTGGTGGTGGGGGGGAGGGGGGCGAGAAGAAGAAAGGACGAGGCTGAGACAGTGGACTGGGAGAGCTGGGAAGGGTAGGGGAAAGAAGGAGAAAGCAGGGACTACCTGAAATTGGAGAAGTCAATGTTCATACCGCTGGGGTGCAAACTACCCAAGCAAAATATGAGGTGCTGCTCCTCCAATTTACAGTGGGCCTCAGTCTGGCAATGGAGGAGGCCTAGGTCAGATTCGGAATGGGAGGGGGAGTTGAAGTGCTGAGATCAGGAGATCAGGTTGGTTATTGCGAACCTAGCGGAGGTGTTGGGCGAAGCGATCTCCAAGCCTATGCTTGGTCTCACCAATGTAGAGCAATTGACACCAAGAGCAGCGGATGCAATAGATAAGGTTGGTGGAGGTGCAGGTGAACCTCTGCCGCACCTGGAAAGATTAATGATAGTAGTAGTAGGCCCCCCTCGGTCATGACTGACCATGGGTGATGCATCCTGGTCGGATGCAAGCCTGGGCGATGTCATATGGAGGACAGGCTGTTGCCCATGCAGCACGTCCCCCCCTCTCGACGTTGCTGATCGATCCAAAGGAACAGCAGGGTCGTTACAGTTCGGCACCAGCGCCATCGCAGGAGCTGCCAGAGCGAGGTTGTAGACAACGACGAACTGCCTTAATGGCTCCAACTCCGGATTTTCTTGAGGTTTACTCCTGGAGCCTTTTCCATGACTGGATATGGCCACAAGGCAGTGGAGGTTTTAAATCAGAGTTTCCCCTCTCCTCGATGGAATGCCTTCCCAGGCTGACCAGCCCCATAATGATATGTTGAGCAAAAAACAAACTATTGGAGGAGCTCATCAGGTCAGGCAGAGGGAATGAACAGATGATGTTTTGGGTCAGGACCCTTTCTCAGGCTGATAGGTTTTGGTAATTGTTGGAAAAGCAAGGTTGGGGTGGGGTAAACTTGGCAAGTGATAGATGAATAGCTATTGGGGGAAGGGGGGTGTGTGTTTGGCAGATTGGTGGAGTAAGTGATTAAGGCTGGAGATGAAATGGAAACAAAATGGTATCAAATAAGTAAAGAAGAGGAGTGAAATGTAAAGCTGGATATAGGTGGAAGGGGGTGTACAAAGAAGAGAGGTGGGATGGAGATGGGACCTGGGCATACCAGGGTGGGTGTGTGTGGGTGGGGGGAGGAGAGGAGAAGGGTGATGAAAGTGGTAGGAGATGATGAGAGAGCTGTATGCACACTGGGGTGGGCTGTGGGGGCAGTGGAAGAGAAGGGTGGTGGGGTGGTAGATATTATTTGAAACTGGAGTATCCAGTGTTCATGCCATTGGGGTTTAAGCTGCCCATGCAAAATATGAGGTAGACACAAAGAACTCTAGATGTTGGCTTACAAAACAAAACACACAAAGTTCTGGAGTACCTCAGCGGGTCACACAGAATCCCCGATGTTGGGAAAGTCCAGAACAAGGGGGGTCACAATTTAAGGATAAGGGGGAAATCTTTTAGGACCGAGATGACAAAAACATTTTTCACACAGAGAGTGGCGAATCTCTGGAATTTTCTGCCACAGAAGGGAGTTGAGGCCAGTTCATTGGCTATATTTAAGAGGGAGTTAGATGTGGCCCTTGTGGCTAAAGGGATGAGGGGGTACGGAGAGAAGGCAGGTACGGGATACTGAGTTGGATGATCAGCCATGATCATATTGAATGGCGGTGCAGGCTTGAAGGGCCGAATGGCCTACTCCTGCACCTATTGTCTATGTTTCTATGTTTCTAACATGGATAGGCAATGCTGATCCGCTGAGTTACTCCAGCACTTTGTGCCTTTTTTTTGTAAACTAGCACCTGCAATTCCTTGTATTCACATTCCAATCTCCCTTGTTCCGATCCTTACACTTTTTTAAATCTGCAGCAGCATCTATGGAGCAAAGGAAATAGGCAATGTTTCGGGCCGAAACCCTTCCTCAGACTGATGTGGCTGAGGAAGGGAGTAACTCAGCGGATCAGGCAGCCTCTCTGGAGAAAAGGAATAGTTGACGTTTCAGGTCACGTTCCTTTCACTGCCCAGTCAAGGCAGCTCTGTCGTACGGGCAATCTTTGCAGCTGTATTTCTGTCAAGACTCTTAGAAATGTACTCAAATGCAGATGAAGCTGTGGTCAGATGTGCCAGCTGTTGTTTGTGACTGTCTCCGGGCGATCAGGGGAATTGGCCAAAGCCAGATCTAAGTCAGTAGGATGAGAGCGCGGCAGATGGTGAACGGTAAATTCTTGCAGAAAGGATTTCCTCTCCTTGAGGAGTGCTATTGTTTGGACTTTGAAGGTATAATGCAAATCTCCAGGAGGAGTGTGCCAGGGTTGTCGAACGTTGCGTCATCAATACAGGATGATGCATCGAGTCAAAAGTCACATTGTAATGTGGGTTCACCGAACATGCATAAAAATACCTCTCTGTTAGGAACAAGCACAGTGACTGATATGCAAGGCTGAAAACCACATCAGACAGCACAGAGGATTTGTAACTATCCCTTCAAGACCGATGAGACGGTATGTCAAACCACGGCCAAGAAAAGAGTGAAAGTATTACAGTAATAAATCAGGTCAATCTGCAGAAATGGCTTTTTAAGAACAGCTAAATGACTAAAAACAGAGGTTTTGCAATAAAAGTATAAATTCTATTCGCAATGGAAACTGTAGTTGTTTTTCCCCTATACGTCTCCACTTTCTTCTTTATTTCCAGTCTTCATGAGTCCAACTCGGTCTGTGTATTTTTTGTTTTGCACAATAGAACATTTTCCGTAATTTTCTTCCCCAGTTTTACTTTACTTATTGTTTAGTGGGGTAGAGGGACAACTTACATTTTTTTTTTCTTAAAACCTAAGTTCCACAGCGTTTCACAGTATCATCCCAGATTAATCATATAGTCATGACAATAGACAATAGGTGCAGGAGTAAGCCATTCAGCCGTTCGAGCCAGCACCGCCATTCAATATGATCATGGCTGATCATCCCCAATCAGTACCCTGTTCCTGCCTTCTCCCCATATCCCCTGACTCCGCTATCTTTAAGACCCCTATCTAGCTCTCTCTTGAAAGCATCCAGAGAACCTGCCTCCACCGCCCTCTGAGGCAGAGAATTCCACAGACAATTCCACATAATCATCTGCTGGATGTTTAATACATATTATCTAGAGAGGGAGAAGCTGCGTGTTATTGCTGATACATTTTGGTAATTACCATTTAATTTTTCAAATGTTGCCTATAGTTTGGTTAATGCAGTTAATACATAAATGCTCTAAAAATACACGCAATATGCTAAATACCCATATGTTTCCCATACATAAGGGGTTTTAATCTATTTGTAGTCTGTACTCCTGCCTTCAGTATCTGTATTTATTTCACTGGATTGCTTTTCTTAACAGTTTAGATTCATATAAGCATTGCACAAGTAAAATGAGTCAGTGATTAAATCTAATGATCTGAAGTTTCTTTCTTAAATTACAAATAAATACTGAAAATAAAGTATATAACACATTCTGAATGGTTTCGGTTAGAGGTTTCCTTTCATTATTTTATTTGGGCAAAGTCTTAAGCCCCTGTCCCAAGTAGGCGATTTTTTTCAGCGACTATAGGTGACTCGTGGTCGCCACGTGGGCGCGGTGTGACGCCTTTATGGTCGGGAGTTGTCTCCTCAAGTCGCCTAAAGAGTGGTAACGTTTTTCTGGTCGCTGCTGGCTTTTGAAAATTTCAAAACTTTTCGGCAACTCTGGGCTTGACGTCGCTTGAGGTAGCTTGTCTTCTCCTTTCGTAGGTGCTGTCGGAGGTTGTCGCCAGGATGTCGCAGGTTGTCGCCAGGTGACGTTGGTTGTGGTCGGGTGATGATTTTGGTGAATTGCATTGGCGACTACCTGCGTCAACCGGCGACAGAATTGTCTTCAGTTGTCGCTGATAGTGTCGTTGCTTGTCGCAGGTGGACGTAGGTTGTCGTAGGTGTGGTCGTAAGTGGACGTACTAATGGGTCGCCGCCGTGGCTTGACATCGACTAGGTGGTAGGTTGCTGTAGTTTGTCGTACACATTGTCGCAGGAGGGGGGTCCAGTCGCTGCTTTTTACGGCGATTTGCTACGACTGTAACAGTCAGCGGCAGCCGCAGAAAAAAGTCGCCTAAGTGGGACAGGCCCTTTTTGATGCACCTATACGCCTTCCAGAGGGCAGCATGGAGCTGTCTTTGGTAATCTTCTTTGCTTGAGGTGTAGAGTCCTCTGCGCTGTCCCTCCGAGAATATATAGGATGGATGGAGTGAAATGTTGAAAAGTTTGCAGAATGTAATTGGTAAAATATCGCAAAGCTAACCAAGCCGTAGGAAGGATGATTATTACTAGTTGTGCAGGCGATTACATTCAGCAAATATATCAAGGCAGATTCCAGAAGATTAAATACTGTAAAGTGAGTGTGAAATGAAACAGGCAAAATGTGGACTCTGGCAGTCTGTTCCAAATCCTAGAGCATGTGAGAAGCTGGAATTACATGTTTTAAGTGATTAAAACACGGTTCTGTTTAGATGGAATCATGTAGTCATGCAGCGTTGTACCAGGCTCTTCGGCCTAACTTGCCCTCACCGACCGACATGCTCCATCTACACTAGTCTCACCTGCCTGCGTTTGGCCCATACCCCTCTGGACCTATGCTATCCATTTTATCCATCCATCCAGATCTACTATCAAATCAGATTCTCTGCAGTAGGCAGTCAAATTGTCCACTGTGAAATTGTGCCAGGGTGGTTTAAACCTACAAACAAGTGCTGCACGCATCCCGGGAGCTGGTCCCACACAATTTGAGCCGCCTTTCCTCGACACCCTTCGTCTCCCTCCGAGACGCAGGGAGGCGTGTCCTGTACAGGCTCCACCTCCAAACCCTGCACTTCCTAGCCCTGGTCCACCGTCCAGACTCCAAGTGGTGGTCGGTGTTGCCTTCCGGTCGCGAGGGGGGCCCCTGGTGGGGGTCCCTCTACGCATGGATTCTCCCCCTCTACATTCGGGGACCTGGGGTGGAGGGTATTGTACCGAGGTGTTCCCTGCAACCTGTTTCTCTCGCCGTTCACAGACTCGCCACTGTTGCGGGCTGGAAGAGTCCGTGTACCACGTGTACATGGAGTGCGTGAGGCTGCAGCCACTATTTCAATACCTAAAGGGGCTGCTCCTTGCCTTCTGGCTGCATTTTTCACCCACCATCCTCATCTTCGGACACCCTGTGCGTAGGGGAGAGGGAGGGTAGGGCTCAGAAAAAGAAGATGTCCTGGGTTGGGTTGCTCCTGGGCCTGGCCCCCCTCCCAAGCCCCCCCCCCCCCCTGGCCGCAGCCCGCGATGTCTTGCGTCATCCTGGTGACAGACAGGTGTTAGGAGGTCAAGGCTCTAAACCCACCCGAGCCGGCTACGCCTGCCCCTTTTTTGCCGACTGGGATACGTCCGCGGACATGTGGCCGGGTGCGGATCCAGGAAAGTTTGGAATACGCCCTGGAGTAACTCACGGGCACAGCCTGAAGGAATGTGTGATGTTTTCAGGGGACCTTCTTCAGGTATGTTAACTTGTAAACTTGTAAATTGTCCCTGATGGTAGGATAGTGTGTAGGATAGTGTTACTGTGTGGGGATCACTGGTCGGCGTGGATCTCTAAACTAAACTCGCTGTATCTCTAAACTAAACTAATTGGGAGGCATCTGGCGAGGGGCAGCGTGGTCTTGGCTGCTGGTAACCCTCAGGAGTATCTCTGGCTCACCTGACATATTTTGTCAGGAAGCAAGGATAGGGGCGGAATCTCTCAAAGGCGACAAAGTTTTTTAGTGTTTCTGATATTCAGGGGCAACTGCAAACAATTAAAATTACTGTAGAATAACTTTACATTTTAACATGAGACTTAGATAATTTACCTTTTTTTCTTCTATTTCGAATGAAAGAGGATGCCGAAACTCTCCTCGCGAGACTGAACTCTGCTATTGGACTCCACACAGTCATCTGCTACTCAGCATGACCTGACCTACACATTCAGTGGGTAAGTGAAAGTGTGGCATATACTTACCATGGAACCAAAAGCTGGCTGTTTGCTGTGAGGGGCTAACTGCATCTTGCATGGTCCCACTGTGTATACCTGGAAGCCTTGGCCCTTTTCATATTTTCTGATAGGTATGTAAAAAAAATAAAGTGTGACATTGACCGCTCACCCACCCATTGTCCATTTGGAGAAGAAAATCCTTTCCTAATGTTTTATTCATACCTTGGAAGACCCAGAGATTTGAATTTAAAAAAAGGCCCAAACCTTAATATATTTTTGTGGTAATGATTCTCAATACCATGATTTGGAAGAGCATCAAAAGTTATGGGGAGAAGACAAGAGAATGGGGTTGAGATGGAAAGATAGATCAGCCGTGATTGTATCGCGGAGTAGACCCGATGGGCCGAATGGCCTAATCCTGCTCCTATGATTTATGGTCTTATGGAATGTTATAAAATTGTCTTAGATTTATTCCTAATGGAGCCCAAATCTAACTCATGGATAAGGAACTAAAATAGAATAGAATATGATTTATTTATTTCTCAAGTTGAATCTTTTAATAATAATAATAATAATAATAAATTTTATTTATGGGCGCCTTTCAAGAGTCTCAAGGACACCTTACAAAAATTTAGCAGGTAGAGGAAAAACATGTAAGGGGAATGAAATAAATAGTAGAGACATGACTAGCACACAAAGTAAATACAGAATTCAATACAAAACGCAGTATGAGGCAATTAATGCACAGATGAAAAGGGACGGCACGTGGGGCTAAGGATAGGCAGAGGTGAAGAGATGGGTCTTGAGGTGGGACTGGAAGATGGTGAGAGACACGGAATTGCGGATCAGTTGGGGGAGGGAGTTCCAGAGCCTGTGAGCTGCCCTGGAGAAGGCTCTGTCCCCAAAACTGCGGACGTTGGACTTGTGGACTTGTGGATGGAGAGGAGACCGGCTGATGTGGATCTGAGGGACCGTGAGGGTTGGTAGGGGGAGAGGAGGTCAGTGAGATATGGGGGTGGTGGGCAGATGGTGGAGGGCTTTGTAGGTGAGGACCAGGATTTTGTAGGTGATCCGGTGGGAGATGGGAAGCCAGTGAAGTTGTTTGAGGACTGGAGTGATGTGATGCCAGGATTTGGTGTGGGTGATGAGTCGGGCGGCTGCGTTCTGGACCAGAAAACTTGCTATCTAATCTACTAACTTGGGCTCTTCTCAGTTTCCAGTCTAAAGCATCATCTGTTTCCAGCGCAGATTTGTTTGTGTGTCTTTGTATGAGTGTAATGTGGTTGATGCAAAACTTTGACATTCTCCTCTGATTTCTAATCTCTCTTAATTGGATTACACTGCTTTTCTTGTTTTTATTTAGTTTTTTTAACCTTTAACTTTATTCTTCAGACTTTAAGTTTAGATTATTTTAAAATGTTTAGTTTAGCTTATTGCCACATGTACCGAGGTACTGTGAAAATCTTTTTGTTGCGTGCTATCCAGTCAGCAAAAGGATTACACATGATTACAATCGAGCCATCCACAGTGTACAGATGCAGGGTAAGGTAGATAGATACAAAGTACTAGAGTAACTCAGCAGGTCAGGAAGCATCTCTGGAGAAAAGGAATAGATGACATTTCTTCAGATCCGACCACAAAACGTCACCTATTACTTTTCTCCAGAGATGCTGCCTGACCTGTTGAGGTACTCCAGCAGTTTGTGTCTATCTCCTGTGCAAATCAGAATCTGCAGTTCATTCCTACACACAAAGTAGTTGGGAAGGCAGGTCGGGCAGTGGTATGCTCCTCCTGTATGATGTGGGAGATCAGAGATTCTTCCTACATCCCTGGTGACTATACCTGTGAAAAGTGTGTCCAGCTGCAGCTCCTGACTCACTGCGTCAAGTTATGGAGTTGGAGTTGGGCGCACTCAAGATAATTCAGGAAGCTGAGCGTAATAAATAGGAGTTTTATGAGGTGGTCCACCTAACATGCAAGTGGCAGGTAAGTTAGGTGACCATAGGGAAGGTAAAGTTAGTAAGCAGCCAGGGTTCCCATCAGGCCATTCTCCTCAGTAGCAGGGGTAGCTCTTTGAAAGCTGTTGGGAGGGGGGGGGGGGGGGGGGGGATTGGCGTTTCAGAGAGCAACAGCAGCAGCTTGGCCTGTGGCACTGTGACTGTGGAACAGCAGGGAAGGGTGGAGCCAGATTTGTCAAAAAAAATACAGCGGCTTCTTGATCGGCTAGGTAAATAGGTTTACCAGGGGAATCAAAAACTAGAAGGCATATGTTTAAGGTGAGAGGCAAAAGATTTAAATGGGACTAGAGTGGCAACTTGTTCACACTGGAGGTGGTGCGTATGTGGAATGAGCTGCCAGAGAGAGTGGCCGGGACAGGCACAATAACAACATTTATAAGACATTTGGACATGTACATGGATAGGAAGGGCTGGGAGGAATATTGGGCTAATGCAGGAAAATAGGCATGAATGAGTTTGGCCAAAGTACCTGTTTCCATGCTGTATTATTTTATAACTTCAAATTTGGAGGAATTTATATCCTTTGGAAATAAAACAAGTGTAATTGCAAGAATGCACTGTGTAAGCCTTTGTATATGTTTGCATGTAACGTTTGCCCATCATTAATGTTTTTGAAAGTTCACATTCCATTTCCTGCATTTTCTGCTTCATGGTCACAATTGACAAACGAGACCCAACTTGCAAGAACATTATCTGGCTGGAAATGGCCAGAAAGAGTCACATCACCATTTTTGCTTTAACTGCCACCACATGAAAATGACTGCTCATGGATCGGTCTTTTTAGGCAACATTTAAGAATTTAAATGTCACATCCATCTGATCAATCTTGTACCCAATCCTGTCGGATCAGATCACAATTTTCCATGGTTATTATTAGTTAAATCAGTGAGATTGAACCTGGATTTTTATCCCTGTAACTATTTTGTCCAATATTAATACTTTGAAATTGGTTCTGTTCTATAATTGGAGTATGGAAAGATGAGAAGCAAACCTAGTGCAAAAACTAATATATTTTGAGAAGGCAAGATGTTAGTTTAGATACTATGGTTTTGGACTTGGTTTCCTTGGTTGAGCGCCTATCGTGGTGTTAGAACAGAAGTACTTTGCACTTTATATTTTAATAGGAACGGCATGCAGACCCAGCAAGATTTGAGTTCATCCTTTTTTTTAACTGAAACTGTTTGCGCATTCTGACCTTGGGTGAGGTTGCAAAGAACGATTTGGTGATGACTTGGACAACTGTGATATTATAAGCTGATTATGATTCTGTAGGGCAAAGAAGTAACACTTGTTGGAGCATAGCAGTACACTTTCCTGAACCGTTGGTAGATGATTTTATTTGTCAGTAAAACAATTAATTTTATTTTTCAATAATTATATTGAGTTATGCTTAAAAGGACTCCAGAACATAAATTGAATTCTGAAATTTTAATTTTTCTGAAGTTGGTTCTGTATATTGTCCAATAGAATATATGACCATACAGAAACATAGAAACATAGAAAATAGGTGCAGGAGTAGGCCATTCGGCCCTTTGAGCCTGCACCGCCATTCAATATGATCATGGCTGATCATCCAACTCAGTATCCTGTACCTGCCTTCTCTCCATACCCCCTGATCCCTTTCGCCACAAGGGCCACATCTAACTCCCTCTTAAATATAGCCAATGAACTGGCCTCAACTACCTTCTGTGGCATAGAATTCCACAGATTCACTACTCTCTGTGTAAAAAATGATTTTCTCATCTCGGTCCTAAAAGTCTTCCCTCTTATCCTTAAACTTTACAACATTTGCAAAGTTTTGCATCCTTTTTAAAAAGCTGATTGAACATCATGCAATGAAACAATTATATTTACAACCTGTTGTTTATGCCATTAATGTTTATTTTGACTTTTTTTAAAAACCTCTGATGAAATTGCAAAAGTGTGTTAGTTTACTTGGCCATAGCTTGAGATCAAGTATCTAGATTCCATCAAAAGGGATGACTGTCTCTTTAAAAGTTTATCCCTGTGGCACCATTATGTAAGCATACATATGGGACAGTAAAAATGGAAGACGACACATTAAATGACATTATTATAAAATGCAATACTCTTGGAACGATTCCTTATTAAATTAGGCTCTAAGATCTGAGATGAATTTCTCCAATCTCTAATCCATCACTGAAGAAATATTAAAAGATAGGCCTCAACTGGTATTAGATTGGTGCTCAGTCTTTTCTTTCATTATTTTGAATTAGGGTGCTACTGGGGGAAAGCCTCTTAATGAGAATTACAGTGATTCACTGTCCTCGTTTCAGTTTCTGACAAGTAAAATATTAACTCTTCAGTCACAGCTGTCTGAATTAAAATACTTTGCAACCACAGATGCACAAATTAAATTGTGCTTTATGTTTCCACGTTTCTGTTTTCCTTTGAGTCAAAAGCAAAAAGGCAGCAATGTCACACGATGCCAGCTCCAAACTGAAGCTGTGGTCTTTTGTAACTCCTGCAGTAAAATTCAGTCTTTGTTGCAAATGCATGGACTCTGTTGTGAATGATTTGCAGTTTTCAGGAATAGAACATCATGTGATCCTTTAATTGAATTGTAAACTCAGTAACACAAATCTGCTCTTTGCTATCCTTAAATAATCAATCAATCTCTGCTTAGCCAGTTAAATGCAAATTGAAGTGTTATCAAAGGGTTTTTAAATAGTTAACAATATCATTAATCAGATGTACGTTTAACATTGAGGCTCGTTGTCAATAACATTCAGTTGTTGATGCATTTAAAGGAAAAGAATAAATAGTTCAAATATGAAATCGAGAAAATGATTTTTCTCTAAAGTACCGCTGTCAACAAAAATGAAACAGAAACAACAAATCTTCACTTTTCCCGTCCTCCCTAGAGTTTAACTCAGATATTAGTCCTGTCCTTGTGTTATAAAAATCTGCGAGCTCTTGCAATTCGCAGCAAAATTCTGGTTATAAAAAAATGAAGTCCATCATTACTTATTGATTAGTTATTCTTTATGTCCCAATGTGCACCTCATAAATTCTTCTTTTTCCTAATGATTGACTATTGATCAATTCACTTGATTGGTTGAGCGGTAACCCGAGATGGACATTGACAGATGATCTCATGCTGTTTCTTTCTCTGTACTTGTCTTTGTGATGATGTCATAATAATTTTGATGTGACTGGCATAGGTTAGTTTGACAAGTGCCCCTGACCTGTTTATCAAAATCTGGCGTATTGTGATGCTAACTTGTGAATCTTCTGAAAGATTTACAGGTTTCAAAATTATGACCCATAGGCACGTGTCAATTCTTCAGTTGAAAAATAATTATTTCATTGGAACAAATTAGCATGACACATTATCAATACGTAAAAATTGAATTTCTTAGAAGTAACCCTGCACTAATATTTCACGCAAACTCAGGTTAAAGTACCCCAGCCTTGTCCTGTGAATTAATCCTTCATCTGTGCATGTAAAGCATCTTTTTGGAATTGTGTATGGACCAATGTCATAGGGCAAGCTATGAGGTGGTTTAATTTATTTTTTTGGAAGACATTAGAAGAACTCGATAAAGGGTCAAGTAATTTCATCCAGGTTGCCACTAGTTAGTTTAGAAAAAGTGACAATAGTTGGGATTGACAGTGTTACATTTTTACAAATATATTTTATCGAGCAGGGATTTAAAATCTCACTTTTATTTCCTCACAAAGAATGATCGCCCGTAGTATTCTTCTTACTGTTGGGAGAGAATAACATTCCTGATCTCTAAATAGGGCATTTTGATTAATATTTTTTATTTTGTGAGTAGTCTGAAAGCTGAAATGAGATGGTTACTTTTAGACAGGAGTGACTTTGGTTCCAAGGCTTACATTGTTTCCAGGGAGGGTGCAGTGGGAGTAATTTCAGCGAATTGTAAGTGGACAGTAACTCCACTGGGAGCTCTGGCAATCATGGCGGAAACAATGTTTACATCGATCAGCTGTCATGGTGATTTATGGCTTCATTTTGCCGTAATGGAGAATTAGTGGGAAGATTACCAGGGACTCAACACTTTGGCTTGTTACCCATGTTCAGACGACCAATTTGTCTCACTGAAGTAGTGAAATACTTGTGACAGCACCAACACTTGCCCTAATTCAATCAACAGAAAATGTTGGAATTAATTTGTTACAAGAAAATTTAAATATGTTCAGCAACAGTAACCGCAGAGAAGAAGGCTGATTTATTGTACTCGGCAAGATATCGATCCACTTCGATCTGGACTATGTTGAGGTTCTAATGTGTAATAATTTCCAATTTAAAGTCCTTTTCAAGATCACGGGTTTAAGGAGAGGGCAGGTGGAGACCTGAGACTAGATTAGGTGCCGATTGCTCTGCTCTTGTCAAAAACCCAGTTTGAATGCAAATTGTGCAGCTTTTTTTTATTCCATTATCCTGAATATGCCTGACATGATTTGTATTGGATGTCAAACTGGCGGCCTCTGGGATGTCAAAAACATCACAGCGACATTATTTATAGGAAAACTTTCGGCAAAAAAGCAAAGCAGATACAACTTTTTAAAGGGTTTGTGAATAGTCAGGTTTCAACGGTGTTGCAAACCTCCATTGTTGTCACCTGCTTTTTTTTCCTTTAATTTTGTACATGACATTCATTTTATATTTAAATAGAGTAGGAAAGGAAAACAAGAGTTGGTCAGGTTGGCTTATCCCCAGAATCTTTCTGCATGCGTATGATGGAAAAGATTCTCTATATCTACAAAAACACTTCATTCATACAAAGCATCTTATCGGGCTCCTGGGGCCAAATAATCTGGTAGATTTAATGAAAACATTCCAGGGACAATTTAATCATGCCAAATCAGTCAATCAAACAACGTACTGGCTAGTTGTTGTGTGTATAGTTTAACCAATTACTGAATCTACTTCCCATGTGGCTATGGAATAGAATGTTGAGAAGGGCTGTGTCACGGTGCAGATGACTTTTGCAGATATGTTTGAGAAATAAATATATTTTTAGAGTAATGAATGATAAAATTAAACACAAAATGATAATGCTTGTGGAGTTCTTGCCCGCAGTATTTAGGTTTTATATCTTACTGTCTTCCTTTAGAAAATTGTTAAACTCTGCTCAATTTAATTCTTTCATCACAACAGGAATATATTTTCTTCCAGTTTGGCTCAGAATGTGTCAATGTAAATAAATGTATTTGTGCACATGCTCCGTCTTTATGCGGACCACCTTGCTTACAGTTTGCCGTGTTAAAGGAGGAAGGGGAAGTGGAGTTGGGATGAGGGGTGGGCTTAAGACAGTATTAATGTGGCAAGCTCAAATAACGTAAATGATTATAAAGAGAAAAAACGCAGGTGTGGAGAAAATTATTTGGCATTGAAATAAATATTAAATAAACATTCTGGTTCTCAGACATGAGTGTGAAGAAGGGTCCTGACCTGAAACGTCACCTATCCATGTTCTCCAGACATGCTGCCTGACTCGCTGAGTTACTCCAGCACATGTGTCCTTTCTTTTGTAAATCAGTATCTGCAGTTCAAGTAACTTCAAGTAACCCTTGCTTTCCCTTGCTCTCTGTCCCTCCACCACCTGACTAGTTTCACTGTCCTCCTGATTAATTTTACAGTTTGTATGCCTCGTTGTCACCTTCCCCTCAGCCAACAATGAACCGTTCTACATTTCCCTGATCATCGTCTGCTTTGATCTGTTGTTTTCACACATTACCCTTCCATTTTACATTCTTTCTCCCCTGACCCGCCATCTGAAAAAGGGTCTTGACCCAAAATGTCGGCCATTCCTTCTCTTCAGAGATGCTGCCTGTCCCGCTGTGTTACTCCAGCATTTTGTGTCTATCTGCGGTTCTTTGTTTCTCCGGAATAAACATTTGCTTGATAGACAGAAAGCTCTCCTGACTTCAGGGGGAAACAAACGTGATCCGAGTGCCTGAGATGCATCACTCAGGATATTTTTCCCATTATCACTAAAATTTTGATGCACAGATGCAAAAGTTCAACAATCAAAGCGTAAATGCGGACATTTTCTTGATGCGTGAAATGCTATTTTAAGTGGGGGAGATAATGCCAGGAGCTACAATACATTGGTGCTTGTGCTGAGGCGTACATTAAAAATAGAACTCGGCTCATCGGTTCTAAAAGTATCTGTTACTGTAATTGTGTATGCTGTCAGCTGCATTAAGCCTCCCTTCCCTCCACACTTCTGGGACCATAAACTTGCACCAGCAGTGGCCTTACGACAATATAACATTGAGTTCCTAAATTAAAAACCCGTATGAAATTAAAATGTGTTATAGAAGTGAGGGCACTTGGAGATAAAATAGGATTAACATTTAAAAATTATGTTCCATTTCGTTTCAAAATCCGTATAATTAATAATTGGATATTATTACTTGCTGAGTTAACTTCAGCAGTGGAAATGTGTGTATCCCATATGCTCATGTCTCCCATCTTATAAGGTCCGAGAACTGTATTTATGTTTCCGTTTTGTATCTCCACTTTTGTGAAATCTAATTATATTTTCAGTTAGATTGTTCTGAACAGCAGTGCAATGAAACAGAGGCAATATCTCCACTCCAGATTTTCCGTCACTTCCTTGAAACTAAGGTTGAAAACCTGTCTCACTTATATTAGCCCAATACAACAAAGTGGAGAAAATTGCAGGTATCAATTTAACACAGTTTTTTCATTTGTTGTCATTTATGGTTTTATTGTGACTTTTAAAATCTCTGTGCCAATAAAGGCCATGATATTGCCTGAAATTTTGCTTCATTAGCTTCTTCACTGTCAGAAAACAAAACACAAAGAAAGCATTTATTTTTATATATTGAGAAATAAAACATGACCTAATTATGAAGAGAATTGTTTGGAAGTTCAAAACATTATCTCTGACAAAACATTTTTTTGATACCATGGTATTTCAGTTTTTACTTCTTGGCTGATTGTTTTTTGAACCAGTTATTGATCAAATGGTAAAACGATTCAAGTAATCTTGTTGAATCTTATGCAGAACAGTAAACGCCACTTACATTTTGAATTTAGAAGCATTAGTAAGTGCCATTCATGTTTACTGCAAAGCATTTAAAATGCTATATGCAATTATTCCTTTGTCATAATATTTTAACTGATGCATATTAAACTTTCCGAGACAGGGTACAGAACAGTATTGCAGAAAGATTTATGATATGCATATCCATGAAATAAGCTTTAAAAAAACCCTGAAATAATGCAATGACCTTGCTGAAATCATATTGTAGATCCACTCTGAATCCAGTCTGAGGAATAGTCCCAACCCAAAACATCACTTATCCATGCTCTCCTAACCATGTGAGTTACTCCAGCACATTGTGTCTTTTTTTGTAACCCTGTATCTGCAGTTCCTTGTTTTTACTTGTAGATCCACTATTTGTTTTGCATTTTAGGGACATACTCTGAACATTTATTTGTGGTTAAATCAAAGGCACTTTATTAAAGGTTTATAATTTTTAATACCCTAATGGTCAAATTGATAATTTAAGATGACTGGTTATCTTTTCATAATTACTGAAACTTGTAACATCTGCAATTTTGCTTACAGTTATTATTAAAAAAAGGTGCGAAATATTGCAAAAAGCTCATGCACATTTGTTCCTCTTAATTCAGAAAACATTATCCAAACATTTTTGAAAGGATTAATTTTTTTCCTTCTGAAAAAAGATCAAGGAGTTTTTTGTTTCAAGTTAATAAGTACAAAATACTCCTTTTGGAAAATTAAAAATGCTTTTTAAAACAAAATCACATTTATCTTTTTGAAATATTAAATATGTATTATTTTTAAATGATTAAAAAAATATTGACTTAGAGCTGTAATAATTTTATAATAATCAGTATTATACCTTAACAACAATTTATGAACAATGTATGCAACAGCTAGATTTTTTCAATAGTAATTATAAAAGATAGTAAACCCCATATTAGATACGTTACTGCTTAAAAGTATGGAAATGTTTGATTAAGTTAGGGTATATTGTCATTATTTTACAAATATTTCTTATATTCCTCACGCAACGTTTTGTACCGAGGTGCTTACTAGTGAGCAGTCGGGAGCAAAAGCCACAGTTGATGTTCATCCACCCCACTACACTATGGACAGTGATGCAGTTGGAGTTCAAAAGCAAGCCCACTGAAAGGACTAGAATAATGTAGAAAGGAATAGAATGGAAATTCTTTGTTATGATGAGGACTTGTTTAAGCCATGATGTACATCTTGTCCATTGAAGATGTGCATGAACCCAGATTTATCTTCGAAAGAGAAACTGTGGCTTGGTGGAATTCTTGATAGCAAATCCATTTCTCAATAGATATTTTGTACAAGCCTTCTCAAAATTATCATCAAATTTACAAATATTTTGTGATTTAAAAAAAAAGAAAAAGATTTTTAGTGTTTAGATTTAGATTCACTTCGCCTTTCAATAAATTTTCCTCGTCCAACATTCACTTTGTCAGATGCATTTTCCCCTAAGCGGTGTGCACAATATAATCTTAGCCCTTTGGTAAAGTGTCTGCTGCTGCCTGTTGGGAAGTAGGCAAGAGGGTGCGATATTCCATCCGCTCACTATGAGCTTCTGCAACTCTGATCCCTGGCCACGATAACATATGAATCTTCTTCCTTTCCCTGTGGGGGATCTGAGTGTCTGCCAGAAGTCACTCACAATCATTATTTGGTTAAAATGGATCTAGCTGAATGGAAAAGCAAAGATGTCAAATTCTGTACTGATATATTACTTTACAAAATAATCTACAATTTGTAATAATTTTAAAGCTATATTTCTATCCCCCACACTCCACTGCTTGCATTTTGCCAAAATACCTCCATACCTGCTGCTAACATAAATTATACTGCCATATTAATTTAGGTTGCTCTGGTTTTACACGTTGAATCAAAATCAATATTTTCCTATTCCCAAAACAAATCTCTTTGTAAATCCCAGCAATACAAGCACGTCAACTATATGCAAGTGGTGTATTGGTTTAGTTTAGTTTGGAGACACCATGAGGGAACAGGCCTTTCGGACAACCGAGTCTGCGCTGACCAGTGATCCCACACGCTAACACTATCCTACACACACTAGAGAAAATTTACTGAAGCCAATTAACTGACAAATCTGTACATCTTTGGAGTGTGGTAGGAAACCGGAGCACCCGGAGAAAACCCACGCAGTCACAGGGAGAATGTACAAACTACATACAGACAGCACCCATGGTCAGGATCGAACCAGGGTCTCTGGCTGTCTAAGGCAGCAACTCTACTGCGGTCCCTTTACTTTAAATATTTTTCATATAAATCTCCAATAATCCGGCACACTTTGGATTTAGATAGTGCTGCAGTATCAGATTTTGCAAATTATTAAATGTTTCCTGTTAATATCCAAACCAAATTTGTTTTCACTTTTCTTAACATGTTACACAGTGGTATAATAAATGCTCCTGTGAACTCTGTGATTTTGAAAGGAATAAGAATGTAGCACAATGGACCCCAGTTTAGCTGCAAACCTGGTGTTCCAGATCCCAACTCCAGCTCCAGGTGTACAGTCAGGATCCGATCCTGGCACATTCTACGCTAACAAGTGAGGCAGATGCAAAACACCGGGTGGCACAGTGTCCGCAGCCGCCGAGCTCCTGCTTTGCAGCGCCAGGGACCTGAGTTCAATCCAGAATATGGGTGGTGACTGTACGGCATTTATACCTTCTCCATGTGACTGCATGGGTTTTCTCTGCGTGCTCCGGTTTCCTCCCTCATTCCAAAGACATACAGGCTTGTAGGTTATTTGGATTTGGTAAGATTGTAAATAGTCCTTGGTGTGTTGGACAAGTGCTAATGTACGGGTTGATCACTAGTAGGCGTGGACTCTGTGGACGGAAGGGCCTGTTTACACGCTGTACCTTTAGACTCGAAAGCCTAAATTCTAAAAAAAAAATCTGAGTTTCCAAACAATGCTGGATTTGTAGAAGATGACGGTATTTGCTCTTAAATATGGAAAGACAAAAGGATCAATTAGCACCTTTCAGGATAGATTAAAGAGAAAGTTTGCACTTTGTATAAAGTAATTGGTAAAGTGAAAAAAAGCAAAAAAAAAAGCAGGAATTTGTTAAAATAAATTAATGCAACTTACTTTTTCAAAAAGGCTAGGATGACCTGGAGAAAAAAGTTAAAAGCATTTGGATATAGACGAATACTACATGTCAATGGTTAAAATAATTTGGAAAATTTGTATTGGAGGCCCTTAAGCCAACGTGAAATATGATTAGCTGGTGCAGGCATAGTGGTTTAATCTAGTAAAGAATATGAAATAAGGCCAAGTATCCTATCTGTACCGTAGATTTGTTGTTGAACTTCTGTTTGATCACGGAGATGACCTTTCTTTTATAACATCTGAAAATGTTATGTTGGAGAAAGTTGTATTGGGTAGACAGAGTGAAACAATATGATTAGATTGTGCTCATGGTGGTTGGGATAAGAAGAGGAACTCAACAGATCAGGCAGCATCTGTGGAGGAAAATTATCAGACGGTATTTTGCATTGGGATCTGCGTCTGACAGCTAAATGCCAAAGATTAAATATTTAATCCAAGGTAGACACAAAAAGCTGGAGTAACTCAGAGGGACCCAGAGAGTTGTGAATTTGTGGAATTCACCCAGAGAGTTGCAAATTTATGGAATTCCCTGCCACAGAGGGCAGTGGAGGCCAAGACACTGGATGGATTTAAGAGAGAGATGGATAGAGCTCTAGGGGGTAGTGGAGTCAAGGGATATGGGGAGAAGGCAGGCACGGGTTATTGATAGGGGACGATCAGTCATGATCACAATGAATGGCGGTGCTGGCTTGAAGGGCCGAATGGCCTCCTCCTGCACCTATTTTCTATGTTTCTATGGACAGGCAGCATCTCTGGAGAGAAGGAATGGGCGACATTTCGGATCGAGACCCTTCTTCAGACCCGACCTGACTCAAAATATCACTCGTTCCTTCTCTCCAGAGATGCTGCCTGTCTCGCTGAGTTACTCCAGCCAGCATTTTGCGTCTACCTTCGATTTAAACCAGCATCTGCAGTTCTTTCCTAAATATTTAATCCTGTTCAGTGCATGTCTTCCTGCCCCGTTTGAGGCTTTAATAGTATGTTCTTTCTCCCATGTTGTTTGTACGATTCTCTTTACACATCTTTCTGGACTTAAATCCACATGCAGGCTGCATGGCATAGATGTAATGGGTGGTAATTAAATCCTGTCCAATGCTCAAATATCCTGTCATGACTTTCTGTGTGTTGCAGTTAACATAACTGAAAAACAGAGTTGTATAATTGTGGTGGTGCTACAATATGAACAGAGCTCATGGTAAGGTCCCTAGATGTAGCTCGATGCCTCTGGGTGATGATCAGTATTTGCCATCTTCATCATTAAATCGTGACCTGTTTTTGTCTTGCATCATCGTTAGACATCTTTATCATCTTAGAAACATAGAGAATAGGTGCAGGAGTAGGCCATTCGTTCCACTGCCATTCAATATGATCATCCAAAATCAGTACCCCGTTTCTGCTTTCTCCCCATTATTACAATGTCTTTGGAATAGTTCTAGGATGAGATTGACATGCAGTATTTAGTTTTCTGGATATTTTTTCTAAAGCATTAGTTAGGAGCACTTCCTGAACTTTAAACCTCCAGAAATGTACCTAGATAATACTGTAGACTTGTTGATTTGTGTATACCAATGACTCGGGCTGTAATTGTATCTCTCGTGCTTTGAAAGATTTGTGGATGATTATGTGAGCTATATATACTGTTTTATAACTATGGCACCATTTAATTCTAATCACTCTTATGGGCCTGTCCCACTTAGGCAACATTTTTGGTGACTGCAGGAGACTATGCAGTCGCAGTCGCCACATGTTCGTGGGTGGTTGCCGGGGAGTCGCCTTCATGGTCGTGAGGAGTTCTCACATTCTGGGAACTAATCGCGGCCTCATTATGGTCACCGCAAATTTTTCAACATGTTGAAAAATTAGCGGCAACTAGAATGAAGCCGCCACGGAGAGTAGCGAGAATTCCCGTGCCGTAGGTGGGTCGCCAGGAGGAGGTTGAAGGTTCTCGTAGGTTGTAGCCGGTGCTAACCGGTGAATTTCATTGGCTCATTGGGCAAAAAAAAGTAAGCAGTAGTTTTCAGAACCAAGGATAACCGACCGGTAAAGTTAAATGTCCGCCGAGCTTCACAGCCGTGTATCTCTGGCTTCTTAAAAATTGTCTCCACTCCTTCTCCCTCCTTCTCCCCCCTTTTCCTCTCCCCATCTTCCCCCCTCTTTTAAAGGATTTACCGTACACTGTGCTTTAGCCGTCTTAATTACAGCACCAACCTTCCTGTTTATCGTGGTGTGTGTCTGCAGCTCCTTGGCTTTGCACCGTGTGAATTTCACTCAGACAGCGGTCCCCCCACTTGCCCTGTCCCCCGCCTGCATAACGGGCTGGTGAAGGAAGTGAGAAATGTCCGAGGGAGGTCTCGAAAGAACTGCCAACGACCGAGTGAGGTGGAGGACAATTGTCAATGGCCTATGCTCCCTAGAGAAGCAAGAAGAAAGAAGTGATGTGCGTGTTTGTGTGTGTGTGTGTGTTCCACTCTGACAGTCGCCATTCCAGTTGCTGGTTTTTCAGGCGACTGCCGGCAACTTGATAGTCTCCGGCAGTTGCCTGAAAAATCGCCTATGTGGGACACGCCTATTAAACACCATTTGTAATAAACCTGGATAGCAAGATTGAATGAAAGGCTTACACCAGTGAAACACCACAATTGTTACAGCTGCACAAAATGCCAGGATAAACAAATCTGAGGATGGTCTCTTTTAAAGAAAAACAGTGGGCACCAGGCGCTTTAGTGAGGAGTACCCAATGAGCGATGCAGAATATTGCAACATGATAAGTATACTAATGATTGTGAAAATGTGCAGGTGTATCAAGCTATCTTGTGTCCATGAATGGAGGAAAGGTGTTTATAGAGATCTAGAGAGTCTATCAAAAACACCAACGTTGAAAACGGCTCATTTTGGAATTTCATTGTGTCTATTTTCATTAAACAGCTGTGGATAAGGTTCACCCAGCATCAGGGAATGTTAATTGAATTTAGACAATCCATTCAAAGAGCGACTACTTCTCATTTTCTTCGTGTTTTATTGATGTGCTTATTTAAACATCCATGTACACAGTTATTTAAAAATTATCTTCTCTATGTTATCAGTTAGTCATCTCAGCTTCTATCTTTATAAATTTTACAAGAAATAAGTACTTTAGGCTTGGTTTGCATTTTAGGCCAATCAATTATTAAACCATTTTCTTTACCCACGGAGAAGATCATCTTAATTACCCTGTTTGTACCATAACTCCCATTGTGCCCAAACAAACTAGTATTCTTCACTCCTGGTAGTTTTCTTGGATGCTAAAACCTTTTGATTCTGTTGATGGCAAGAGGGTTCACTAACCCTGAAGTTGAAATTTGGAAACCTGTCTTTAAATAGGAAGTGATGGATTTCATCATCTCATTTCCCATTATTGTAAGTAACCACAAGCTTTACTACAAAATGGGGTGGAAGATTGGAGTGGGACAAAATCAGGTGGGAGATTGATTCAACTTTGGTGTCCCCTGCATCATTAAATCGCAAACTTAGTGAAAGTGATGAAAAGCTATTTTATTGCAATTCCTTAACTAAAATTGTAAAATTTGTTTTTTGGTTGGTATAACATTTCTTATTCTACTCTGTTTCAACAGTTGAAAATGTACTTACGTCATTAATTTAGTCTTTTTCAAAACAAACAGAACATTGTTAGGAATAACATAACTAATTAGGGATCACACCATAGTGGTGAAAATTGTAGTTGTTTTACCAGTAGTCCTACTGTTCTATTGCTGTGCATTGAATAGCCAAGTTCTCAAAGCAACACCAAAGATATGATATCCTACGGTCTTTGCTTTCATTATGGCCTGCTTGCATCATGTCATTATCTGACCCAAGTTGACCCTGTGACAGATGCCTCGCTGTGAGTTGCCCCATAAGTAATGGAATTGAATTCATGAAACATGAAGCAATGATTACGTAAATTCTCCTCTATACTCATACTTCATATTTATTTTGAGTATCTATTTTATCTTAACTTGAGAATTTAAATTTAAAATATACACCAAGAACACCGAGGCCAAACGAAATAGTTAATTCATAGATCTAAATCACAATGAAAAGTTAATCCATACACTCCAGAGAAATTGTGCAGTGATCGTGATGGTTAACTTGATGAACACATTTCTTAGGCGATAGCAAATGGGCAAGTCATTTTACAGTCTGTAGTAAATAGAGTTCTCCTAATGCTGAAACAGTCAATAATTTACTTCAGATAGATACATAAAG
Organism: Leucoraja erinaceus; assembly: GCF_028641065.1. Taxonomy (NCBI): domain Eukaryota; kingdom Metazoa; phylum Chordata; class Chondrichthyes; order Rajiformes; family Rajidae; genus Leucoraja; species Leucoraja erinaceus. The sequence continues at coordinate 49,232,896 of NC_073390.1, forward strand.
ATGGAGTAACTCAATGGGTCAGACAGCATCTCTGGAGGAAAGGAATAGGTGACGTTTTGGGTCGAGACCGTTCTTCAGACACGAAATATCACCTATTCCTTTTCTCCAGAGATGCTGTTTGACCCACTGAGTTACACCAGCTTTTTGTGTCTGTCTTCGGGTTAAACCAGCATCTGCAATTCCTTGCTACACTATCCTTCACCATCGGTGGATTTCCACATCAGTGTTTCTTAATCGTGGATGTGGGTGTGAAGAAGGTTGCTTCGTGCTTCCCTGTAACGATAAGAACAAAATAAATCATTAAAACTTTTTTTTCATTTAAAACTCTCCCCATATGGTCGACTAGATGAACGGTTGTTTACTGCAAAACGCCTCATTTTCCGAAGTGTGTAACTCGCGTTACCTTCCTCTTGTCTCTTGCCTTCAGAGGTTTAAACCGCGATGTAAAGCTCAAGAATTCACTCGTTGTAGAGTGGAAGATTGTGATAGTCTTAGCGTTAAATTTTAGTGTATCTACTCACTGGGGTTGCAAGACAGCATAAAAAAACTCCAGGCCGCTGACCAATGGTTTAAAACCACTCGTTTTCCTTCTTATCTATCGATTACTGTCCGACACTTCTGCGAATGTAAACGCAAGGAGCTGCAGATGCTGAAGTCTCTTGAGCACATTTAGAATGGGGGGTGGGGGGAGTGCGGTAGCATCTGCAGTTCCCCTCTACACAAATATTTTACTTAGTCTAGGGGCATCAGGGAAAAGACATCTGATTATAGTGGAGGTTCAATATGACTATGGCATAAATAAGATTGCAGAAGTTAACTATGTGATACATTTCTCTCAGGAGAAGTAATTCCACCAACATTAAAGTGAGTTTCATTTCAGACCAATACACATGCCCTACATTGCTTTTCTTTGAAGATACGAACAACACCGAAAGTAGGTGAACATATTTACATACACATATCCATTTATGCAGGGCACGATTTTTCTGAGCAGTGGTTTTTACTTGAGTTTTGATTCAGGATCTCACTTTGATTGCCTTCTGTTCTTCAATGACTGCCTCTTTGGAATGAAAATGCAGATTTATAAATCTGAGTTAGCGTGAATAAAGGAGGGACTATTTCTCAATTAATGATAGACGTTTAGCAGTTTTTGTGTACGGTTTATTAAAATGTGAACAATTTCTAAGATGAACTCAGAACTACTCTACAGCAGTCCTCTAGTTGTTCCATCAATTGACTCATCTCTACCTCAAATATATGTATTTGCATTTGACCCACTTCCCTTGATGTGTCTGGCAAACATAAAATTAGTTTTGAAAGATTGAGTTGACTCCTCTTTCTTTGGGTATTGGCAGGTGGGTAATGAAGATATGGATGATAATGATAATGACATTTCAGATCCTCTCTACTATCTACATGGAAAAAATGCTCATTGATTTTGCACCTAAATGGCAATGAACTCATGTTAATTATGATCCCATGCTTTGCATTCTCCCAATAAAGGATGTTGTTTCTGCTTGGCCACCACAATAAACCATTTTATATTTAAGAGGCTTTGAAGAAATTGTCCTTTAACTTAATAAAAATGAAATGCATAACAAATTTATGCAACCTTGCTTCATAGTTTAACCCGTTAAGCCTTTGTGTTGTTGTGTCGTTGTGATGAAGACTCAAGGAACTGCAGATGTTGGCATCTTAAGCAAAATGCAAAGTGCTGGATGAATCCAGTGGGTCATGCGACATCTGTGGGGGAAATGGTCAATTTTATTTTATTTTTTTTAATTTAAAAAAAAAAATATTTAATATAATCTTTAAAATGGTCAGACAATGTTTTAGGTCGGGACCCTTCTTCAGACTGATCCTTCTGATTTTTTTCTCAATTTGATTTTGTGATCTTTGAAATTCTGATGAACTGGCTATGTAACGCTGTCCAGGGACTGTACAGCTTTGCTGTAGCTTGTTGCACAAGACCGTTTGATGCAACTCTGATGAGTTTTGAAAAATGTACACAGGAATTTAAAATCAAAAAAGTTGCATAAGTAAAAATCCCAGCTGGAAATACTGCTTTATGAGAAAGGACAAGAAGGCAGAATGAAAATGTTGGAATAAATAAATCTAGACCTGAATGATTACATCCTCATGATTGTACTCCAGTGCCGCTCCGCAACATTTCATTCAGCTTTTCAATTCACTTTCTACTTGCTTTTAATGATCTAAACACTTGGACATGGCTTCTATACACTAACTATAAAGTTATAAAGTTGGGTGGTGCAGCGGTAGAGTTTCTGCCTTACGCCCCTGTCCCACCTAGGAAACCTGAACGGAAACCTCTGGCGACTTTGCGCCCCACCCAAGGTTTCTGTGCAGTTCCCAGAGGTTGCAGGTGGTTGCCGGAGGTTGCAGGTAGTGGAAGCAGGTAGGGAGACTGACAAAAACCTCCGGGAACCGCACGGAAACCTTGGGTGGCGCGCAAAGTCTACATACGTTTCCGTTCAGGTTTCCTAAGTGGGACAGGGGCATTTACAGTGCTTGTAGCGCCAGAGACCCGGGTTCGATCCTGACTACAGGGGCTGTCTGTACGGAGTTTGTACGTTCTCCATGTGACCTGCGTGGGTTTGCTCTGAGATCTTCAGTTTTCTCCCACAGTCGAAATACATACAGGTGTGTCGGTTAATTAGCTTAGTATAAATGTAAATTGTTACTCGCGTGTGTAGGATCGTGTTAATGTGCGGGTATTGCTGGTCGGTGCGGACTCGGTGGGTCGAAGGGCCTGTTTCCGTACTGTATCTCTAAACTAAACTAAACTACTAAGAATATATTCTAATTGGCTTTTCTCTGATCCAAAGACATCACACTTTCCCCATACTCACCCCGTAAGACATTATTTTTGCCCATCCACCTCACTGAAAATTGAGTTTGGTTCTCTTCCTGATTCCTATATTTTCTCTCCCATTGTCCAATTTTCAGGTTGATTGTAAGGCAAAACCTCCTGTTGAATTAGCTCATAGAAAATTGTGAAAGAATAATTATGAAACTAATATTTGGTAAAAAAAAATTCTACTAATTTCTTTAATTTCAAGAAAATGAGTATGGAAAAATCTTTCCATGTCCAATCTAACAACACATTATTTCCAGCTACTTAGCACAATATTTTCCATTTTATGATTCTATTTGCACAATTATAAGGGGGGCACCTTATGTCAACTTACTGTATTCAGCTGTAATTTTAATATCCCAGCATTGAAGGTGCAATGCCACAATTTTCTATATTAGCTTCTATCTTGAGGTCTTGCATTACCAAGAAACTCTTGCTTTCTAACCAGTTTTTTTTCTCTTTCCTGTAAAATTGTTGTAAGTTTTTTATCCTTAATTACAATTAAAGTGAGCCATTAAAGTAAGCCATGTATGCATTTAAAATGCAAACTGATTGTGCTTACACTCATTGCATAAATATTAACCGACAAATAAACTTGCCTTGCTTCAATACATGTAATACATTTGGAGCTGTGTCAATATAGCCTAATCATTTTAAAAGGATGGATCAGTTTCACTTTTTCTTCAAAATGTTAAAATGTTGTATCGTTCTCTTTTATATTAGCAGTTAACAACTGAAACTTGAGTGTGTTAATGTTTATAATGGAATTCATAGGATAATATTTATAATGCATCTATCCTATCTAAATCTGTCATCATTTCGCCATCTCAATCATCTTCCCAATCACTAAGCCTCTAATTATCAGAAAAATACATCATTGTTGTCATTTTGAAAACGGGTTGGAGACATTATAATTAATTTCCAATTGTTTTGGCAAGTGATATTTATGGAACATAATTTCAATGAACAGGGCACTATGACGCAGTTAATCTGCTATAATAGAAGAAAACCGTAGGATATTGCTAACGGTGGAATAAAAAACAAAGAAAGCAGAAGAGTAAGAAGGAAGAGTACGACTGAGAAAACACAATTGGTGACAGCAACAGATGGGACCTTAATCAAAAATAAAGTTTAGGGATGAGCTTGTTTGGTATGATGGTGGTGAAGGCTGAGTTCAGTCAATGAATGTTGATAGACATAAAGTCACGGAGTGTCTCAGCGGGTCAAGGCAGCATTTCTGGAGAAAGAGGATGTAACGTTTCAGATTGGGACCCGCGTTCAGACTGAAAGTAAAGGGGGAGGTGATGAGTTGGAGGCAAGGAATGACCAGGACCAATCAGGGCCAGCCGAAAATGACCTCAAGCAGGGTGATGCCTGGTTGGTCCATTGTTGGCTGGGGAAGGTGTGATCTCCAGAGAAACAAAGTATAGAACTGGGGAACCAGTAAAACAACTAGGGTAGAGAAAGGGGGGCACAGGGGGAGGGAGGAGAAGGGGAGGGGAGTGTAAGATAAAGTTACTTAGAATTTGAGAATTCAATGTTCACACCACTGTGTTGTGAGTTACCCAGGCGAAATATGAGGTGCTGTTCCTCCAAATTGCGTGTTACCTAACACTGACAAAGGAGGAGACTCAAGACTGAAAGGTTCGTATGGGAAGGGGAGTTACCGTTGTATTGTATTTACCATTTTGGTTAAGTATCTAAGCTGATAGATCAATTCACGATTCGTATCGAAATTTAACTGAGAAACTTAAATTCAGATGCATCAGGTGTTGAGTTCTTCTTGATGGCTGATGGCTTGTCAATGGAAGCATTGGTTGCAGCCTGGAAGCAGATTAATCATTCATTCATTCATTCATTCATTCATTCATTCATTCATTCATTCATTCATTCATTCATTCAATCATTCATTCATTCAATCATTCAATCATTCATTCATTCATTCATTCATTCATTCATTCATTCATTCAATCATCATTCATTCACTCAATCATCATTCATTCATTCATTCATCCATTCATTCATTCATTCATTCATTCATACATTCATTCATTCATTCATTCATTCATTCATTCATTCATACATTCAATCATCATGCATTAATTCATACACCCTTTAGATCACCCCTCATCCTCCTTCGCTACAAGAAATAGACACCTGAAGAGAAATGGGGGTGGGGGTGTTAGTTAGAAGTTTCCAAACTAATTTTAATTTTGGTATCTAACCTTTTGACGGATGAGGAAGTTCTTCGGCATTGCGGCAGATCCCGGCGTAGAACTAAAGAGACCCAGGTTAAAAGGAGGTGCAGGACAAGTTTTTTACACAGTGATGGTGGTGAAGGCAGTTATGATAGTTAAGAGATTTTTAGATAGGCACATGCATATGTTGGAAAAGGAGGGATATGGATCACATGGATCTTGGCATCATGTTTTGCGGAGACATTGTGAATAAAAGAGCCTTTTCCTGTGCTGCACCTTTCTATGTTCTATGTACATTTTGTTCTGTTGATGCCATTTTGTTAAATAGGCATTCTAATTTATTAAAGAATTTTAGTTTAACTTAGAGATACAGCGCGGAAACCGGCCCTTCGGCCCACTGAATCCGCACCGACTAGCGATCCTTGCACATTAACACTATCTACACACACTAAGGACAATTTGCATTTACACCAAGCCAATTAACCTACATACCTGCACGTCTTTGGAGTGTGGGAGGAAACCCGAAGATCTTGGAGAAAACCCACGCAGGCCATGGGGAGAAGGTACAGACTACGTACAGACAAGCACCCATAGCCAGGATCGAATCTGGGACTTGGGGCTTTGGTGCTGTAAGACAGCAACTCTACTGCTGCACCATCATGCAGTCTTTGAATATCGCTTCACAACATACCTCACATCAGGTTAAAATAACTAAAACTGAAAATACTGGGATGCCCAGCATCCCCAGGTAATATCTATGTTAAACTTGTGAAAGAAAATTGAGCTGCAATGTTAACTTCTCTTCGCCCTCTGTGAGCGCTGACTGGCTCACTAAATGCTTCCAACAACCATGCTATTTTGTTTCCAAGCCAAGGTATTCCCTAAGCCTTACAATAATGAGAGTTCATGGTCAGTGTTTCAATAATGAGTTGCATGTGTTATATTGTATATTATTTACAGTTTATGACAAATAGATCAAATAATACATTGGGAATGACCTGGAAATAAATTGCTGCTTAGCGAATTTAGAAGCCATTTAGTTTTGCAGCCACCATTCCATTAAGAAGTTTCATGAAAATATTTGATTACTTCAGGTCTTCATGGTGGAGGGTAACTTAATTATAATGACACAAATAAAGTGAATCTAATTAGTGGTCCCAGGGCAACTGCTCGTTAGCACTGTTGTTTAGTAAATGAAATTTCAACACTAATAAATTAGAGTATTTATCTTAGATGTATGGGAATTACAAAAATATCTGCACTTTGCCTGTGAGGAGTTTTATTGACTTACATACAAAATGATTGGTTATTAATAAGGGCACAAGGAAATAGACACAAAGGTGATGCTTAACTCCAAATACAAATGTAAAACAACTGTGCTGTTGTGCAATGTCGAAGAACTTCAGTAACATATTAGTAAACAAAAGGTATAACCAATTTTTTTTATTGCATTTTAAAAACATTTTGTTTCAGCCAAGTCTCACTAATGTTGTTATTTTTCTAAAATCTGAAGCAGATATATTATGTCTGCATGGCCATAAATGGGTTTCTCAAATTACATTCTGGCAGTGGGAAAATGTGTAGGTTTATGTCTACAAAGAAAAAAATTATTTGTACGTCAGGCACGATTTGTTTCACTGAAGATTTCAAAAATTAATATCTACGCACACTCGAGTTATAAAAATTGATCCACTAGACTAATATACTGTTTTGACGTATCTTGTCCATCTAAAGATAAAGGCATGTGAATAAATAAGTCACTGACCATATAGCATGCCAGTGATGTGGGAGTATTTCAGTGATATAGAGTTGCTTTGGAACCACTGAATTACTTTGTGAAATGTGCTTTTCCATTCCTTTGACATTAGTATTGGAATAATTTTATTGAGATTGACAGATCCATTAATTTTTTCCTACGTACCATAACCAACCTCCTATTAGAGTGCTTTACAGTGTTTTCAGAATTTTCACACTTAATGGTTATTTATGATTAGATTGGTGATTTTGTTACATTTATAGTTTCTGAACCATCCAGTTCAGAAATACTGATTTATTTAACAATATGTACAGTACTGAATTTCTGTAACAAATATATTAGATTTTTTAATGTGTACATTTTTCCATTTCAGAACTCTGGGTGTATTTGTCAGTGTTATTTGTAGTCAACAACTTATGAGAGACTGTGTTTTAATATATTTTTCAACTAATATTTATTAAAAATTGTCTTCTTAAATCCATGAGGTTTTCTTCAGCTGTAATGCGTGTTTATTGGATTGTGATATTTTCTGTAGCTGCAGTTTGTGAAAGTTATTAAACATTTACTACTAATTATTTTGGCCACCTCTCCTCTTCTAAAAAGAGACACAAGTGTTGGAATAACTCAGCGGGTTTGGCAGCATATCTGGAGAACACGGGCAGGTGATGTTTCAGGTCGAGACCCTGTTTTAGACTGAATAAGTCTGAAGTCTGGAATGTGAAAAAGGGTCCTGACCTGTAAGGTCACATATCCATGCTCTCCAAAGATGCTGCTTGACCCTGCTGGGTTAATCCAGCACTTTGTGTCTTTTTGTGTAAATCACCATCTGCAGATCCTTGATTCTCCTCTTCTCTTCTAAAGTTGATTGACTTCATGGTAGGGGCGTAATACATCAGCTTCCTCGTCATAGTTCCTTCATGCATGGGCTTTGCTAAGATCAATTGTAAGGTTGGAAGGTTAGTAAGTATTTTGAATCCGCTACCCGCATTAGCAATAAATTGGAATTAATTTCTTTACCTGCAGAATATCCTGGAAATTGTGACAGTCCAAGAAATTGCTGTGGTAAAGGTAAAATGTAATGTTGCCCCTTGTCTGGACCTCGAGTCCACAATAAAGTTTATTATTATTATTATTATAATCAATGCAGAGCATCTAAGAGTGACGTTGCCTCACGATGAGTTCCTGTTGTTTGCAATGTTTTGTCCTTTGAACAGAGCTTCTGTCAATGAACTGGGAATAGCAAGGCTATCCATCAGCACTTGTTAGCTTGTGCACAGCATGTGGTTTGTAGGGAATGGAGGGATATGGATCATGTGAAGGCAGATGAGATTAATTTACCTTGTCATTATATATTAGCCCAGACATCAGGGCGGAAGGGTCTGTTCCTGTGCTGTACTTTTCTATTTTCTATGTTGTATCACCATTGGGTTATATGGAGTGGCCTCAGATGCTGTTGCCAGTGAAGGTTGGCAACCTGCAACGTTGCCAGGACAACGGGCCTTCATGGTCATGCCAAGAACCCTGCACTTACAACAACTAGGACTTGAAAATGGTGCCAAACTGGCGACTCGGTACACTCACTGTACTACTGCTATACACCTGTACTGTATCTGAGATGCTTATCTAATATGTATCTAAGTGATTATGTAGTATTTTGAATGGAGCTGAGTAACAAAAGTAGCTGAGTAAAGAAAGCAAATGCTATGTTGGCCTTCATAGCGAGAGGATTTGAGTATAGGAACAAGGTCCTACTGCAGTTGTACAGTGCCCTGGTGAGACCGCACCAGGAATATTGTGTGCAGTTTTGGCCTCCTAATTCGAGGAAGGACCTTCTTGCTATTGAGGGAGTGCAGCTTAGGTTCACCAGGTTAATTCCCGGGATAGCGGGACTGACATATGATGAAAGAATGGGTCAACTGGTCTTATATTCACTGGAATTTAGAAGAATGAAACGGGATGTTATAGAAACATATAAAATTCTTAAGGGATTAGACAGGCTAGATGCAGGAAAAATGTTCCCGATGTTGGGGGAGTCCAGAACCAGGAGTTACAGTTTAAGAATAAGGGGTTGGCCATTTAGGACTGAGATGAGGAAACACTTTTTCACCCAAATTGTGAATGTGTCCACACAAGTCAGTAGAGGCCAATTCATTGGATGTTTTCAAGAGAGAGCTAAAGGAATCAAGGGATATGGGGAAAAAGCAGGAACGGGGTACTGTTTTTGTAGATCAGCCATGATCATATTGAATGGCTGTGCTGGCTCAAAGGGTTGAATGGCCTACTCCTGTACCTATTTTCTATGTTTCTATGTTTGACAGTATTAGAAAATATCTTAACTCAGCTTCCAGTGTGCTGGAAGGATTTGCATGCACACTATTTGCACAATATCAGTTTTCAAAGCAGCCTCTCCAAATGCATGACACCTCACGATGTTTCTAAAAACATGGATGTATTATGGTGGATGGGAAAATGCAACAGGAATGTGGTGGGGAATGTGTGTAAATGTTTATTATGTGGGGTGGATTTGGAAGAGTATGGGGAGGATGGAGATGAAATGGCCTCTTGACATCTTTGTAAAATTAGCAGATGGGTCTTTGAAGCATTTTTGTGCATAACATTGCAGTGCAACGGCTGCCTGAAAGAATGGGTGGCGTGGTGGCACAGTGGTAGAGTTGCTGCCTTCCAGCATCAAAGTCCCGAGTTCGATCCTGACTATGGGTGCTTGTCTGTGTTGAGTTTATATGTTCTCCCTGTGACCTGCGTGGGTTTTCTCCAGGATCACCATTTTCCTCCCACACTCCAAATACGTACAGGGTTCTTGTTTAATTGGCTTGGTCTGATTGTAAATGGCCCCTAGTGTGTAGGATAGTGTAAGTGTGCGGGGATTGTGGTCAGCGCTGACTCAGTGGGCCGTAGGGTCTGTTTCCGCACGGTATCTCTAAACTAAACTGTACTTTTATTTTTTTGGTTTAACACTCCAAATCGATTAAATAGGCAGGAACCCAAAAGTGTGGGCAGAATATTTAACATTGGAGGGATCACAATTATATCTGATTCTGAACACATGCACTCCCTGCAGGGTTTGTTTGCTTGATTCCAATCAAATGTGAGAATGCTGGTTAGTTTTCCCCTTCACTTGAAACAAGATTGATGAGTCAATATGTAACACTCCCACTGCTATTCACGCTCATGTCAGTTCACCAAGGAACATGACTCCAGCAGATGCCTGAACATTACACTTACTGCACTTTTCTCATTTATCAGCTTTTATTTGTCTTTATAATCATTAAGTTCAAACTGCATGTAATATCTTTCATGCACAAAATAAGTATTCTGACTGGCTCATTATTATAATCACCATGCTTGCTTTCAAAGTATGTATCATCAATGTTATCCTGTGATCATTAGTTTCCACTGCAGGAGAATGGGATCAGGAGGGAGAGATAGATCAGCCGTAATTGAATGGCAGAGTAGACTTGATGGGCCGAATGGCCTAATTCTATTCCTTATGAGCTTATGACCACGGAAAGGCGGAGCTCACAATGGTCCACCTGATTCTCAGTCTGAAGAAGGGTCTTGACTTGAAACGTCACCTATTCCTTTTCTACAAAGATGCTGACTGACCCTCTGAGTTAAACCCCTGCCCCACTTTAACGACCTAATTGGCGACCTCTGCCCAGTTTGCCCTTGCCTCATACTCGCAGCATGGTCGCAGGAAGTTTTTGTAACTCTCCCTCATGCTCGTGAGTGGTCTCCGTGTACTCGTGGCCTCAAGTAGGTCGCAGCGTTTCTTCCAGCCTGATAAAAAATGTCCACGAGTAAAAAAAAAGGTTGGCATGGAATAAATGGATACTTTTTACTCGTAGGTATGTCGTAGTAGGTCATGATGGTAGTCGCAGGTATGTTGGTAACTGGCCCGAGAAAAAAAAAATGCAAACATGACATCATTTTATCATGTGATAATTTTCCACTCGTAGCTAGTCGTAGTTGGTCTTAGGTGTGGAAGACTGAGGTCAAGGGGGGTCGTAGGAGGTCATACACATAGTCACAGGAGGTCGTAGACGTAGGCGTAGGAGGTCGTAGACATAGGCGTAGGAGGTCTTTTACTTCGACGAGTCGACACAACCTTGACATGTTTTTCAACTCGTCTAGGGTCTTCTAAACTCGTGGATGAGGTCGTCAAAGTGGGACAGGCCCTTTACTCCAGCATTTTGTGACTATGTTGATTTTTATAGTGGATAGATTTAGGTTTTGGTTGAAATTTTGTGTACTGTGCATTCCTGACTTCCAAATAGTTCAAAAAAGTAATTTGCTTTTGAAGTAGCTGAAGTAGGCAAAGGATAGGGAACTAAGTGCTTAACTCTTCAATCATTTTTTTTCTCTACATGCCCATTGTTTGTGCTGCAAAAACTTGCAGCACTAATGTATTGATCTTTAGATTAGCTGAGATCGCACAGAAACCCACAAAAGAGCCATCACTTGAAAAGGTTGCAATTTGAATCAAGTACATCACACTCCAGTCACTACTTCAATGTAATTCTTCCTGCCATTTATATTGGAGATACAGTTGAATATAGGCTGAATAAATAATAATTATAAAATTATAAATCATAGAAAACTCATAATTTCTCCGAAGATCATATATTTGAATCAGTCAATATTTTTGAACCTACCATTTCTAATCAAAGGTCTCGGTATTTTTGAGGCCTGAGCCTAGCTTTTGTTTTGTAACTCAAATTGTATTTGCTCCTTTGATCCTTATTTTCTATTTCTTTACTTTATAGTCTTGCTTTGATATGCAAACCATGATGGGATAATCAGGTCTGAACATAAACTTGCTGAGTTCAAATTATCTGTTATATAACAACAATGACTACACTTCAAAAGTAAAGAACTTTAGGGTGTCCCTCAGGCATCATATAAAAGTCCTTTCTTTTCTCTCTTCCAGCACCTCATGTGCTTCATTATTTTATTACTTTAATAATGCAAAAAATACATTTTAATTTGCTTCTTCTCATACGTTTTCCTTTGGTGCTATTTCTCTGTACTAAAGAAACGTGACCTGATTTTGTTACTTCCCCAGGGGGTTCTTTTAACCAGTGTCAGATAAGGTAGGTTAGTAATATAACATCGCAAATTCGATGCCTTAGTTCGAAGTGACACCATTTAAAATTCATTTTACACAGGGACTATTATCCCCAAAATGCAATTTTGCCATAATCTATTAGTTTGCTTTAATGATTAAAAGAAATGCCCTTATGTATGCCACATATTTGTTACACACCAATTGTTTGCTGGTACCTTAACACTTTTATGATGAGCACCTAGCAAGACAGCCTTCTGGACTCAATATCGAATATCGAATAGAACAAGCCAGTGAGCAGCACAGTGGCGTAGTGGTAGAGTTGCTGCCTTACATTTTGAACATATAGTACACAACATGATTAAGGGTCTCAACCCAAAACGTCACCCATTCCTTCCCTCCAGAGATGCTGTCTGTCCTGTTGAGTTACTCCAGTATTTTGTGTCTACCAGAGATTTGTGTTTGATCCTGACTCTGGGTGCTCCGGTTTCCTCCCACATTCCAATGATGTGCAGGTCCACAGGTTAAGGCACCAGCTTCTGTAAGTTGTCCCTAGTACGTAGGAACTGCCTGCTTCCACGCTGTATCTCTAAAGTAAACTAAACTAAGCCAGTTCTGCTGCAGTTTATCCATTTATAACTTAAACTCAGTTTCTATCTTTCCACTAATGCTGCCTGATCTGCTAAACATTTCTCAGACTTTCCTTGCTTCTTTGTTTGTGCCTACAACTTTCATTAATTTATCATGTAGGTTATTTCATCAAATGTCCATATCACAACAAATCTTATCAGAGATCTTCCCCTGCCCTCTCTGCAACTTAAGAATAACTCTTCGCTCTCGTTTGCAGTTCTGATGGAGCTATTCAATCTGAAATATTAACTGGCTGGAAATGTTAACTCCGATTCTCTTCCCACTGAACCTGCCTGACCTATCAGGCATATGTGGTATTTTATTTCCGCTCTGCAGTATCTATAGCCATTTGATCTTTATTTACGGCCACCACATCTTGTGTAGCTTGAGTGAAAAATATTCAGTGCAAAAGACAGATTGCATCTGTATAAAGGCTTTCAAGTATCTGTGCTTTTGAAAATGATCTAAATGTAATTGAAGATTAATGATTCAATTAATGTTAAAATATAAAAGGTATCTTTTCAAGCCAAAGTGAACAAAATCTGCTTACACCTCGGAAACTGGTTGCAATGAATCATTGAGATCTTAGCAATAGAGCATAATGGTTAATATATTTTACGTTTGACTTCCCTTTCACTGACTGTTGATATACATGAGCGATATTGTGCCTTTAAGAGGTGAATTTATACTCAGTTCTTAAAGATTCGCTCATATGTACTTTGTGGTGTGATCTTGCTCTATTTTATCAGACACTGCTGTTTAGTTTGAGAATTGAGGCTTTCCATGCTCTGAATTTAGATACTTGTATCTCTGCCAAGTAAACCCACAGATGTTGCTTTGGTGACACAAGGAACTGCAGATGCAGCACTCTTGTGGAGAACATAAAGTGCTGGATTAACTCAGCAGGTCTCGCAGCATCTCCGGAGGACATGGATAGGTGATGTTTCGGGTTGGGATCCTTCTTTAGTCTGAAGAAAGATCCCAACCTGAAATGTCACCTGTCCACGTCCTCCAGTGATGCTGTCTGACCCTCTGAGTTACTGAAAGCTACTTTGGTTGTTGCCGTTTATTACATTAAGAGAAATCACACATCAGGCGGTGGAACAATAACTTGAAAATCTAAAACTGTATTTGCTAAAACCGTAAAACTGTATTTGCTGGAAAGTTGAAATAAAAGCAGAACATGCGGAAAATGTTCTGCATATCTGGCAGGATCAGGTAGAAATTGCTCAAGACTTAGCAGAGATGACCCAGGGAGTACATGCAGAAGATTTCTTTTGTTACAAATCTTACACAGAAACTGACAATGGCTGACCTCAAGAAAAACCTTGAGGATCTCATGGATATTGAAAATTCTGACTCTTAAGGCAAATCTTGAAATATTGCATTGATTGCATTCAAAAATGATGTGCAACTGGGATTAGCAATAGAACAGGACCAAGATATAAATGTTATGAATCGGGGTAGACACAAAATACTGGAGTAACTCAACAGGACAGACAGCATCTCTGGAGGGAAGGAATGGGTGACGTTTTGGGTTGAGACCCTTAATCATGTTGTGTACTATATGTTCAAAATGAATCACACACGCACATATTAGGATTTGATGATTGCACAAGTGGTTGCAATGAAGCATTATTAATTGAGTTAACAGAATAGATAATAAAAAAATAGGGAACATGCCGACATAACAATGCAAAAACAAAATCTTGAGCAGCACTGTCTAAAACCCAATCAAAGACAACAAGGCACACCGCTAATCTTGAGTGAAAGCAGTGCCATGGATACCCTTGAATGACAAAAATGGTGCAGACACAAAAGTGAGCGTGATTGAAGACTTGGACACGAACTCGCAAATTGCCATCGGGGAAAGAAGCAGAAACGTTTGCAGGTAAGAGTGGTCTGAATGACAAATAAATTGTATTGTATTGTAGCTTGTGGAAAGCAATTATGAGCAAGGCTCTGTTATCTGAGCAGGGTACAGATAACGTTGATGAAAACACCATTAAACTTGCAGTCAACACAGAATGAGTGAATTGGGTAATAAGTCTGTTACTAGGCACACCTGAGGCAGTGGTATTTCAGATAATGTTGAAGAGGGTCACGACTTAAAAACACCATTGCAGAACTTGAAAGCTGGGACATTTAAAACTAATGGCTTCTCCTAGTGTGGTGAGTCAGAAGCACAGAGATTGTTAAGTTTTCCGGAGGCTGATACCAATTTATGTCGCCCAAAAGCATACAGGGGATAGATCCACTGCAGACTAGAGACCTCAAGGGCAACCCTGTAAATTGACATTGATGTTTTGTATCTTCATATGGGGACTTTTCTGATGTGACAAAATTGCAAGCTAGAACTATCCCACGAAGCTTGCCTATGTGTCCATAACTATTTTTGCAGGTACTATTGAAACATTTAGACAGGTACATGCACAGGACAGGTTTAGAGGGATATGGGTCAAATGTATCTGAAGAAGGGTCTTGACCCGAAACATCACCCATTCCTTCTCTCCAGAGATGCTGCCTGTCCCGCTGAGTTACTCCGGCATTTTACGTCTAACTGGGCCAAATGCAGGCAGGTGGGACTAGTGTAGATAAGACATGTTGGCCGCCGTGGGCAAGTTGGGCAAAAGGGCCTGTTTCCACGCTGTATGACTCTATGACTCCAAGACTCTAAGTGACTTATTCAACAAGGAAATTGAAGTCTTCATTTCTAATAGATACATATGTTACCTGCTATTCTGCTTAGCAATTTTACTGTGCAAAGAAGTATATACAGTATTTGCTTGTTATAGTGAGGTTGGGCAGCTGTTTGTATGCAACTATTTTGCAGGTTTATGTCATTTATATGCCATTGACTAAAATGTGGAGTGCAGTCTGACAGATTGAAGTATTGGTGGATGCCAGCCGAGGATTCTAGTTTTGATCAGCACGAGACAAGGGAAACATCAAACCCTGATGTTTGTACAGAGAAAATCCATAACACTGATCCCCGGTGTCAGGAAATTGAGTTATAAGGAAAAACTGGATAGATTGAGCTCTCCTTGAAAGTAGGTGATTGAAAGTTGAATTTGCAGAGATATAAGGCTTTTCAGCAGTATATAAAAAAAGGTAAATTCAGAGCACTACTGAACAATAATCTTTGTTTAGTCGACCAGAGAAGTAGAGGGACAGCTTTACAAAATGTTAAGAACATCCTCAATGTAGAAAATTATTAATATTTCAAATCTGTGCTGGTTAACGAAGTTGAAAACCACGAATGAGATCAAAGATGCCGAGGCAGAAGAAATATTAGTTGTGTTTAGATGGATTAACTAACATGAACAGCTTGCATTTTTTCAGCACTAGTGATATCATGCTAACCCAATGTGTGCATTAATACTTTCTGTGAGTAAAAGGAAACACTAGCTGAATTTGTTTGATACGTTACGTAGCTATGATCCTGTGATCCACTGGCTGGTGCATTTAATTACCCAAGCAGTTAAATAACAGGTGAAACCTGGTACATCACCTAGCCATTATTATAGTCCTCCATTCCCAAGATTAACTTGCAGCTCTTTTACAAGATATTTACAAATCTTTGCAAACTAAAATGTCTGCCTAATGAGTGCCTTTAGGCAAAGGTAATCTTAGGGATGGAGGACATTTAGGAATGGGAGGATGATGTACCTTCTATACACTACCTTCACCTTCTATTTATGTGTCCAACTGCTGCTGAAATTCTAAGTGCACATCACGACTGCTCACTTCCTTTATACAATGCATTTCATGCTTTTGTAAGATCTTTATGAAAAACGATTGAATAATTGCTTCATATTTTCCAGGTTCCACACTTATTATTGCCCTTTGACAATTCACTGATGGATACATAACTTATGCGGAAGGAGAAACAGAGTTGGTGCTTCTGCTCCTTGACCAGCAATGTAAACTTTGTTTCATTTTCCACAGATGCTGCCTGACCTGTTGAGTGTTTCCATCTTTTTCCGTTTTTATTTCGGATTTGCGGCATCTAAATTTTTTGATTTCCGTCATATAACATATGTTTTGTTCAGAGTATCTAGTTATCGAATGATTGCAGATCTCTGCAATGCCGTTTGCTTCTTATGAAATTCAAGTCTATTAACTGTCTTTATAAATGTAAAATTGATGATAGTTTGTGCATCATTATAGTTCCTGTTATTGGGTTAAAAGATGGAAACAAATTGAGTGAATGTACTTCCAGGCTGCAGTTTAACCATAACACCTAATAGCCCTGTCCCACGGTACGAGTTCATTCCATGAGCTCTCTCGAGTTTAAAAAAAATCAAACTCGTGGTAAGCACGGAGAATGAACGTAGTGGGTACGTTGGATCTCGGGGACGTCTCTTAGCTGCTCGTAACGCTAATGGCAGGTACTCGGGAAGACTCGCTAACATAGAAAAATAGAAACATAGAAATTAGGTGCAGGAGTAGGCCATTCGGCCCTTCGAGCCTGCACCGCCATTCAATATGATCATGGCTGATCATCCAACGGCAGGTAAGCATGGGAAGACTCGTGAAGATTTTTCAACATGTTGAAAAATGTCCACGAAAGCCCCGAGTACCGAAGAGTGGCCATTACCGTAAATCTCCGAGTTCGAATCAGGGCAAACTCGGGAGAACTCTTGGAATGAACTTGTACCGTGGGACAGAGGTTTAAGATAGACACAAAAGCTGGAGTAACTCAGCGGGTCAGGCAGCATCTCTGGAGAAAAGGGAATAGGTGATGTTTCGTGTCAAGACCCTTCTTCAGACTGAGAATCAGGGGAATGAGATAGGTGAGATATAGATGGTGATTTAGAGAGATATAGAACAAATGAATGTAAGATATGCAACAAAAAAAGCGATGATAAAGGAAACATGATGTCTGACCTGCTGAGTTACTCCAGCTTTTGTGTCTATCTTTGTTTTAAACCTGCATCTGCAATTCCTTCCAACACTTAATTATAACACCTTTTGTACTGGTAAGAATATGCTAATCGTGGCCGTTGCCAATGAGGCATTTCAGTGAAACATTTGATCAGATATCAAAGAAGTGCAAGATTTATGAGGATGCTGCCAGGACTTGAAGGGCTCAGCTACAGGGAAAGTTCGCAAGGCTCAGACTTTTGGGAGCGCAGGAGGATGAGGGGTGATTTTTTATTTCTAAGATCAAGAATATAAGACCAACAGTTGTATACCCACAGTAGAAGAATCAAGAGCCCAAGGACATCGGCTTAAGGTGAGAGGGGAAAAATTTGAAAGGAACCTGAGGGGCATTGAGGGTATATGGAATAAGCTGCCAGAGGAGGTAGTTGAGGCAGGTACTATAACAACCTTATAGTAAACAAACTCTCAGGATGTTATAGGAAAAGTTGGGGGGGGTTAAATCCAGGTTAGGTGGACTAGTATCAATGGGGTACACAAAGTCTGAAGAAGGGTTTCAGCCCGAAACGTTGTCTATCTCCTTCGCTCCATAGATGCTGCTGCACCTGCTGAGTTTCTCCAGCATTTTTGTGTACCTTCGATTTTCCAGCATCTGCAGTTCCTTCTTAAACACATACAGAAAGTAAATGAGCCAGTAAATATGTAAGTTTAATTCAGTGGAATTAATCAAACAGGAATAATGTTTTTAAAAGAATTTGAAGGAACATTGATAAGTTGGCAGAAGCGACTGGATTATGGTGTCACTAAGTGATACTTTGATTACACACTTGCACCCTAGAGACAGTGCAACTGCATTAGCTTCTATTTCATTGCAGTGCCTTAGATCCAAAACAAGTATAAATGGGGTATTGTGGTTGGCATGGGCAGGTTGGGCCGAAGGGCCTGTTTCCATGCTGTGTGACTGTTATTACTACTGAATTGTAATTGTGATATTAATTGCACAGAAACGTTACTGTTATGGCCCAAACTCAAAAATGAAAGGATTTTACGACAGAGAAAATACATTATTGTTCAGACACTTTCCTTTCATGGCCTACATTTCATCTGCTGGTAATGCACTGAACATCAGCTCCATCAGCTTCACTAGCTGATGTATTTTGTATGAGCCTGCTTTTCTAAATCCTCTTTAAATTCCCATCGCAGGTCTTAATACATTTACGTATTAAATCCAAATCTCTAAAAAACAAATCTGTCAAATCAAGCACTAAGGCACGAAGATATATATGTATAAATAGAAGGATGATATGCCTGGCTAATTTGAGCAGGCTGACAATCCTGAGCGCAGAGGAATGAAGAACATTTAAAAAATTGTCTTTTATTAACCTTAAAACTTGCTAAAACATGCAGCCACGCGGATGATGCTTTGAATTTTTTTAGTCAGCAGTGGACCATGGATCTTACTGTAAACCTTGAAGAGAAAAAAGACAAATCTAACATGAAATGTTGTCAGGGACATTTGTTGGAGGTCTGTGTGGTTCAACAACAGTGATGTTATCAAGCATGCCGAGCAAACAATCAGACTGAACAATTCTCAGACATCACACTAAGTTCTAAACTTCAACATTTTTTAAACAGACTGAAAATTCAGCAAAAAAGAATAGATGTACATGTGTTACCCATGGATGTGGTAATACCATGAATATAATTATAATCGTTTTCTTTAGCTCAGTCAGCGATACAGCATGGAAACACACCCTTCAGCCCACTTTCGCGTCCATTCCCCACATTCTTGGGGCCAATTTACAGAGGCCAATTTAAGGGGCTATCCCACTGCGGGGACCTAATTAGCGAATTTAGAAGAGGTTGTCCTCGACTCGTACTTGCAGCATGGTCGACACTAGGAGGTCTTTGTAACTCTCCTTCGTGCTCAAGAGGAGTCCCCACATACTCAAGGCCTCAGCTAGGTCATGGCGTATTTTTCAACATGCTGAAAAATGCCCGCGAGTACAAAAAGGTCGCCATGGAAAAAATCGATATTTTTCTGCTCGTAGGTTTAGTCGAAGTAGGTCGTTGTAGGTCAGCATGTTATTCGTAGGTAATCGAGGGTATTCGAAGGTAGTCGTAGATAGTCTTCAACTAGTCAATGGGAGGTCGAAGGAGGTCGTCTTCACTCTCCACTATTCGGTGTCCAATTTGCCCGAAGCTAGTCTTTGTCATAGTCGAAGGAGGTCAAAGGATGTCTTCAACATGACACTTTTTCAAACTCTCCTAAACTCTTCTAAACTTGCCAATTAGGTCGCCGCAGTGAACCTACAAACCCGTACATCTTTGGGACGTGAGAGGGAACTGGAGCACCCGGAGGAAAACCCACACGATCATAGGGAGTACATGCAAACTCCACACAGACAGCTACTGAAGTCAGGATTGAAACCGGGTCTCTGGCGCTGTGAGGTAGCAGCTCTACCAGCTGCGCCACTGTGCCGCCCTTTGTAAAGTCACAGATATCCTCTCTTCTGCCTGAGGGAATAACAGTCCATTACATAAAATTACAGTTTTAGAGGCAAACAGGTTTTTCAGGTATAATGATTCTGTTGTACACTGTAAACTCAGTTACGTTTCATGCATCAAGAAATAAGATGTGCAGTGTTTCTACAATGCAATTACTTTGTAAGATTTGAATGACAAAATGAATTCGCCCTTTCTCGCTGATTTTGCAAAAGCCTCAACATGTCCATGTTAGTTCATCTGGATTTCAATATTTGTTGTACATATGTGAGTAACAGAAGCTTCTTACAAGTTTGTAAAATAATTAAGGTAATCACTGGCAGTTTTGCGAATTTTACAAATGCAAAATCTGTGTTGTTTGGTCCTGTAGACAAAACATTTCCTTAATTCTTGATGATATGAGCAATGCTTGCAGAGTTCAATGCGCCTTTCCAGGTGCAGGAAGGAACTGCAGATGGTGGTTTATGCCAGATAGACTCAAAATGCTGGAGTGACTCAGCAGCAGCATCTCCAGAGAAAAAGAATAGGTGATGTTTCGGGTCGGACCCCTTCTTCAAACTGAGAGTAGAGTTGGGGATGAACTGGAGGTGAGAATAAGCCAGCACAGAGGGGTTGCTAGGCTGCTGTTTCAGTGTAGTACAGTGAGAATATTGTCAGAGGTACTGACTTTTGGATAATACATTAAACTGAGGCTCTGATTGCTCATTCAGGTAGACATAAAAGATCCAGCGGCACTATGTGAAGGAAAGCAGGGCTTTCTTCACATGTTCTACCCAACATTTATCCCTCGAGCAACAACCCAAAACAGGTTAAGTGGTCGCGGATCTTATTACTGTTTGCACAAATTGGCTGTTGTGTGTGCCTACAAAATAAGCGATTACACTTCATAAGTAATTCATTGACTGTAAAGTACTTTAGGATGTCTTGAGGACATGAAAAGTGCTATGTTAATGCAAGTTAATTTGTTCTTCATAAATGGGTTTACAATTTCACTACATATAGTTTATAGAGAAATTCTTCTCCCATAAATTGCAGTGCACAGCACATTCCCTATTAAAATGCTACATACAGCCTAAATCATTCACTTTATTTCCACACGCTATTTAGTCTGTTTTGCTTTATTTTACTGCTTTGTGAGAGAATATGAAAATTCACGTGAAAGTGAGAGATTAAACTTAAAAAACGCGCCCGTTTCATTTTCATACCTTGAACACGAGCATTTTGCATATCTTTCAAAAAGCAGAATGGAATTGACTTTGTAATGTCAAAAACTGTAGCTGTTACCCCAAACAGTGACACATCATGTATGACAGTTTTGTATAATTTCCATTTCCTCTTCAGCATTTGCTACCACTAATGTCATTGTAGAATTTAGTGTCTTCCTCCTGTGTATCACTGCCCTTAATCTGACAGTGTCAGAAGGATCTATCTTCATTTTCTCACTCTTTTCATAATCTAATCCTCAGGTCTAACATGCAATTAGTGCCCTTCTTGCCCCCTGAATACCAAGCAGGCTGATTGCTACAGCTATTCCTGTGCAATCCGTTTAGCTACCCAGGCAGTAATGAATATGTACATTTTAAGGACCTAAGCGAAGGGGGTCATAGGCAATCAACCTTGAATTCAATTACCTGAGTCAAGGTTAATGACTCTGCCCAGTGGTCAGAGGTGCTTGGAATGCTACAGATTAAATCAGGCTGTCAGAGCTGACAATGTTTTCGGACTGAATTACTTGCATGTGGAACAGGGAATCAGGCGTAGATAAAATGGTGTTGGTTTTCAGAGAAGATTACATGGAGTTTGCAGTGGAAAATCAGATTGTAAATCTCCCCGAGGTCTGAGATATGATTAGCACAAATAAAACCTTGCCTGGGTTGTGATGCACTGCTTGCTAATGACACTAACTTCACCATGTCTTCTGCAGAATTCAAGGGTGTTGTATGCGATGTATGGAAAGATATTTTTGCAGCCTTAGTTCCCGTGGTGTGAATTCCAGAAAACCCAAGTACATGTAAATTAAGACAAATTGATCGTCAGAAGTCATGAATATGTAAAGCAGAAAACAGCAATCCTTTTTTCCGAGGTTTTCTTGTGGAATGCCATGTAACAAAACTCAAATATTTCATTGTGAGTGACAAAGTGCCTCCAAAGCAATGTCATCAATAAATGATAACTTTGATAGCTGTGTGGTATAATACATGATATATCTAGGACACTGATGAGATTCTGAAGGCTTGCAGGAAAATATATCCATTTTGCAGGCTCTGGTCAATGAAATATGGGTATCAGGAGGAAGTACAGGGGCTGGGATTTCTCTGAATTTCTGCAGTTGTTCAAATGGAGCTCCAGGTGTGGACTCGTATATCGGTGAGACCAAGCACAGACTCGGAGATCATTTTGCTGAACACCTTCACTCAGTCCGCCTTGGCCTCCGGGAGCCCCCGGTTGCCAAACACTTTAACTCCTCTTCCCATTCCCACACTGATCTTTCTGTCCTGCGCCTCCTCCATTGTCAGAGTGAGGCCAGGATGGCTGCAAACTCCACACAGACATCACTCAAGGTCAGGATCGAACCTGGATCTTTGGTGCTGTGAGATCGTAACTCTACCAACCTCTACACTGTTGGAGTTATTCCTGTTCAGACGGAATGACTTGTAACATTTAGATTGGGGAAAATGCACCATATTGAGTCACCACATCAGTTGGATGCATTAGTGAGGTTTAAGATCTCATTATTCATTTTTGATTTATACAGTGGCACTGTCTTTGCTGCCAGGGCACTAACAAAACAGCCACATGTCATTTTCATTCCAATTATGTATCGTTCAAACACTGATATATTTTCAAAGTGCAGTGATGTGTTTCAATAAATGTTTTTTTATCATGGCATGGTAGTAGTTAGCAAAGACAGTTTTATAAAATAATTTGCCAATTACTAAACATATTCCTTAAAAGAAAGCAATTGCCAATTACTTTTTGCTGAAGGTGAATTTTGAAAGACTGAAATGTCCTCCACCATAATTTCAAAGTTGCCTCTCACTTTCATCTCCATCCGCTGAAAATTCTCACAAACATTTTAACCTTATCTATCTAATGTTCTGCATAAATTGTACAAAATGTGTGTAATACTACTGTTTTACGTTAATCTTGTCAAATCTGCATAATTCTCCAGCCATTTATTGTCTCCATATAAAAATGATAATGTATGATTTTTGCCATCTTGAAACAAACCTTCTTAAAATGAATCTCAGAGATAATCTTGTTTTTCTGGTATCAGGGGAGAGGGAGAGCATTATATTCAAGTATTCTCTGAATTACCACACAGAGCTGGAAACAGGCTTTTTAACCCAATTTTCCCATGGCGACCAACATACCCCAACCACACTAGTCCCACCTGCCTGGATTTGGCCCATTTCCCTCTAAACCTTTCCTATCCAAACACTTGTCCAAATGTTTTTGAATGTTGTGATAGTACCTGCCTCAACTGCTTTCTCTAGCAATTTGTTCCATGCATCCACCACCCTTTGTGTAAAAAGTTTGCCCCGCAGGTTCCTATTAAATCTTTTCCGCCTCATGTTAAACCTATGTTTTCTGGTTCTTAATTCCACTCCTCTGGGTAAAAGACTGTGCATTTACTCTTTATTTTCCTCCTGATCTTATACGCTTATATAAGATCACCTCTTAACCTCCTGCGCTTCAAGGAATAAAGTCCTAGCCTGCTCAACCTCACCCTATTATCCCTCCAGTCCTGGCAACATCCTAGTAAATTCTCTCACAACACTTTCCAGCTTATACCACGAATAGAAATAAATTTAATATTAAGAATATTTAAGTTAAATTTATTGGACAAATTTATGTATACATGTGAAGAGGTGTTTTCTTCAATCTCTCTGCAGTAAGTCAGTCACTAATATTTCTTATTACTTCGAGGAAGGTCCACTTGTGGTGTAAAATGCACTCATCTCCATTTTACTAATTTATTGATAGTTACTGGAAAATAATTGTTGTATTGCCTTCCTGAATACATTGAGAGCCAGCAAATCTATATCTCAAGAGCTGGTGACGTATGAATGGAGATGAAATGATCTCTTCAACAGATAAACCAAGGCTAGACAGTGAACCACCCCACCAGGAAGTTGTTTCAAGTTGGATCCAGAGCCAACTTCAGAAAATGAATGACTAAATCCAAGTTTGACAAAGACGAGGAACATTCTAAGAGTCAAGAACCAACCAGTCCAGAAGTGGGTACAACACAAAAACCTGTAGGGAGATAAGAAAGACTCCAAATAACTTATCATTGTTGTCAGTCAAGAGTGGTTTTATTGTCATGTAATCAGCCCAAAACGGAACAACTACATTCTTACTTGCAGCTGTAGGGTATTTGAACATTATACATTGATTCTTGTACTTCACTTTTTTTTTCAAAAAGAGAGATAAAGTGTATTGTATCTTTAAGCACAGAACATATTGTGTCATCTGAATCCATTCGTGTCCTGTTCCTGTTGAATATAGAGTGAAAAGCTTTTGTTGCGTGCCATCCAGTGAAAAGACAATACATGATTACAATCGAGCCATCCACGGTGTACAGATACATGATAAATGGAATAACTTGAATAATGTTTAGTGCAGTAGATAAAGTCCAGTGAAGTCTGATTAAAGATAGTCCGAGAGTGAGGACCCGGGAGTTGGACTATCACTTTTTTTCTTAGACTAAGTTAAAGTGAACTCACTGGATTGAATCAACTCCATTCATGCTGAACTTTTTGAGGGAAAAGTAAACTCTACTGATTTGAGCAAAGTTTGAAATGTCCAAATTTTAAAAGAGCACAGTCTGTAACGACACCACTTTTTCTGCATGGTGCAGATGAGCATTGATACAATACTAATCTAAGAAATGATGTTAAACCTGTTAGACCAGTCTTTCATATAAAAGGGCCTCTGAGCGCTAGCCTAGAAAAATCAAATACTAAATGAGCAAAACATGTACAAAATATTTAAGAAACAATTCACTTTTAAGAAACAATTAGACTATGTGGGACCCGTTGGGTCCCTGTCACACAGGAGGCTTGGTCCCCCAACGCAATATTCCACCACTCACCCCAACTGCACAGGCGCAGCTCACTTCCCCTCATCCCTAGCACTCTCTCCCCCTCCTCTTCACCCTCCTTCTTTATTACCCTCTCCTCCTCCCCTCCCCAAATCCCTCCCTCACCTCTCTCTCCCTCTCCCTTCCCCAACCTCACACTCCCTCCCTCCATAACTCCTCTCTCCCCTCCCTACTCCCCTCCTATCTCTTTATCCCCCGCCTCCCCCACTCCTCACCTCCCCCTATCCCCCCCCCACTGCCCTCCTCTCCCCCTATTCCCCACTCCCTCCCTCCCCCACTATCCCTCCTCCCCTCCCCCTATTCCCCCACCTCTCCCACCTCCCTTCTCACCTCCTCCCTCTTTTTTCCCCTCTCCTCCTACCTTCCCCAACCCCTCCCTCACCTCTCCTTTCCCCTACCCTCAGTCACTCACTCCCTCCCTACATTGCTCCCCCCTCCCTACTCCCCTCCTCTCCCTCTATCCCCTCTCCTCCCCCACTCTCCCTCCCCAGGATCTCGAGGTTGCTGCTCCTCTCCCTTCTTGCGTGCCCCGGAGGAGCATCAGCCGTCGGCGCCCTCAGAGCCCGGCCTCGGCTCGGCCCGGAAGCACCAGCAGTTACGGCCGTGCTGGCGGGTGGGCGGGGGGAGAGCTCGGAGAAAAGACGGTGGAAGAGCCATGGGGGAGAGGGGGGTATCATGGGGGAGGGGGGCAGGAGCCAGTGAGGGGGATCAGAAAGGAAGGGGCTGGAGCTGCGGGGCGTTGCGATGGCGGTGCGTTTGGGACTCACAGCGGGCGCTGGACGCTCTCCTCCGCCGGGATCAGCTGACTTCACACCGGGCCGGGCCGGGCCGCTTCCGGTCCTTCCGAAAATTGTGTCCGGTTGGAGACCTCCACCGGCCATCCTCAGCTCCAGTAAAGACGCGATTGTGCAGGAAGGGGCGGACCATCCGAGGGAGTGACAGAAGAAGTGACCAATCCGCGCGGCGCTAACTGGCAGGAGAGGAGATCGATATGCGCAAGCGCAGTTTTTACAATTTTCTTAACCTCGCTAACTTTTACAACATACCACCGATCGGAACGAAACTTGGCGCGCTCGCAGCACAGGAGAACGGCGAGTGAGCTGACAAAAAATCGTAGCCCTGTCGCGTACTGTTTTTGCGAAATGGAAAGACCGCTCAAACCGGAAGAGCACAAGATCAGAGCTTCAGCTGCATTGCCATCATATTTGAACGGCTTGTTGAGACTTGTTCAGTAACCTTCATACATGTAGAAGGGAGACATGAATGTTGTACTGTAGGCTTGTCACAACTTCTGAAACGATGCTTTGACACAAGGCTCTTGCCTTAAGGAGAAGAGAGATAAGGGAAGAAAATCTGAGGATGTGTATTGGAATCAAAAGCTGGAAAACACAACAGACAATTTTCCACATGTTTGATCTATGTAACTTAATCAAAGGTATTTTTAAAATCAATAACGTTTTTCTACAATGGGAATCTGAAATCAAAGTCATTTTTTGACAAGCAGGTAAAGTCAGAAAATGTTGCTGAGGCTGAAATACTGTTTCTAGACACTGGGTTGCGTTTTGTCAATGGCAGTTATTATTCCTAGAAAAATAGTTTTACTAAAGGTTTCACCAGGAATTGAGAAATATGATTCTCTGAATGATTGATTGTCTTTTTGAGGTGACGATAATGACCCGGTATTTATTGTTGTGGTTTCATTCATTTCTCCAAATACAAAAGTAAACCTTTAATGGGCAGCGGGCTGTACTCTCGATGTCACCTTTCAAAATAGTCTGTCCATCTCCCTCATCAAAGACTTCCTTTTCACACGTTTTACTTCGAGCATCAGCCAAGATGCTGCTGTGCCTTTCATAAATCGTGGCCAACTTGCACCCTGCAATGTACACGGGATATGAAATATGGGCCATCAAGCTGGCTGCAGTCCACAGTCCTGACTGAAATAATGCAAGGGGATTTTAGTTGGCCATGAAGATGCAAAGCATTAGTTTAGTTTAGAGATGCAGCACAGAAACAGGCCCTCTGGCCCTCTGAGTCCACGCCGACCAACAAACCCCATGCACTAACACTAACCTACACACACTAGGGACAATTTACAATGTTACTGAAGCCAATCAACGTAACAACCTGTACCTCTTTGGAGTGTGGGAGGAAACTGGAGATCCTGCAGTTTTCTACCACTGCCCACTACTGATTAGGTGTAATGTACAAAATCTGGAGTGCAATCTATAGCATTGTTTAATAAAAATGGTCAGGAAATGGTGTTGGGTACACTGATGGGACTGAAGGCTGATTAATCCCCAGGACAACAGACAATAGGTGCAGGAGTAGGCCATTCGGCCCTTCGAGTCAGCACCACCATTCAATGTGATCATGGCTGATCATCCCCAATCAGTACCCCATTTCGCCTTCTCCCCATATCCCCTGACTCCGCTATTTTTAAGAGCCCTATCTAGCTCTCTCTTGAGAGACAAGAACTTTGCCTTCCATCACAGTCGAAAGCATCCAGAGAACCTGCCTCCACCACCCTCTGAGGCAGTTCTTTTATTGTATGGCTGCAGAAACTACATTTCTCTCTGCGAGAAAAAGTGTTTCCTCATCTTCGTTCTAAATGGCTTACTCCTTATTCTTAAACCGTGGCCCTGGTTCTGGACTCTCCCAACATCGGGAACATGATTCCTGCGACTCTCCCAACATCGGGAACATGATTCCTGCACGATGAACTGCACCACAGGGTACTCGAGGAGGTGGCTCTGGAAATCGTGGACGCATTGGTGATCATTTTCCAATGTTCTTTCGATTCTGGATCAGTTCCTGTGGATTGGAGGGTAGCTAATGTTATCCCTCTTTTCAAGAAAGGAGGGAGAGAGAAAGCAGGGAATTATAGACCAATTCAGTGGGAAAGATGCTGGAGTCGATTATTAAAGAGGTAATAGCGGCACATTTGGTTAGCTGTAACAGGATCGGTCCAAATCAGCATGGATTTATGAAGGGGAAATCATGCTTGACAGAAATCTTCTGGAATTTTTTGAGGATGTAACAAGTAAAATGGACAAGGGAGAGCCAGTGGATGTAGTGTACCAGCACTTTCAGAAAGCCTTTGATTAGGTCCCACACAGGTGATTAGTGGGCAAAATTAGAGCACATGGTATTGGAGGTAGGGTAGTGACGGATAGAAAATTGGTTGGCAGTCAGGAAACAAAGAGTAGGGATTTACGGGTTCCTTTCAAAATGGCAGGCAGTGACTTGTGGGGTGCCGCATGGCTCAGTGCTGGGACCGCAGCTATTGTATTTACAAATTGCATTAATGATTTAGATGAGGGAATTAAAAGTAGCATTAGCAAATTTGGAGATGACACAAAGCTGGGTGGCAGTGTGAACTGTGAAGAGGATGCTATGAGGATGTAGGGTGACTTGGACTGATTGGATGAATGGACAGATTCATGGCAAATGCAGTATAATGTAGATAAATGTGAGGTTATACACTTTGGTAGCAAGAACTGGAAGGCAGATTATTATCTGAATGGTCTCAGGTTAGGAAAAGGGGAAGTACAACGAGACCTGGGGGTCCTTGTACATCAGTCACTGAAAGTACGCATGCAGGTACAGCAGGCAGCGAAGAGAGCGAATGGCATGTTGGCCTTCAGAGCGAGAGGAGTTGAGTATAGGACCAAAGAGGTCCTTCTGCAGTTGTACAGGACCCCGGTGGAACCACACCTGGAGTATTGTGTGCAGTTTTGGTCTCCTAATTTGAGGAAGGACATTCTTGCTATTGAGGGAGTGCAGTGTAGGTTCACGAGGATGGCGGGACTGTCATATGATGAAAGAATGGAGCGACTGGGCTTGTATTCTGGAATTTAGAAGGATGAGAGGGATCTTATAGAAACATACAAAATTATTAAAGGATTGGACACATTAGACGGAGGAAACATGTTCCTGATGTTGGGGGAGTTCAGAACCAGGGACCACAGTTCAAGTATAAGGGGTTGGCCATTTAGAACTGAGATGAGGAAAAACTTTTTCACACAGAGTTGTGAATTTGTGGAGTTCTCTGCCCCATAAGGCAGTGGAGGCCAATTCACTGGATGCATTTAAAAGAGAGTTAGATAGAGTTCTTGGGGCTAGCGGAATCAAGGGATATGGGGAGAAGGCAGGAACGGGGTACTGATTGTGGATGATCAGCCGTGATCACATTGAATGGCAGTGCTGGCTCGAAGGGGCGAATGGCCTACTCCTGCACCTATTGTCTATGTATCTATGTAAATATTTATATAATCACTCATTTTGACTCAGTGTGGTTTTGTTGCTCAGAAGCAACTGGAGGTGGATTTGAAAAAGAATAATTACAGGTCTGGGATCTGGATTAAAATCTCTCTGCTGAGAACATTGTTTAACAGATAGGTTAAAAAAAATCCCAACAATTTATTCAGTGATTTCCTTGTCCTGTGGCT
Organism: Leucoraja erinaceus; assembly: GCF_028641065.1. Classification (NCBI taxonomy): domain Eukaryota; kingdom Metazoa; phylum Chordata; class Chondrichthyes; order Rajiformes; family Rajidae; genus Leucoraja; species Leucoraja erinaceus. The sequence goes on from NC_073390.1 coordinate 49,262,385, forward strand.
TTATTAAATTGTGTGCTCTTAATCGACAAAGTCTAAGTTTGGCATGCATTTCAAAACCCAGTATATTTGTTATAAGACAGGATGTTGATTATACTTGGTTCCAAGTAGACATTCTAAGTATCCAAGATAGATACAGAGCCCAATTTATTACACACTAATGCAATAATTATGTTGCATAAAGCTTTTAGTAAAAGAGAAAGATTTTAGGTACATCTTTTGTGGAGAATTAATAACACCATAGAATGTAAAAGCTGTCAATTTAAGTAAAGGTGGACACTAACTAGAGCAGTGATTCCCAAATTGGGGCCATATGGCCACAGAAATAGTTGGTGATTTAGGGGGCCACAGGTTCAATGAAGGGGGCCAACTTTTTTTTGTTAATAATGTCAGGGGAGGAGGGGCACAGAAAAATTAAAGAGCCCAAGGGGGCCATGAACTAAAAACGTTTGGGAGCCACTGAACTAGAGTATTTTACCTTATTGAATGAGCCCATTCCAGATATTCATCCATTTGAAATGAGCTGTTTGAGGTAATCACAGAAGTGGAGAACATTCCCTCTTTTAAAAGACATTTGGACAGATATAAGGATCGGAATTATTTTCTACAGACCAAATGCAGGCAAATGGGACTAGCCCAGTATGCCAACTTGGTCAGCAGGTTTCAAGGTGGGCCGAAGGGCTGTTACTATGTTACACAGTTCTATGATTCAATGCAATACACTAAGTGCCACAGAATACCAAGCTCCGGACCATTAATTTAAATTCATTACTGCTGGAAGTGACTATGGTAGGTAGAAACAAGGAATTGACAAGGCTGGTTTACACAAAAGGGCACAACGTGCTGGAGTAACTCACTCGGTCAGGCAGCATCTCTGGAGAACATGGATGGATAGGTGGTGTTTCAGATCAGGACTTTTCTTCAGACCCGCCCTGAAACATCACCTATTCATGTTCTCCGGAGATGCTGCCTGACCAGCTGAGTTACTCCAGTACTTTGTGTTCTGCATGGGATGACAGATTATCCTCTGTAATGTTATAGGAGTTCCACACATACGTACAAGGCTGCATATTAACAGGATATAGATGAAGACACATTCATGTCACCCGTATCGATGGGGATCGTGACAGAAGCCGCCTCGTGGCGATCCCCGGAAACGACGACACGGTGCACTCTGTGACGCATCGAGCGACCAATTCTGTCAACGTGTTGGACAACGACAGAAGCCAACAGCGAGCTACACGTCATCTGACACACGAGCGAACAAACCCATATTGATAATGAAAGGTTACACAAAAAAGCTGGAGAAACTCAGCGGGTGCAGCAGCATCTATGGAGCGAAGGAAATAGGCAACGTTTCTTACCCAGACTTGATAATGAAAGAATGCAGCAATACTATTTTGGTTAAATATAAGCTGGATCGTTGATTTTGTTTAAACAGTTTTAAACTTCTTTATTGAGGTGAATGTAAAATGTTAATCTGAATATCACTAGGAAATGACTGGTGCACTTAAACAATGTATTTTTTGATATGGAAATACAGGCATTAAAAATCTTATTTTCACCACTACAGCATCCTGATTTTCCACTGCAGTTTTGGAGTGCTTACTGAACAGGTGAAGGAAAAGAGAAATGCATACCAAAGAGGCACAGGAATCCTTACAGTTCCATAGTCATGGCAATTAGAAAAGATTACACTCAAGGTGAATGGCAAAAGTGCGGGCCCAAGGTTGTGGGAATGGTGCCATGCATAGTTTGGACCTTTATTTTTGTTGCTCAGGTCAATAAAAATGCCATCAAATCACAGGTCAAAACATCGATCATACAGGCTAGAAGATAGACACAAAACGCTGGAGTAACTCGTGTTCAAGAAGGAACTGCAGATGCTGGAAGATCGAAGGTACACAAAATTGCTGGAGAAACTCAGCGGGTGCAGCAGCATCTATGGAGCGAAGGAAATAGGCAACGTTTCGGGCCGAAACCCTTCTTCAGACTGATGGGGTGTGGGGGGGGGGGGGAAGGAAGAAGGAAGGAAAAGGGGAGGAGGAGCTGCCCGAGGGTGGGCGGATGGGAGGAGACAGCAAGGGCTAGCAAAATTGGGAGAATTCAATCTTAATGCCATCCGCCTGTGAGGTGGAATGTGAGGTGCTGTTCCTCCAATTTCCGCTGTTGCTCACTCTGGTAATGGAGGAGACCCAGGACAGAGAGGTCGGATTGGGAATGGGAGGGGGAGTTGAAGTGCTGAGCCACCGGGAGGTCAGATTGGTTATTGCGGACAGAGCGGAGGTGTTCAGTGAAACGATCGCCCAACCTACGCTTAGTAGTAACTCAACGGGCCATGCATCATCTCTGGAGAGAAAGAACGAGTGAAGTTTTGGGTTGAGACCCATCATTAAATTGAAATGCCAACTTTTTAACAGTCTTTATCAATTTATGGCATCTTTCATAATATTAATGTACTCCAGTATATATTTGCAAAGACCTTCACCAACATCTTCATCCTTCCATATATTCCCACCTGTTTTACAATGGTATGAATATTTTGCACACACCTTATCAGGAGACAGTTTGGCCCTAGTCTCTGTCCAGCAACCCTCCACTATTTATCTGGCCAGGTAGATAATACCTGGATAATCTACCTAGATAATCAATTAACAAGCATTCGCCAATCTGTCTCAGCTGCCACTTTATGACTTTCACACAGTTTTCTCTTTATATTTTGCCTGAAAGGATGTTTTGTGAATTTTGAGATTATTAGGTTTCCTAAAGTTATGTTTAGGACTATCATGAAACCAATGTACCAGCTGTCAGAGCAAGGGCAGTGAATTCTCTGCACAGTCTATAGTTAGATGCATTATTATGGAATGACCAGTTTTGCTTCAGAATGATTGAAATGCTGATTTATTCTAAGTGATGAAACTAATTGCAGTCGAACGTATGGTTTTTGTTGCTGTTTTATTTTACTTTTGTGATAATTTCCTTTCTACTTAATTGTGATCCCTGAAGATATTTTGTACCCTTGATAGTTGGAAATGCATCACCTTCATTTGCGAGATATTATTAGCTCCTGTCATGACAAAAAGGCTTGTTTTGTCTCCTAAGTATGGAGTCTTTCAATGAAAACCACAAAGAGGAAATGTTAAATTGAAATATGGTTATTGTCTGAGAGGTAGTGCTGTCTATAATTTCAGAATAATATCCTGTAATAATTATTTTGTTTATTCTTTTCTGTATAAATTTCCTTGACGCTATGAGGAAAGTCTCGTGAAAGCTAATGGGTGCTGTCACCGTGTGACAATATCAATGAAGAATGCAGGGAAGTGTGATAATTACTCCTAGTCTGAGAACTGACTGTGTATTTAATTGTATAAAAAAAGAATTATTGTTCTGTGGCATAGAGAGGAAATAAATGTCTTCCTTTCGATGGTAAATATTTATTTAATGTGTTAACTGAAAAGGGCAGGCCGGACACCAGGAAACGTACTTGATGTCCTGCAATCTGATTAAGGGCCCAAAGACTATGTCGCACTGTTGACTGGCAATATCCTTTTTGGTACAATGCGTGCTCTGTCGAATGCAACTGACAACAGGAAGAAATATTCTCCAAGAGCTTGATCATCAAACCTTAAAATAGACCATCAGGAATAACTCCAGCCTCCACTTTTTATACCTTGTACAAAATCAGATATTTTCTCAAATCATTTGGGATGGGTTGCGGAGATTTTTTTTTTAACTTGTTGATTTCGGTATGCAGTGCATTTAAAAAGTAATTTATCTGAATTAACATTGAAACAATGTATCAACAGCAATTAAATTCAACTCCATGGCTTATATTGTTACTGTCGTTTATTAATTCATATAATTCATGCTTGCTCTGCAGAATGCAACTGACAACAGGAAGAAATATTCTCTAAGAATTTGATCAATTCTCAAATCTTAAAATAGTCCATCAGGATTAACTTCAGCCTGTCATTTATTAATGCCCCTGTCCCACTTAGGAAACCTGAACGGAAACGTCTGGAGACTTTGCGCCCCACCCAAGGTTTCCGTGTGGTTCCTGGAGGTTGCAGGTGGTTGCCGGAGGTTGCAGGCAGTGGAAGCAGGTAGGGAGACTGACAAAAACCTCCGGGAACCGCATGGAAACCTTGGGTGGGGCGCGTCTCCAGATCAGGTTTCCTAAGTGGGACAGGGGTCTTGTACAAAATCGAATATTTTCTCAAATCCTTTGGTGAAATATTTTTTACTTGTTGACATATGTATCTAGTGCATTGAAAAAGTAATTTATCTGAATTAACATTGAAACAGTGTATTAACAGCAAAGGAATTTAAATTCATGCTTTATATTTTTACTGTTATTTATGAATTCATATAATTCACTTTAAGTCACACGAAAATTTTTGCCATAACAGAAAAAATGGCATTCCAAGAATATCTTTTATATCCCTCAAAATAATGTTGCACATATTAGCTTTTGACTAATTAGTGCAATTTTTAAAGAACAGAATGTTAGACTAGCTGAACATTAAGCTACAAATATCCACTGTAGCACATACATTAGTGCTCGTTCTACTGCCAAAAACTACAACAGCTAATGAATTACTTTATCATCTGTGTTCTCTTCTGGGATATGAAAGTGCAACAGGCAAATTGGTCACTGCATGTTCCACAAACAACAAGTAATAACTAACGACAAGATAATCAGATTTCATAATGTTGATTGAGGGATCCATATTGGTCACAGTCAGGAATAGCTTCACTACTTTAGTTTTCAAATTTGTGTCATAGGATCTTATACACTGGCCTGAGAGAGTGGTGGAAGGAACACAGATTTAATGTATCATCTGACCTGACCTGACCTAACCGTATACTTTGACCTAAAAGAGTGGTAAAAAGAATAGTGGTTTAACATAACATCTAAAAGATTGGACCTCTGGTATTGTAGCACCATTTCAGTTCAGTGCTGTCCAAGTTTATCAATTCAGTTTTCATTGTCCTGACATCTAAGCAATGAGACTTGGGCCCACAATCTCTGTTTCAGAGGCGTGTGTGTTAATGTATGTGCCATAGTGGATATCTATAGCTTACTGTTCAGCAGGTTTAATATCCTGTTCTTAAAAAAATTACATACATTAGTCAAAAGCTCCCAAAAAAATTGAAATATAGTTGAAATAGTTGGTGTTAGTTCAAACGATGTGGTTTTGTTTTCAACGTTGCTTTATTTCCTCATATCCGTGGACATGTCCCTCACAATTTCCCTGTGCCTCATTACAACAAGGTCTCGCTGATCTTTTTGGTATTGGTAACTGACTCCAATTGCCTCAACTGGCATCTGGCGACATAATAGCCCAAATATTTATTGGAGTAAACTCTAATTTCTGACCTACGCCCACAAAATTGTGAGGTGCATAATATGTGTATGTTTTAATTCGTAGGTTCGTATATAGTTGATGAGAAAAATATCTGCAGTTGAGTAGAGACCAGGACTTGATCCTGACTACGGTTGTAGTCCGTACGGAGTAAGCACATTCTCCTATAATTCACGGGTGTTCTCCAGGTGTTCCGGTTTCCGCCCACATTCCAATGACGTGTGTTTGCAGGTTAACTGGTTCCTGTAAATCGTCCCTGGTGCATATGGGTGATCGCTGGTCTCAGTGGGTCGATGGGCCTGTTTCCACGCTGTATCTCTAAAACCAAAACTAAAAAATAGTTGCCCATACACTGGAATCTGGGAGGCAGCGCCAAATTAGCAGACTTTTGTGAATGGAAAGGTTATTTGGTTGGAAAAGAGTCTGACTTCCCTGAATGATGGATTGAGATAACAATGGCTTCACGTCTTTGCCACAGAAGTTTCAATTATTTTTCCGAGATCTAATGTGGTTTGCTTTTGCATGACTTTCTTGGCATTACAGCAAAGTAAAATGGATTTTCAATAAATACGAACAGAATGTGGTTAATTTATACACAGCGCAATAAACTGAAACTTACAAAGTCCATTTCAGAAATTGAAGAATCTGAAATTTTGATGGCATAAGGGTTGATTTATTTGGTATTGAATGGTTTATCACTGAGTAAAACAAACACTCAGTTCATTAAGCTTTATAGATTTTGTTGTCACTCTTATTTAGCAATTAAGAATTAGGCCCAAAACATTCTGAAATATAAAGAATGTTGAGGATTTCCTTTGTTACTCAAATTAAAAAAAAACCTATCCACTCCTACTTCTGAAACGGCTCCAAGCTTTTATGCAGTTAAATTTCAAAATTACCTTCTTTGGTATGCTGAGCTATCTATTAGATCATCCAACTAGCAGCACTTACAGAAAATTAGAGTAATTAGATTATTGAACAATAGATCCAAATAAACCACTATCACAATTAATTAGCTATCTAAATTATGAGTGGCCAATCAACCCTACTGCCTTTTTTAATTTGATTTACTGCTTTATTTATAATGGTGACACAAGACATGAACTTTGGTCAGGCATTTACATTTCCTTTGAATGTATGGTCTGTTGTAAAAAAAAAGGACATCCAGTACACTTCCTTGTGGTTATTTGTTGATTGGATACGGTTGTTTTAATCATGCAGAATCAGTGATATTAGCCATCTCATAGAATGCAGAGAGTTGTTAAGTTCAAAACATCGAGGTGATTTACATCCTGTGCTGAAATTGTTGCCTGTGTTTATGCACTCCACTTAGAGTGGATGGAAATAATGGTGGGAAGGGGGTTGGGATGTGGAGATAGCTGGTGCCGTGAGTTGCTGCATATTGGAACGCACAGATAAATGGATGTACTTCCTGGCAAGCGTGCAGAAGTATGTCTTGCTCACAGTGACAGGAAATGGACCACTCATTAGAAACAATGGGGGAAAAATTTAATGGAGGCATTTCAAGTTGGATATTTTCATTTGTCCTCAAATGGAAACAAAGCTATGCTCAAATTTCGTAGACTTGACAATGCTTTTCTACAGGATGCCAAATTAGAACTCATGTTGTGTAAATGACTAGTTCCTGTTTAATGGAAATTACCGTTTATAATAATACAAAATATAAGCAAGGAAATGAAATACGTACAGATTTTAAAAGTTCAGCAGCACTTTGGTCATTATGTAATTAAAAAAAAAAGTCTGCTTAGATTCTGGGGATGGGGGTGGGGATGGGGGGGAATTGAACAATGACCCCTTTACTCGAGCACTTTTTTTCTGTACTTATTTTTTAATTATTGAAGTATACCTAGAGACTGGGCTTAGTTGAACTCAGCTCTTGCAATCCTGAAACAAGAGCCAAAGCTCAGGAGTAAGGAAAAAGCACAACAGAGCAATGACACTGAAACAGAAGAAAAAGTGGATGTTGAAATCTTGAGACTGGATGGGTGGGGTTTTGGGGCAGTCCTTTTCTTCAGTCTGAAGAAGGGTCCCCATGCAAAACATCGCCAGTCCATCCCCTCGCCAGGTGCTGCCTGACCTGCTGAGTTCCTCCAGGGGTGGAAAACCTGGGGGGACCAGAGGGGACACGTCCCCACCCCCCCCTCCCCATGTTTTGAGATGTGGGGGACATTCCCCCCCCCATGTTTTTGTAATCCGGATTTTAAAACCTGGTGAAATCTCCACTTTCCGCGAAACAGTGGGGGTGGGACTGATGATCGAGGGCGCCGATTGGACGAGAGAGACGTTGGTCAGCAGGCAATGGGGGCGGGACATGATTCAGCACGATGATTGGAGGAGGGAGGAGTGGGGGGGGGGGGACTGAGGATAGAGCGCGGTGATTGGAGGAGGGAAACATGGCACAGATCTGCGCTTCATCCGCAGCCAGGACTGATCCCGGCCGGGTCTCCGGCGCTGTCCCGTCCCGTCCCCCCCCGAGTACCCCCAGCTCTTGAGTTCCTCCAACACTTTGTGTTTTGCTTGAGGAATGTCATTGTTGAAGTCACAATAAGAAACAATTTAATAGCTTTAGAAATCATTCATACTACTTGTTCACACGTCCATAAGTTCTCGGAGCAGAATTAGAGCATTCGGCCCATCAAGGGAAAAAAAGGTTACACAAAAAAGCTGGAGAAACTCAGCGGGTGCAGCAGCATCTATGGAGCGAAGGAAATAGGCAACGTTTCGGGCCGAAACCCTTCTTCAGACTGATCGGGGGCGGGGACAAGAAAGGGAAAAGGAGGAGGAGCCCGAAGGCTGGGGGATGGGAGGAGACAGCAGGGGGGCTGAGGAAGGGGAGGAGACAGCCAGGACTAACAAAATTGGGAGAATTCGATGTTCATACCCCCGGGATGCAGACTCCCCAAACGGAATATGAGGTGCTGTTCCTCCAATTTCTGGTGCTGCTCGCTGTGGCCATGGAGGAGACCCAGGACAGAGAGGTCGGAGACGGAGTGGGAGGGGGAGTTGAAGTGCTGAGCCACCGGGAGGTCAGCTTGGTTATTGCGGACCGAGCGGAGGTGTTCGGCGAAACGATCGCCCAACCTCCGCTTGGTCTCACCGATATAGATCTGCCGGCACGGACTTGTAGGGCCGAGATGGCCTGTTTCCGTGCTATAATTGTTATATGGTTATATGGTTATAAGTCTACTCCACCATTCAATCATGGCTGATCTATCTTTCCCTCTCTACCCTATTATTCTGCCTTCTCCCCATAAACCCCGGACACAGGGTTTGTGATACTGTGAGGGAAAAACAACTAATAGAAAGAGTCAGTAAAATGGGCAAAGCAAAGTTTGGCTGACATTATGCAATGCTTTGTAATATAGTGCTTTTTATAGCGTAGATCTGCTATCTCGGATTTCCCGTTGGTTATGACCCACATACTTTGAGAATTCTACCTGCTAAACCCTTATAATATGCTCGATTAACATTTGCAAGGCAGGAAGTGGTGACAGTTTTTTCTTAGGTTTCACAAGACTTGAAGAACCTGCATGCTCCACTGGCCTGACCCAGATTCCGAGATGAAATGCATCATTTCAAGTGGAATGGTGATGACCGGATTTGAGATATGAAATGGATAGGACAGGCTTTGAGGAATATTGGGTCAATTGCAGGCAGGCTGTGTGACTTTGTGATACTCGGAAACGCTAGGAAACCCTAAGAGCGTTGAGTTTCATTGTTGGATCTTCATGGAGCTCAGGAGCTGAGCACAGTGACAGACACACCATCTCTCTTCAAGTATGCCTTGGATTTCTAAGTTTGGAAGTTGTATTGTGAAAACCCAGGATGTGAAATTTAAATAGGTGAATTTGCCTGATTCCAATGTGGTTGACTTAACATTGCAAACTGGAATCTTGCTTAGGCATCTTTGCTCATTTAGCATGTTCTGCACAACAGTAAACAATTTGAGTGACACCATCAGATATTCAAGGAGAGTGGTAGCAACACAAGCAGTTTATCTCCTTCCTTTATTTAAATTGGCTTTCAAAAAAAAATTTGTAAAATGTGGCTTATTTATTGGTTTTATTTGAGAGTGTGTGCCAACCTGGTTTCCAAGTGTGTAGTCGAGGCTGGCCACCTTGATTAAATAATCCTGTGTTGGAACTCTCAGAACTGTGGCAAACTCACTGAATTGTGTTCATTTAAAGTGCCCAATGCCTATTCGAGAAATGGACATTCACAGCTAATCTTTGAACTTTGCCATATGATGAACACAAAATATGAGTTGTCCATGTGTAGGAGGTAACTGCAGATGCTGGTTTACATTGAAGATAGTCACAAACTGCTGAAGTAACTCAGTGGGTCAGGCTTAATCTCTGGAGAAAATGAATAGAGCAGCACATCTCTTGTCTGCTGCATTGATAGTTTAGGAGGTGGTGAAGTGCTTAGTAAATGGATGCTATGTAGCTGAATTTCCCAGCTACAGTTTCCATAACATTATAATTACAAATCACATTTTATGCAAAAATGGTGGAATAATTTTGTTTAACAAATTAATAGTGATATTTAAAAAAAGTATAGACAATCCTGCCTATACATCTGAAACAGGAATTCCTATATCTCAGATTTAGCACTTTCAAACTAGAGTGTAATAATAATAATAATAAATTTTATTTATGGGCGCCTTTCAAGAGTCTCAAGGACACCTTACAAAAAATTAGCAGGTAGAGGAAAAACATGTAAGGGGAATGAAATAAATAGTAGAGACATGACTAGTACACCAAGTAAAGAGAATTCAATACAAAACACAATATGAGGCAATTAATGCACAGATGAAAAGGGAGGGGGACGTGGGGCTAAGGATAGGCAGAGAAGAGTGTAGAGTGTTGAATTGCCGTATATAATCGAAAAACAGAGCAATGAAATTCTTACTTGCAGCAGCTCTTCAACGCTGTACTGATAGAGAACATAATAAACAAACGAAAAGTTCAATAAATTAAAATCAAAACCCAATATTAATGCAAAAATCATTCTACCGCAACCAGAGAGCAGTCCTGAGCTACTATCTCCCTCATTGGGGACCCTTGCGCCATCTTTGATCGGACTTTACTGGCTTTACCTCGCACTAAACATTATTCCCTTTATCATGTATCTGTACACTGTGAATGGATCGATTGTAATCATGTGCTGTCTTTCCACTGGCTGGCTAGCACTCACCAAAAGCTTTTCACTGTACCTCAATGCACATGACAATAAACTAAACTTAAAAAAGCCCAAAGTCCAAAGTGCAACCAAGACAGTCCATAGTTCATAGTTTAGTTCGTGTTTGTAACTTTTGTTTGACAAATGAAGGTGGCACAGCCTGAACAAGAGTACGGTGCTTTTTCTAGATTAGTTTTCCTGTGAGCTCCTTGGAGTTTGTTACTCTCGTGACTGAACAAAATAGGTTGAACAAATTGGTCTTGGGAAGAATGCTTGAGTTCTTGTCAGTTGTCCGCAAACACAGCTATTTTTCACCAAATGTATTTAACATGTTGCCCTCCACTCGTTGTGAATGAGAGCAGTACTTGTGATGTTCATGTTCCTCGAGACCAAAATACTGAAGCAAACCCAATAATATGGGAGGATTAAGCGAATTACTTGGACAAATAACAATGAGATTTAAATAGAGCACCGCAGAGATTTACTACCAAATGGTATGGATTTCCACCATAAAATTTATGTGACTGTTTGATTTCCAGTCACTATGGGTCACATTGAATCATTGGATATTTAGAGAACTGTAACTTGCACTTCATCTTTCATTTTGGAGAGGGATTTTCAATAATATGACAGTGTGGCCTTATCGATCAACGAATCAATACCTTTTAATAATTTTATGTCTTATAAACAATTCATTTGTGGCTGAAAGAGATCGCTACAATTAAATTAAAATGCTACTATTATCGAAACGATTTTCCAAAAACAAACCGACTGACACACTTGAGAATTTAATTTTCGGCTGTTTTAGAAATCGAGACAACTTATCTCTCAGCTTACAAAAGCAAAACCTGCAGTTAATTTGACAGTCTTCATGTGTAAAATGATGCTTCAGAGCAGAAGAAAAAATAAATAGTTGTCAGCAAGATGGAAAGGAAAGGTAAAAGAAAGGGAATAATTGATAATCAAGTACACAGGACAAGATGTTAAGAAGTCCCTTGTGCCAATAGGTGGGGAGCATTCGACTGAGCTGAACTGCAATGCTACATATTTTGGGTAGTGAGTCGAGGACTTTTAGCCAGCAAAATGTAAATGTCTATGATTACTCTTTGGGATACAATTTTCACTTCCTTCTTTCTCGTAATGCTTTGCTTGTCCGGGGTTATCTTTAGCCTATACATCTTAAAAGTAGAATAAATGACTGTACAACTTTCAAAGAAGGGAGCCACCCTCAATTGGATCAAAAATTTTAGTTAGGGAACACTTCGGAAGTTTTTTGTTTTGTAATGCCTGCGATCATCCTCAGTCGGGGAAGAAGATCTAGGTTTTTGGGGGTTAATTTTTGTTGTTGTTGTTATTATAAGGGGATGAGGGAAAGGTTTTGGGGTAATGGCAGCTCATTCTTTGATTGTTACAAATGCACTCGACTTTTTTTTGCTTTTTTTCTCTTCTCTTTTTTTTTTCCCCCCCCCCCCCATTGTGGGCTCTCACATGCAGCCTTCGCCTGGTTCTGGATGGCAGACGCTGTATGTATTTTTTGAATCATATTTTGAAATATGGCTAATGGTGATATTGATGGAGGCAATCCTGTGAGGTTTATATCTTGGAATGTAAAGGGGCTTAATGGTCCGGTTAAAAGAGCTAAAGTTTTTTCTCACCTAAAACAACTAAAAACAGATATACTACTTTTACAAGAGACTCACTTAAGACTGCAAGATCATAATAGACTGCGTAAAACGTGGGTTAGTCAGATTTTTCACTCCAGATTTAATAGTAGGTCCAGGGGTGTGGCAATATTAATCAACAAAAGAATACAGTTTACACCGTCTGACGTAGTCAGTGACCCTAATGGCCGGTTTATTATAGTTTCCGGGTGTCTTTTTCAAAAACCTGTCGTTTTAGTGAATGTTTATGCCCCTAATTGGGATGAGGTTCTGTCATTAATACCCAATCTGAACACACACCAGCTAATTTTTTCAGGAGACCTGAACTGTGCTATTAATCCACTGCTTGATAGGTCTAGTTCTAAAGGGACACCTTCTGGTATGGCAAAGACCTTCTCACTGTTTATGCAACAAAAATGGTTATGTGGACCCCTGGAGATTTCTGAACCCAACTGCTAGACAATTCTCTTTTTTTTCTCATGTTCACCATTCTTTTTCCAGAATAGACTATTTTTTTTATAGACAGCCCCTTCATTCCTAGGGTTAAGAAAATTGAATATACTGCTATAGTAATATCAGATCACTCACCTGTGATACTGGACCTAGGCTTTCCTTTAAATATTAAAGAACGACCTCTTTGGAAACTCAACCCCCTTTTTGCTTTCCAATGAAAAATGTTGCAGTTTTGTATCAGCTAACATAGACACATTCCTCGAAATTAATAAAACTGAGTCCGTATCCTGCTCTTTGATTTGGGAAACTTTAAAAGCCCTACTCATATCTTATACTTCATACGCCAATAAAGAACGCAAGAAGGAAATGGAAACCCTGTTAAAATCCATCTTGACCCTGGATAGGCAATATTCTGAAGCACCCACCACCCAATTATACAAAAGCAGTGCTGATTTACAAACAAAATTCAATCTTTTATCTACTAATCAAACAGAACAACTAATTCTCCGGACTCGGGGTCTTTATTATGAATATGGTGATAAGGCGAGCCGGCTTGTGGCTCACCAACTGAAGCGTCAATCCGCGTCACGGCTTATTCCTCCGATAAGAGACATACACCAAGACATAACAAGCAATCCAAAATAAATAAACAGTACTTTCACAGCCTTTTATTCTTCTCTTTACACCTCGGAATTCCCCTTGGATACTATTAATAT